>NC_065572.1:55065527-55378652 GCF_937616625.2 Mercurialis annua
TTGGACCCATATTTGGAACTAATCAATCCTCATACATCACTCTACCATCACAGATACCATAGAGTTTCTATGCAATGTTTCTTAGGAACCTATAAACTTAAACTTTCCACCCTCGTCCTCAACCATAACCACATAAGAACCAATCCTGAACTATACGGAACCACTGCTACCCCCTCTCTCATGTTTAGGAGTATTTGAAATACCTTAGCCGATAAATGGCTTCGGTATAACATGTACATCGAATCATTTTTTCCCAGACGACACAACCTCCAACTAGAGTTACACTGCTCCTACGGGATCAACACCGCGTCCTACAACAGTCACACAACCTAATGGAGATCCCTAGAGAGTACATAGTGAGGGGTATGATGGAAATGGAACGGTATCGCTGTCTAATACAACCCTATCTCCGCGTGCATCGGGGGCAAATCTAGTGACAGGATCCTAAAAAACCAAACGCGCAGATCAACCATATCGAAACCTAACAAGGAAGGAAGTAGAAGAGAGCGTTCATAGCTCTAAGGCAGATTCTGCCTGGAAAAAGAACCTTAACAAAGATATCTCAAAACAAGTGTGAACTGTGTTGGAAAAATAGAGAGTAAATCTTGATGCGAAATTCACAAGTCTATTAAGGCTTTGTTCACCCCTTTCCTAGGCTATCAGAGATGATCCTTTCCCATCTTCTTATAAAATTCCACCTCCAAATAACTACTATGGAAAAACTGACCCACATACACATTTGGTTTATTTTCAGGTGACTATGGGGGTACAAAGTCTTTCAGATGCCTCTATCTATAAGATCTTCCCTACCAATTTGAAAGGACAAGCCTAGAAATCGTACCAAATTCTCAAATAAGGCTCAATCAACAACTTTGATTGTCTGGCGATAGCCTTTCTAACCCACTTTGCCCCGAGTATATAAAGGAGAAAGAAATCAAACGATCTAAAGAAATGTTTCTGAAAGCCTGGAGAAAGTCTGAAGGAATTTGTAAAGATGTTTAATGAGGTAGCCATCATGGTAGAAGACCTAAATGATGATACAACCATTGATGCAGTGAAAGACAATACCACAATGCCAGTTTTCAAGGATTGTTTGATAACTATTCATGTGCAAAATTATACAGATC
The DNA here is from genome assembly GCF_937616625.2 of Mercurialis annua. NCBI lineage: Eukaryota > Viridiplantae > Streptophyta > Magnoliopsida > Malpighiales > Euphorbiaceae > Mercurialis > Mercurialis annua. The sequence continues at coordinate 55,066,655 of NC_065572.1, forward strand.
TTATGAAGAGAGCTTAGAAATACATTAATCTTAATGAGAAAGGCAACATAAGTTCAGCAGCGAATCAACAAAATTCTAATTTAGGAAAACAAGAAATATTGTTTAATGCATGATCAGGGAAGGAATTCCAAGACAAACTATGGAGGAGACTGTCCCGATTATAGGACAGAGAGAAGGATAGAAGAATGACCTTTCATACCTCTAAATACATTGAAAAGCCCGCTATTACAACTCACATGCTCAACATGGGCATGATACTGAAGAGCGCGGAAATCTTAATAGAGAAATTGGCAAAATGGTCAATGTTGGAAGGCTTAAAAAATATATGGCATCCCCACCGGCTTACCAACATCAGAAACCCACCAATACAGGAATGGGAAATAGTCCTAACTAGGATTTCCAATCCCCGATAAAAAGACAACATGCCTCAAGTGTTATTCATACGATTGCAAGAGGAATCCCGAATGCGGAATATAAGAAAGGAAAGAAAAGGAAGCCTAGAATGGTCTTGGAAATAGATGAGGGAATACAATTACTGGAGATAAGTTTTGGCCCCAACGATAGAGCATGCATTGAACACCCACATTAAGTTGCCTTGGTCACCTTGGCCAAGGTCGGAACATTCTGATTAAAAAGAATGCTGGTGGACGAAGCAAGTTTGGTCAAACTCATGACCTTGACGGCTTATCTAAGCCTTGGAGGAATCAAAATCAGTCTAAAGACTGTTAGCATACCACTAGTGGGACTTGAAGGAACACCGGTAACACTAGAAGGAGCAGCGAAAATTAACCTGGAATTGGGTGAGGAAATCATAACTATGAATGGAAAAGAAGGAACTTTAAAGGAACCAACACATAAATTAAAAACTCTCTTTATGATTGTTGATATGCCCTTGGCATATAATGCCATTCTTGGAAGGCCCATGATATACAGCACAGGGGTGATTACTTGCATTCGCTATCTTGTGATGAAAATTCCATCTGAGAAAGGTGTTGTGATAGTATGAGGAGATCAATTGGTAGCCAAATGATGCTACCTGATTTAAACTGGAAATTTGACTGAACCTGAGGAAGCCAATATAGAAGAAATGGAACTGCAAAAGGTGGATACACCAGAACATTGGGGTATCAGTATGGGCAAAACCAAAAAAAAAACTCTTGTAAGTCTCACGAGACACCAACATATTATCTGCACTTTCATCAAAGTCTTTATATTTCAATCAAAGAATATGGATTACAATGACTCCACGAGAATTATACTCCAACCAATATTATGAATTGAAAACTCAATTATATAGAAAAACAATCACATACAAATAATAAAATGGACAATGAACGTAAGCGGCGTAAGTGTAATAACCCCAAAATTTTAAAAATAAGAAAATGGTGCCACGAGTCCTAAAATTTCCAATTTGGATCAAGTATCGGAGTTGGACACCGACATAAGAATTTTTAAGAATATGTCAAGGAATAATAATAATAATAATTTAAAAGAGAAATTATTATTATTAAGAATAAGTAAGGACTTGTCGGAAAAAGGATTTCCGAAGTCGTTTTGATAATTAAGTACGTCGGAATGGCAAGTAAGTTAGATTGGATATTTAACTTACTAAATGAGTTAAGGAAGCATAAGTGAGGGGCCTAGTGAGTTTCTTTTCCTATCTTACATAATTAAGATAAAAAAATAAGAGATTTTGAAAGAGAAAAGAAAAAGGAAAAGCTTTCCTTTTCTCTTCTCCTTATGTGTGACTTCCATCTTCCATGGCAAGATGGATTCTTCTCCAAAAGCTATGATTTTTGAAGCAAATCAATTCTACTCCTCAAGGTAATCAAGGTAAGGATGTTAATTAGGGATTTGTTTGGTTGAGTTTGATGAATTTTGAAAAAAAAACTAGGGTTCTTAGACCAAATTGGGGATTTGTTGTGTATGATATTGATAGGTGTTTTTAAGCTTGAATTGAAGTAGAATTGATGATGATTCTTGATGATAGGAGTGTTCGGAAATGATCAATCTTAAAAGTAAGGGATTTTCTGAACTTTGATGCTTTGAGTATTATGAAGTTGATATTAAATTGAGTTATGTATTTGGTTTGGAGATAAAGAATCATGATGTGTGTTTGAGTTAGCATCAATGGTATTATAAACTGGTAAGAAAATTGCCATAAATGGTTGATGATTGGTTTGGCCTTTATGCTATGTATATGACAAGAGATAAATTGATGATTTAGGATCTGATTTTGAGTTATATAAACTGAATATAAGTGAATTAGAATGATTTTGGATTAGTTAAAGGTTGTATGAAAAGTTTGTGTTGTTGCTGAAATTTGGCACTACAGAACAGCCCTGTTGCAAGGCTTATATCTCGGGTTATATAGCTCCAAATTAAGTTCCGTTTGTTGATACGGAAATTTAAGGGTGTTGGATAAATATGTCTAAGTATAAGTTTCTGGAGATTCTACCTCTATGGTTCCCAAATAAAGCAGAACATTCTTTTACGCATAACAGTTCTACGATTTGTGGACAGCTCAAGTCTTTAACTTATGGGCTAGTTTTCGATACCTTCAGGTGCAAGGCTGAGTCTGAGACCTAAACGAAAGTCTAAGAGGACATTCTGAATTTTAAGAATGTCGGTTTTGTTTAGAGGTCAAACTATTTTACAGCTAGCAATCATAAGCGATTACGAGGACAAATATTCGACAAAACATAATACAAACATAAGTAATAACATTATGAACTTAGGTTTAAAATAATAAACCTAATCAACATAAAAGATGTATTAAATCACATATCAACACAGAAATAGGAACATGTCAGGGTTAGACGCGATAATATGATAGGTTGTGTGTAAGGTTGATTCTCGAGTCTATGTGATTATCGAGTTAGATCTTAACCCGATATCTATTTGATGCTTGTGCTAGGTACGACAAGTTGACCTATTAGCAGACAAGGAGTTCCGGGAGCTTACGCTATTATGAGTAAAGAATTGGAATAGCAAGTTGTGAGTACATTATGTGCTTGTTTACATTTTGTGTATTTGAACGCATTTCTTTTGAGCTATATGTTATATAAAATGCATAGCATCATTTACAAATGATTGCTTGTTTTGAAATACATGCATCACGATTAGAAACCAGTATAGACTGATGAAACAACTACCTATTGGGTGTCAATAGGTTGTGTGATCACCAGTTGTGTCTAGATATGAACCTGTGTCTAACAGTGTGTAAGTGTTAAGTCAGGAGGCGATAGTGATTCGCTCAGCCTGGATACCTGAACTTAACGGGTAACCCTGAGGCGACAGTGATACGCTCGCGGCCCCAGATACCCTATACAAAATTAAGGCGGTGGTTATTTACTCCCAGCCTTCCTGTATTTTCTTGTACGTAAGTACGAACCAAACCATACCTTGGTTATCTTGTAGGGTTTCATCTGGAATGCTTATACATGGATGCATAGGTTTGGATGGTTTACACATTGTTTAAATGTTTAAATACTTATTTTTAAACTAATGAACTCACTCAGTTTTGACTGACCCCCAACAGTGTTTGGTACATGTGTCTAGTTTTGGAAAACAAGACTTCTATTCTTGTTCCAGAAATCTGAAGTATGTAAAGAATCAGTAGTGTTGTAGTAGGGTCAAGTCCTAGTATATGTGGATGTTTGTAATATGGTTTCTGTGTGTAAACTTTGATGCATATGTAAGTTTGTATTTCCGCTGTAAAACCGTTTGTTTTTGTGTTTGAACGGGCTATACTTGGATATAAGACATCGCATGGCAAGACCCAAGTTCCTATGATATGTTTTCAGGTTTTGAAATCCACGTTCTTAAATGTTAAATTTTGAGAAGCCTTTAAGAAAATGATTTGCTTATGCACGGATACGTGCACTTATGTTGGAGTTTGAAAATGATTGTTTTGCGAAAATATTTATACGTGTTTTTAAGGGCTTGCTACAGGTTTTGGAACAACCATTCCCATTCCCTAGCGCCGGTCGCGGCTCGTGATTTTGGGTCGTGACAGTAAGCCTAGCATTGGAAGCGTAAGTGGGATAAGCCCGACATTGGAAGTGTAAAAGGCGTAAGCCTGGCATTGGAAGCGTAAGTGGCGTGAGCTATCCACTGTAAGAGGCATAATCCCAGAATTGGAAGCATACGTGGCATAAGTCCGACATTGGAAGATTAAGTGATGTAAGCGCAGCATTGGAAGCGTAAGAGGCATAAGCCCGAAATTGGAAGCGTAAGTGGTGTGATCCCGACATTGGAAGCGTAAGAGGCGTCAGCCCCACATTGGAACCGTAAGTGGAATAAGCCCGGTATTGGAAGCGTAAGTGGCGTCAGCCCGTCATAAGAAGCATAAGTGGAGTAAGCCCGGTATTGGAAGCATTAGTGACGTGAGACTGGCATTAGAAGAGTAAGTGGCATCAGCCCAACATTGAAAGTTTAAAAGGCGTCAACCCGGCATTCCAAGTGTAATTGGCGTAAGCCCGTCATCGGAAGCTTAAGTGGAATAAGCTCGACATTGGAAGGGTAAGAGGCATAAGCCCAGCATTGGAAGCATAAATGGCGTAAGCCCAGCATTGTAAGCGTAAGAGGCGTAAGCCCGACATTGGAAGCGTAAGTGGCGTAAGCCCGGCATTTGAAGCGTAAGATGCATAAACCCGACGTTGGAAGCGTAAGTTGCATTAACCCGGCATTGGAAGCGTAAGTGGCCTAAGCCCGGCATTGGAAGTGTAAGTGGTGTAAGCTTGACATTAGAAGCGTAAGTGGCGTAAGCCCCATGTTATAAGCCTAAGAGGCATAAGCCCATCATTAGAAGCATAAGTGCTATAAGCCCGAAATTGGAAGCAGAAATGGTGTAAGCCTGACATAGAAAGAGAAAGTGGCATAAGCCCAGGATTGGAAGTATAAATGGCATAAACTCGAGATAGAAAACACAAATGGCGTAAGCATAACATAGACAGCGTAAGTGGATTGAGCCCGAAAATATAAACATAAATTGCGCAAGCCCGCATTACAATTAAAAGAGCATAAGCTCGACGTGGTAATAGCCCAACTGAATAGTAACATCAACAGAAACACTGCCTTGGAAGTGTAAAGGTTTAAACCTAACTTTCGGTAATATTAAAGGAATAGGTTATCAACCTTGCACACTACCAATATGAAGTGAAAACAAAGAGACTTTAATCTCCGAAAATACAGGGAAATATCTGAGAAAGCAAATAAGGCGCAAGCTCGAGGAAAGAATCACATAGGAACAAACAGAAAATTTGCACCATCAAGTTGTGAAAATACAAAAAAGAATACACCATACAATCAATAGGGGCGAAGAAACCTCAATGAGGCTACCCCAACCTACAAACTATTCAAACATTGTACAAACAAAATAAAATATTATGACAATTGTTCGGTGAAGGAAAATATAATCACTACACATTACTAGAGTCCCTCACACCAGTAGAGGACTCTCCCACATTGGTAACACCTTCTGTGGTTGAACTCACCAAATTAATATTCACAGTAGCAACATTTTTCACTGAAGGACCACCTGACTCTGAATTTACAGCCTAAGGGGAATCATTGGAAATAATGTTTGCATTGCGAGGCCTACTCACCATAACATCCTTTTTAGTATCATCCTCGGTTGCACTATCACCCAGCAACATATCTGAAGGGTCAATAAACTGACTACATGTCTTTAGTTGGCTCTCAGTCTCCACTATAACCAAAGTATCATCACCCTCACCATCATCAAAATCAACTTCTTCATTTACCACCTCTTTCAATAGAATAGCGGCTCGAGCGACATTAGCCTTCTCTGCTCTAATACGCTATCACCAACCACTTTGACATTAAAATAAAAGCTAAAACATCAACATCATGCCCCAAGTGGTCATGAGCAAACTTATACATATCCTTTTAGATACCATCTAGAATATCATAGAATTCATTGTACATATGTTCCTCAACCACACTCTCTTTAACCATAAGAGCTATTTCCATATCTTCCTTAAAGCGTTGTCTTATGGAAGTCACATCCCTGGGATGAGAATAGCCATTATTACGCACCTTGGTCTCTATATCTTGTAATTTTTTTGTGGACTCAGCTCTAATGGAATTCTTCTCAGTCATATACTAACTCAACTGGGATTGCAAACTCTCAACCTCTTGAACCAAAGAAGCTAGAGTCGTCTCCAACTGCTTATACTTGACCTCGATAGAGGAAAGATCAGTAGTGGCACTCATAGTAATTTTTTCTTGCTCTTCTAAACCAACCCTCAGTTGGGCCACTTCTTTCTCCAAAAGAGAATTCTCACTTTTCAAGGAATTAATCATAACTTTGCCACCCTTATAACGTTGGTGGGTATCACCTTGGAACAAGTAAGCATTATAGCCAAGAACAACAGCCTGGAAATTGAATGGAAATCATCAAGGAAATAATTAATCATTAAAAGAAATCATGAGGAATCAAACAAAGAATTACCTACAAACTCAGCCAAAAGGCAACAACAACATAATCATTGTTCTTTATGACATGTAATAAATGCCTCATTAGCATTGAAGTGGGATATTTTAGCCACTTCACCAATAAAAATAATGTTATTAAGAGTGGGAATATGGGATGTTATCCTAAACTGAACTTCTTCTATACTCAAATCCCTTACAGGAACAGCTGGTCTTGCACTAAGAGAAATTGCCACTTCAGAAGGGGCAGGTAATTACCAAGGATTTATCGCCATTATACGCGATGTGGAAAAGAAAGGTGGAGAGGTACAGAATGTACCAGTGGTGTCGGAATATCCAGACATTTTTTCAGAAGAATTGCTTGGATTACCACCAGATCAAGAGATAGGGTTTTGTATAGAGTTGGCTCCTAATACAAAACTGATATCTATACCCCCATATCGGATGGCACCAGCAGAGTTGAAAGAACTTAAGGATCAACTAGAAGATTTGCTTGATTGTGTATTCATCAGACCGAGTGTATCGCCATGGAGTGCACTGGTGTTGTTTGTTAAGAAGAAGGATGGATCACTTCGACTCTATATAGACTATAGAAAACTTAACAATGTGACGATCAAGAATAAGTACCCATTACCTGGAACTGACGATTTATTCGACCAATTACAAGGACCGAAGTACTTTTCCAAGATTTTCCTAAGGTCAAGTTATCATCAGTTGAAGATTCAAGATGATGATATTTCGAGAACTGCTTTTAGGACTCGTTAGGGACATTACGAGTTCCTAGTTATGTCATTTGGATTGATAAATGCACCACCCTCTTTTATGGGCTTGATGAATAGAGTGTTTACACCATTTTTTTGATAAGTTTGTGATCATCTTCATCGACGATATTTTGATCTACTCGCATACGGAGGAAGAGCACTGCATCATTTGCGGTTAGTACTTCAAGTGTTGAGAGAACATCAGCCTTACGTGAAGTTCTCCAAATCCGAGTTTTGGTTAAAAGAAGTGGCGTTTTGGGGACATGTTGTGTCTCAAAGTGGAATTATGGTCGACACAAAGAAGATTGAAGCTGTTACAAAATGGAAAGACCTAATTCAGTTACAGAGATCCGTAGTTTCCTCAGTTTAGCAGGATACTACAAGCGATTTTTGCAAGACTTTTCGAATATTTCTGCACCATTGACGAAGCTAACTCAAAAGAACGCTAAATTTGACATGACAGATAAGTGTGAAGCCAATTTTTTGAAAATGAAGGAGTGCTTAACAACAACACCAGTGTTAATATTACCAGAAGGTACAGAAGATTTTATCTTATATTGTTATGCGTCGAGAGTTGGATTAGGATGCGTTTTGATGTAGCATGGTCGAGTGATAGCTTATGCTTCTCGACGGTTTAAGAAACATGAAGTGCATTATCCAACTCATGATTTGGAACTAACGACAGCGATTTTTGCTCTGAAGATATGGAGACATTATTTGTACGGTGCGACATGTGAGATGTTCACGGATCATAAGAGTCTAAAGTATATCTTTGATCAACGTGAATTAAACCTCATACATAGGAGATGGTTAGAGTTGCTGAAAGACTACAATTGTGCTATTCAGTACCATACAGGAAAAGCCAACATAGTGGCGGATGCTTTGAGCAGAAAGTCTGCAGGAAGCCTCGCGCATATTACCACAATATGGCAAAGACCATTGGTTAAAGAGATTCATACTCTATTTAGCCAAGGTGTTAAGTTTGAAGTTTCAAACCTTGGCAATCTTTTGGCATAATTGAGTATTCTACCAACGTTGATTGATCGAATTAAAGAATTTCAAGCGGATGACCCTCAATTGAAGCGCCTGATAGATGAAGTCCAAGAAGGAAAGTGTCAGGACTTAAACATTATCAACAGAGCGTTGAGACATGGCACTAGGCTGTGTGTGCCATATGTAGAAGAGTTAAGACAGAAGATCGTGAAGGAAACCTATGGATCAATGTATAGTGTTCATCCAGGATCAACAAAGATGTATCGTGATATCAAAGAGACGTATTGGTGGAGTGGAATGAAGAGATACCATAGCAATTCATGTTGGAAGATCAACGACCATATGGTTTTCTTCAGCCTTTACCCATTCTAGAGTTGAAGTGGGAGAGAATCACGATGGATTTTGTGTTCAGTTTGCCTAGGATGCATAGAGGTTTTGATGATTGTGGATCATCTAACGAAGTCAATACACTTCATCCCTATTAAGATATTGTTACGGCAAAATTGGCACAAGTGTATAATGACAAGATTGTTAGTTTACACGGAGTTCTTGTGTCAATTATTTCTGACAGAGGTTCATTGTTTACCTCAAGATTCTGGAAGAGTTTACAAGAGGCTCTAGGAATGCAACTAGATTTTAGTACAATTTTCCATCCTCAGACAGATGGTCAGTCTGAAAGGACAATTCAGAAGTTAGAAGATATGTTGCGTTTGTGTGTACTGAATTTTAGAGGTAGCTGGGACATGTATTTACCCTTAGTGGAGTTTTCTTACAACAATAGCTAGCATTCCAGCATTGAGATGACCTATTATGAAGTTTTATATGGACGCAAGTGTAGATCCCCTATTTGTTGGGAAAAAGTTGGAGAAAGAAAGGTGACGGGAGCAGGCATCATATAGATTACTTCCGAGAAGGTACAATAGATTAGACAACGTCTAGTACAGCTTTCAGTAGACAAAAAAATTAGGCGGACCCTAAGAGAAAAGATGTGGAATTTCAAGTTGGAGATTTTGTATTTCTTAAGGTGTCACCTATGAAAGGTGAATTTCTCTTTGGAAAGAGAGGGAAGTTATCTCCAAGATATGTTGGTCCATACCAAATTGTAGAACGAGTGGGAAAAGTTGCGTATAAGCAAGATCCATTTTGAAAATTATTATTCATACGAACGAGTGTGAGAGGGACTAAGTAAGAGTTAGGAAAATCAATATAAAATAAAGCATAGGTCTCGTGCTAAAAAAATTTACGCCAATGTCCGCTAAATACTTTTAGTATTTATCGTTAAAGTTTCGTAAATTTTTGAGACTGTTTTAAAATTTGCACGCGGACATTAATTAAGAAATTGAGTTAAAGTACGAGATTCAGCTGCTTAAGCTAAATGGTAATTTAGCAAAAGAATAAATATGCTTAAGTGGAAACCAATTTCCTTCACTTTGTTCATCTCTTCATCAACATCATCGTTTCAAGGCTAGGGTTAGCATTTTCGATCTGTTTTTTATGTTTCTTGCTTGGAATCTTTTGTAATTCAATGGGTTATAAAGGTAAGCTACTTGGTTTTCAATTCGGTTGGATGAATTTGGATATATTTTTATGTAAAGGTTAGGGTTTTAAGAGTATCGTATCATTTTATTGTTTTTGGATTGGATTTAGCGTTTTGAATGTTCTTTTGGGTTGATACGTTTGCTAATTTTGTTCCCATAGCGGAAATTCGAGTTGGAGTAGGTCAGTTTTGGCCCGGGGTGAGAAACCCGGGGCTGTGTGTTCCACGACAGAGTTGTGTGGGCGCACAACCGTGCTATGCGGGCGAATAGTCTTTGTTGAGCGCATAATGTGTTCTGACTGTGCGACCGCACATCAATTTTTTTGGCATTTCTTCAATGTTTTCGACTCGTATTCATATCACGCACTCGAGGTTGATTTGAATAGATTTTAAGAATGTTTCGGAATAAGGAAAGAATAGGGCTTTGGAAAGTATGTCGAGAGTAATACGACTCAAATTTGAGGAGTTATGTTTTATGTTATGTCTTTGTCTTGTGTCTAGAGTTGTCTCTAGAATAGGGTTCTTACTTGAGTTTTGTTTTATTGTGTGGATCCATAATAGATCCGACAAGGTAACCACCAGCTGGACCTGGAGCTCAGGGAGCTTAATCGGAGTTGCTTTGCTTTTTCTATTTTCGGAAAGCATTATCTGTGAGTTTATATGTTTATTTTTAGTATTTAAAAGTGCATTGTTTTAATCGCAAATGTTTTATATAAAATGCATATGATGTTTGAAACTAATATAGATCCAATGAAACATGTCTTCCTATTGGGCGGTAATAGGGCTGCATGATCACCAGTATCGCTCTAAGTTCTTATGATTATGTTGTGAAATGGAAAAAAGTATTACGCATGATAGATACGAGGTTAACTCGGTGGAATTATCTCGGGACCCCTATCTAGTGAGTTAACTCGGTTGAATTATCTCGGGACTCACAACTTGGGAATAATCGATGATAGCAGTTAACTCGGTTGAGTTATCCACATGGATCGATTTGATTTGATTCGATATGAAATGGCTATGATGAGAAATGGAATACAAGGTATAGATTTGGGATTAGGGTTTCAATCAGGATCTGTATTCGGCTGCATATGAATGAAATATTTACATCACTTATTTTATATTTTATAAATGCTTATTAGTAAACTATATGAACTCACTCAGTATAACTGACCCGTGGATTTCAACCATTTTAGGTACATAGTGTTTTGAAGTGACAGATTTCTGCTTTGTTCCATAAGTCTGTATTTTTGAAATATTCAAAGAAACAGTACTTTACTCCATAACGCTATAGTAGTCTGTAGATGTCAGACCTGATATGATAGTTTTTGTATCAAACGGTTTTCACATGCTTTACAACCGTTTAATTGTTATGCCGCTTATATATGTTTGAAATTGGTTTATATGTTATGGTTTGTATGTTTGAAACATGGCAATGCATGATACGTGGTATCGTTTAATAAGAACCTGAATATACGCTTCTAAATAGAATTCTTTATTTGTCACTGTGTATTACACTCATTTGAAGATTCTATGGGACAAGTTGTTGAATATGAGATCTTTACCACTTAGTATGCATTAACCTAAGCATAATTATGGTACCTTGTGTACTATGAAGACTAATTAGTCAAATGAACATGTTATTAAGTGTGTTAGAGGTTTGAATGATTTTTTTTAGTTGTTAAAACAAAACTCTTGATGATAGAACCCCTTCCAACAATCAATAAAGCTTTTGCTATGATAATTCAATATGAAAGGCAATTATCTATAGCAACTTTTGTAACAAACTGTCAATGCTTCAAATCTATTGTTTTGCATAGAGATACAGAAGAAGAAATATGTGTTAAATATCATTATAATCGAAAATTAGTAATAAAAATAGAATAAGGAGTTATGCTTCGGCTGTCTGACCCATACCTGAATTTTAACAGTTCGTTTTTCTTTAAGCTTTTTCATAAGATAGTATGAAAATATCTCACGTAATACCAAAACAAATTATTTCCATTTTTGACACAAAATTAAACATAAAGTATAATACTTAAATTTCTTTTGATGAATAAGAATATATTAAAAGCCACAATGCGTGGCGAAAACAAAGTCAAAAGCTTATGCCAAAATAGGCTACAAAAGCTAAGAAATAAAAATACTCTCAGGGTATCTATACAAATCTATGCCCGAGTAAACAAAGGAAGGATAAATACTCATGTAAAAGAAACCTGCATTGATAAAACTCCGGAAAATAACATCTTATGTAGAACAATCCTTATGCTGCAAAAAAATTCTATTACGACTTCCAAATTTCCCAAATAAAAATGATCCAAATATTTTACCAACGTTTAAAACAACCACCATACGGAACAATATCAATCCATTGCAGAAATAAAAACTTCTTCAAGAGAATAAGGCAACGCCCAAGCTAAACCCAACTTTTGAAACATCACATACCAAATTTTCCTTGCAAAAAGATGTGTTCTCGAGTTCCATTCACCGCAAAGAGAACAATTCATATTACCGTCTCTAATAAATCCTTGAGAATTGAGAAAAAATAAAGATGGTAAGCTTTTATGTAAGGTCATCCAAAAGAAAAACTTAACTCTCAGTGGAACCTCCGATTTTCATTACTTATCAAAAAGAGCAGACCTATTATTAACCATAGGAGCTAAACTGTTATGAGCAAACAGTGTTGACCTGATGAGAGTTGAGGCTGAAGCAGCTGAGAAACCTTTGCTTCCATGCTTCCAGATAATGTCGTCTTCACCAACAATAGAAGCAGAACTAGCAGTCCCAACTTGGAGAAGAAACAACAGCAGCTCTTCAAATTGAGCTGTTTCGTTCAGCCTCAGACGTCTACGCTAATGCCGCCCCGAAGTCATTACAGTGCTGACAGTAGCTTGCTTCATGTTTGAAAGCTGAAATAAGCGAGGGAAACTCAAAACCAATGAACCATTCCCAGACCAATCATTGTGCCAAAGTGAAATCGATTCTCCATTACTAATAATAAAACCCACATTTGACAAGAAAATCTGCCAAACAAAAGAGTCCAAAGAGCAAGTACGCCTAATACCTTTCCAAATAAACGATAAATGATTGGAATTACCGCTCAAACGATTATTCCAATTGGTAAAGGACGATCAAGAAGAGATCATTCTAAACCATAAAGAATTACAATTTTAAGAGCATAATTTCCAAAGCCATTTAAGTAATAGACTTTGATCTCTAACCTTCAGACTGCAAACACCAAGGCCTCCATCTCAAAAGTCACGGCATATAGCATTCCAAGAGATTTTACAAAAGACTCTAGAATTAGTCTCCCCTTTCCATAAAAATCTCCTCATATAGAACTCAAGCTCAGATTGAACGCTAACAGGCATAGCAAGAATGGACATGAAATAAATAGGCAAGCTGTAGAGAACTGATTTCAGCAATACTAACCTTCCTGCAGGCGAAAGCATATTACCCTTTAAAGCGATAGTTTTGATTTGAATCTTTGAATAACAGGGTCCCAAGTGGAGATTGGAGTCCTACGCACAGTCAAAGGTAAAGCGAGATATTATATAGGAAAGATTCAATACGACAACCCACAATATCCATAGCTAAAGCCAAATCAGAGTACGAGACGTGGATACCAAGCAAAGAGCTTTTATGGAAGTTAATTTTCAAATCGGAAATTAACTCAAAGCAACGAAGGATACGAGTTAAAGTGCGCAGTTGCACTAAATTGAAAGGCATGAAAAGGATAGTATCATCCGCAAATTAAAAAACTGAAACCGGATCAAACATATCTGAGTGAGTAAACCCTGTAATAAGACCTATCTCTGTTGCTTTTTGCAAAATGCTTTTTCAAGTCTTCTGTAGCGAGCACAAAAAGATAAGGGGATATCAGATCTCCTTGACGAACTCCTATTTTTAATGGGAAACTTTCTAAAGAACTTCCATTCACAAGAATTGAAGAGAAGGCAGAAGATAAGCAAGTAGACATCCACTGAATCCATATTTCAGGAAAAGACATAACTCGCATAAAATTCAACATGTAATTCCAATCAAGACTATCAAACGCCTTATGGAAATCCAACTTCAAAATAAGAAGCCCGTCATTCTTTCTTTTTGCAAAGTGAATTAATTTGTTGGCAATCATAGCACAATCCATGATACTTGTACCTTTAATAAAGGCTTAATACATCATTTGACCCCTAAACTATACCATTTTATTCTCTGCGACCTCTAAACTAATTTCGTATTCTTTTGGACCTCTTAACTCTTTTTTTTGTTCTATTTAACCCCTCATTCGGAATGTGCACACCACGCGCGATGACGTGGATAAAATTGCTGACATGGCTTTGCTGACATGGGGTTAAATAGAATAATAAAAGTAGTTAAGAGGTCCAATGAAACATTAAAATAGTTTAGAGGTCATAGGAAATAAAAAGGTAAGGTTAGAGGTCAAAAAATATATTAAGTCTAAATATTTTTTTTAATTTAAAATAAAAAATGATGTACTTTACATATTATTTGAAAAAATCATTTAAGGCTTTAAAAGTCATGAAATTTAGCGTGTTTTCCAATTTTAACACAAATTTTAAAAATTCAGAATTGATTTGAAAAGTTTGAAATTGTAAAAAATTAAAAGCTGGTGTATTAAAATTTTTATAATTGGAAATTCGTGAAATACACTAAAAATTATAATTTTTTAAAAAAATCAGTCTTTTTTTTAATATTATCACAGTATAGTAAATTTATATATTTTATAATATCGTTAAACAGACAAAACTTCTTTTATCATTATTGAAATGTAAACAAATATTTACATGTACAAGAAGTTATATTATGTAATTATTTGACTAAATTTCAATATTTTTTTATTTTTCTAGAAGATTAAATGGATAAAAGTTAAATAATTGTATTTTTGAGAAGGTTAATGGGTAAAAATTAAAAGTTTGAAGGCGCAATAGGAAAATAAAATAAGTTCAGGCGTCAAATAGAACAAAATAGTGTAGTTCGGGGGTTCAATCGAACAAGTTATGCATTTTAATTATCCTTCACGCGCTTCAAGGCGTTTGAAAACACGCGTTTTTGCCACGTTGGATGAAAAAGGTCAGACCGGAAAAAAATTACAATTGACGGGTTAAATAGAACAAAAAATAAAGTTAAGAGGTCCAATAGAATATCAAATTAGTTTAAGAGTCTCAGAGAATAAAAGTGTATAGTTTAGGGGTCAAATGATGTATTAAGCCTTTAATAAAAGCGTGCTGATGATCAGAGATCATAGAAGGAAGTAGAGAGGCTAATCTGATAGAGAGACACTTCGAAAGAAACTTGTAATTATGGTTTACCAAACTGATGGGGCGATAATCCTGAATATTAAAGGAACCAGGGACCTTCGGGATTAAAACAATAAAGGAAGAATTTGATCCCTGAGGTAATGAAGTAGAAATCTGAAAAGAGTTAAAAGTAAATCAAAGATATATTGTTTAATGAACGGCCAAACACGCTTATAAAAATAGCAATTGAACCCATCTGAACCAGGGGCCTTGTTCTCACCACAAGAACAAAGAGCTGAAAATATCTCTGCTTCGTCAAAACATATAATAAACTCGTAGCTTGGGATGAAAATAGATGTTTAAAAACAAGGCTAGAAATATTATTAGGAATGATATGAGGCTTATCGTAAAGAGAAGAAAAGAATTGATAGATTCGGTTATATTACAAATAGAGTTTTACATAGAATCAGACTAAAAGTACATGTGCAAGGTTTATGTGTTTAGGTAGTATGTCAGGGTGTCCGATCTCCCGTGTGAATATGAGATCCATCTATTAATAGGCGAGCGTGTATCCCTTGCTTTTCTTAGTCGATGTGGGTTTCTGCGTGACACAAGTGCTTTATGGGCTTATTCCATCAAAAATAATCTAATCTTATGTCTAATCTCTGTCGGCTCAGAGAATGTAACATGACCAACCCTAACTGCAGATATAAGATTGTTCTTGTAATGCATCGAAGCCATGTTGTGGAAGAATTTATAATTCTTATCCCCTTTAATACACCACTTTAATCTTGATTTCTGAATCCATAAACTCTTCACATTTTTCTCATCTCTTCATAAATCACCTTTCACCTCAGCATAATGACTCGTTTCTGCATCAGAGAGAGGCCGCACATCAGCTGCAATATCCAGCCTAGAGACTTCAGCGGCGAGGTCTAAAATCTTCTTGTTTTGGTCATCAAAAACATTAGTATTCCAAGAACGAATCTTAGACCTTAGCTCCTTCAGTTTTTGGGTTAAAGACGTAGAAGAATCTAAAGCAGTAAATGACAACCAAGAGCTGGAAATAAGGGAACTGAACTCAGAATGATCCCATCAAGCGTCAACCGAACGAAATGGCTTAGGACCCCAGTCAATTTTGACATCCGATTGAATCAGAATTGGAACTTGATAAAATAAAAGGGGTATTGTCATAAAAATTTACCAATTTTACACGTTTTCTCAATTTAATCACGTTCTCTAAAACTTCTCATAAAAATACACCAACTTTCATTTTTTTTTCCAAATTCATACACGGTGTTGACATGGCACTCATTCATTGGTGCAATTTGCTGAGGTGTAAGTCATTTTTAACCAATGAATGAATGACACGTCAGCACCGTGTATGAATTTGGAAAAAAATGAAAGTGTAGTTTTATAAAAAGTTTTAAAGAGCGTGATTAAATTGAGAAAACGTGTAAAGTTGGTGAATTTTTATGACATTAAATAAGAAAAACCATCAGGCAATACTGATAAGGAAAGGGACCTCCAAGTATTAGCTGCAAAAACCGAAACAAGGCATCTATCTATTCTCGATCTAGAGTGAAAATTTCTCCAAGTGAAGGAACAGCCTTGAAGAGGAAGATCAATTAATTCCGACACATTAAGAAATTCACGAAGAGCTAACATGGAAGCCAAGAACCCAACACAGTTAAGACGTTCTTCTGGAATCCAAATATCATTGAAATCACCGCTAACAAAAACCATACCATGAAAAACAATAAGGGGCATCAATTCAGCCCACACAGATAGCCTTTCTGAAGCCAAATTACAGGCGCAAATAAGAATATGTCGTATTGTGTATGAAGTATAGGTGAAATCCAAACAAATCCAACAAGTACCTTTGGAAACGGAAACATTATGCAAAAGCACCGAATTCCATATAATTAACAATCCATCAGAGGCTCCGACCGAAGGAACCCAATCGAAACCATTATCAAGATTCGGCCAAAGTTTTCGAACAAGAAAAGCGTCAAGAAGTTATTTTTTGGATTCCACCAAACCAAGAAAAGAAAGCTTGTACTTACTCACCAAACTACGGATGAAACATTGCTTTCGATGATTAAGTAAACCACCTTTGCAATTTCACGAAATAAAGTTTAAAGGCATCGACATAAAAAAAAATACAGTTACCTTGATAAAAAGAATCTTAAGATTTTTGGTTCTCCAAATCTTGTTCCAAATTCTTGAGAAGTTGGTTCAAAGCAACAACTTTAGAGTCATGGTTAAAGAAACCCAAAGAATGCCCCATGTCCCAAATTTCCAGAGCTTCCTCGAATGAACCTGCTGCCGCTTTCTCCCTTGCCGAAAGAATAAGCTTGTTAATATTTTCGACATCTGCTGCAGAGGTCTCAAAGTATGGAGAAACAGATGAGGATTACGATCTGAAAACAAATTACATGTGGGAGAAATAAACTTCATATGGTCCTAGATTTCGCAGACGAAGAGTTACCGTTGTTCAATGGAGGGTGACAACGGTAACTTTTCGTCTGCAAAAATTTACAAATTTATATGGATATTACTTTTAGTTATGAATTTATTGAAAGTAATATCCATATAAATTTGTAAATTTTTATTCTCTTTTTATCATCGGAAAGAAAAAACGCTTGCGAGAAGCATTAAGTTTACAATCTTAATCGGTTGATGTACATTATCTATATCAGTTGACCTTAACTCATCGGTTCTTTTAATTCTTTTTGAAAAAAAATAATAATTCATAACTAATTAAAATTGTTTGTCAAAAGAAAATTATATATATAATGAATCTATATGTAAGCATAAGTTAATTAAATAAAAAGAAGAAAAATATTGAAACGATGTGGGGTGATGAAGACCAACTTGAGAGTGGACCTGAGCTTTACTCGTATTGACCAAATGAAGCTATTATTACCTATTGCTACATGAAACGTGGCAATGGTAGTTTTCTCATACCTGCATCCTGCATGTGTGCTGCTGCTTCAGCCCCACTGATGTGTCTCTTTATTCTTTTCTTTTTTTCATTTTTAACAAATTAGTTCAAAAATAAGTATCTAATTATAAAATTATTATGCCAATGTGGACCTAGCTTGGATGGCTAAGGCACCTCTAAATGCATCAAAAGGTTGTGAGTTTGAAGAGTCGATTACCATTTTTGATGAAAAAAAATAAAAAAAAATTATAAAATTATCGAAACACTGACAAATCCTTAATTAGTTTGATGAACTCTATAATATTTTATTTTATAGTATTTCAAATTAATGTATTTCAAAATTAATATTCGTAATTATATGACTGAGTAATATTCTACTTAAACCAAAATAAAATAATTTCCAACTATAATTTAGAGGCTAGTATGATGTAATAGGGTATTGAAATAAAAAATTATTATAAAGAAAAATAAAGAATCTTAAAACTATTATTTTTAATATTATTAACTTAATTATTGAATAAATAAGTTGCTTCTTAAAACCAGTGATAAGTAAATAAATTATATACATTAAAAAAGTCTAATTATTTTTTAAAAATATTTGCGTATTTTATCAATTTCGATAAATTTTTAAATTTTTATAAATATGTTTAATCTGAATTTTTTTTTTGCAAATTGTGAACAAAATTTTGAATTTTATTTTTTAAAAATTTTATTTTATGTTTTTTTATCAATTGCTACCAGACTTTTAGATTAACTCTTTTTTAAAATTAGAAAAAAAAATTAAAATTAGTCGTAATTGATAAAAGACGTAAAAATTTAAATTTTAGCTGCAATTGCAAAAAAAATTAATTGATATAATTAAAAAAAATTAAAAAATTTATTCGTAACTAATAAAAAATATAAAAAATTAAATTTAGAGTAAATTATGCTGAGCATAAATAACAGTTTGATACTCTTTATTTCAAAATACTATTTAATGGCCTCTTAATTTCTATTACGTTAACTATTTGGCTTATCCGTTAATTTCGACACTTGCTTTCAAACGATTTGGTACCCCACCTTTAATTTTGTGAACTATTTAATCCTTCATTTTAAATTTTGTTAAACGATACGGTACCTTACTTTTAAATAATTTGGTACCTCGGTTTCAATTCCGTTAAATAATTTGGTCCCCTAAATTAATAGAAGAGTCTCTCAGTTAATAAAATTTAAAACTGAAAAATTATTAAACAGATCTTTAAAATAAAAATAACAACTGCTCCATCTGTTCCCTTTTAATTATCATTTTTTGAAGTTTGTTTCCTTCCAAAATATTTGTTAATTATTAATTTAAGTGACAAATTATAATTTTTTTTCATTGTTGTCCTTTAATTTAATTAGTGGAGTAAAGATAGCATTTATTAACATGTGAATTTTTAGTATATCAATGTAAGGTTATTTAGTCATTTACATAAAATATTATGACTTTTTAAATATGTGTCTTTTATTAAAAATGGACAAATAAAAGGGAATAAAGGAAGTATTAATTACTCCTTTCATTTTTGTTTAGTTGTCCATTTAATAAAATAATTTATCTATATTTAACTGTTCATTTAGATTTTTAAGATGATTTTTATCTTTAGTTTTTAAATTTATGCATCCGCAATAAATGACTTTATATTTTAGTTTAAAAAGCATTTAGTGACTAATAAGCTGGCTATATTAGTACTCCTTCCGTTCACAAAAGATAGGCTTGTTTCTATTTTATGCGTCCTAAATTATAGGCTTATTTCTATTTTAGAAAGTAGTTAACTATACAAATATCTAAAATACCCTTCATTGAATTAGCTTTAGTCAACTAAATTAAATTGATAATGACATTGATAACAACAATAATTAATATTTTTTGGTAGTTTTAATATTAAAAAAAATTGTATGTATTTTTTAAATGATTTTGAATTGTCAATTAAAAAAACACATTAAAAAAATGAATACATTAATTATTTAATAAAATATTATAGAAAATTTGTTTTATTTTAATTAAATATATTAATTTTTTTAATATGTATGTAAATGAAATAAGTTTATTTTTTGTAGACGGAGGGAGTATTTTTTTCTTATAAGTTAAGAAAGAAATACTATTTTTTTTGAGTGATAACTTGTGATCTCGAATTGTATTCAGCTCCGACGGACACTTCAAGGCCTTACCTACAAAGTACAAAACAACCGTGAGAAGGGTGCCGGAAGGGGATTCCGGCAAACCACTCCGACGGTCTAGTTAGTAACGGTTTTAGTGAGAGAAAGAATAAGAAGTGAAAGGTGGTTAAGAGTTTTTGAGAGAGAAAGAGAATTAACCTTTTTACCTATTTTCCTTTTGCCTTTTATACTAATATCTTTGTTTCTCTTTGTCTGGACCGACAGGTCTGACTTCATTCTCTTTGTCTGTGCAGCTGTTTTGTCTGGAATGTCAGAGTACGTTCTGACAGATTTGTCCCGTGTGTTCGGAGTGGTTGTGCTCGGTGACTACCAGGATATGCTCGTTTTTAGGTTGTCGCTCTGATCGGTTTGTGATGTTGGTTTGTTCCGGTTTATCCTTATTAGTTGTGTTTGGTGTGCTTCGGTGAGTCCGAGATGTGTTGTGAGTCGCCCCTGGTGTGCTCTGTTTGTTATGTTTGACCTATCTCGGTGGGTCCGAGATGTGCTGTGGATTGGCCTTTGTTGTTCTCGGTCCATTTATATGTTTATCACAAGTCCCCCCCGGCGTGTTGGATATTTATGTCCAAGGAATTTATGCCCCACTAGCACATTTATTGATGTGTCCTTTGGTTTTGGTGCGTTTTTTGAGGTGACTCTTCAGTTGCCCTTGTTCGGTTTCTATAAAAACCTTTCTTTGTTTATTTGCTTATTTTCTTTCCTCTTGTTTTTCTTTTGCTCTCTCCTTTGTCTCACCTGTTCTTTTGCTTTTCTTGTTGTTCTTATTGTTCTTCCTTTTCTTCAAGATATAATCGTAAGTTTTCCCATTTTTGTTCCTTTTGATCTGTTTTTAATTTGTGTCTTTGTTTGTCCTTGTTTTTGCTTATTTGTTTGTTGATCTTGTATACTTAGGGTTTATTTCTTTTGATTAGTTGTTTTTCTTTTTGGCCTTTAGTGAATAAATGTCAGGCGAAGAAGATTCTCAGAACCTGTCCGAGCGAGACCTAGATATGAATATTGATGAGGACCATAGTAGTAGTGATAGTGGTCCTGTTGAAGATACCGAAGATGGTATTGTTGGTGAGAATAGGTTAGATGATTTGGTGTGCTCGGAAGCGACTTCTTATGCTCGGCCTAGGCGTGTTAGACCTAGGAAGTCCAAAACTGCCGCTGTTAGGAGGGTGATGATGGAGACTACATTTGCCGAGCTTAACCAACACTATTTGGACTATTTAGGATCGAAACTTAGGATTCCGGACGGTTACACTTTAGAGTTGTCTCCCCCGGGTATAACCATAAATGCCCCTGTCGACCCGGGGTATGTAATTGTTTGTGTGGAGCATCTTCACTCCGGTGTTAGGATTCCATTTCAGACCGACTTAGTTGATCTGCTTCGGTGGTATCAGATGCCTTTGAGTCAATTTCATCCGAACGGTATTAGGCATTTCTTTACCGTTCGGGCTCTTTGTTTAAAAAATAAGATACCTTTCTCGGTAAAATTTTTTGCTAGTATGTATGGTCTAATTTTTAATGGCGAGTATGACTTCGCTTATTTTAAAATTCTTAAGTCAGAGCCTAGGCGAATAGTTGAGAATGTTACCACGTCCCTTAAACGTTTTAGGGTGGACTGGTTTAGACTTAGGCATCCCTCGGCTTTTACCGAACTGCCTCGTTGCTGGTCATGTGTATCTCCGGAGCATACTTTCATTAGGAGGGATAAGATCCGAGAAACAGCACATGCTCGTCTTCAGGTTTTATTGGGGCAGATCGGCCCTGTGAATACCGAGGAGCTCATTCCTCGGTTGAGGATTGTAAAATTTAACCCTAATCGCCAAGGTTGTTCTCGGTTTTTATTTTTGTAGTTTTGTTTGTCTGTTGTATTTGCTTTGGCATAAGTGTGTCGTTATATTATTCATCGGTGGTTTTAATTTATTTTGTTATTTGCTTTTGTAGCGATGGATATGGCTGCTTTTACTGCTGGGAGGCGACCTAGACCGACTAAGGGACAGACGTCCCGAGCTGTGGATGCTTCTCAGCCGAAGATGGCTGATGTTCTTAAAGCTGGCGGTCCCGGTATAAATTTGGAGGCGGTGCCTCCTCTTACTGAGAAGAAACGGAAAAGGGGAAAAACTGTTGGCAAGAGGCCTTCTGATCAGGGTGTTGACCCTTTATCTGCCGAGATTGACGCTTTTCAGGATGCGTCGGGTGACGAGAGGCCGAATGAGCCTGTTGTGTTAGCTTTGAATGCTGGTATGGCGGCTGCTGGACCGGGGGTTGAGTCCGTGTCTGTCCCGGTTTTTAATGCTGATTTACCGGTGACAGATAAAGGTCTGTCTCGGAAGGGGAAGGGTAAGGCTGTGGATGCCGTTGAGGTCCCTGCCGAGAATATAGCTGATCCGGCTTTGACTTCTTCTGTCATTGCTCGGTATTTGAAGAGGAAGACGTCGGCGGATACCGTTGAGAATTATCCTACCGCTCTTTCCTTGGGCCGTCTCTGTTCTCTTCCGAAGGATGTGGATGGTATGAAGATTGTTCATCCTCGGGACTTCATTGATGGGGGTTGCTCGTTGGCCTTTCAGGTAGAAATTTTTGATTTTGTTTATATATATTTTTATGTGGTTTGTGCTGATCATGATTTTTATTTTTGACAGTTGATCAACCACCTGCTCGGTGCCCGTTCGGTTCAGGACGACTTAGTTAATGAGGCGTCCGCTGATCGGGAGAAAGCTGAGTCTGCTGCTGCTGCTTTGGAGTCTGAGCAGATTGCTCGAGCCAATGTTCAATCTGTACTTGATAATCATATCAACGAGTATAATGCGCAGATTGCCGATCTGAAGAAGGAAGTGGCTAGTTTGACCGAGGCTCGAGTTGAGCTAAAACGGAAACATGAGTTGGAGCTTATCAAGCAAAGAGAGCAGCATGATGCGGTTTTGGCTGAGCAGAAGCGGTTATCTTCGGAGGAGCTTGAGAAGGCTATGAAGGCTGTTCGAACCGAAGTTACTGCTGAGTTCGGTCAATTGACTGACCTTCTGGAGGATGACCTGAAACAGAGAGTGGGGCCTCTGTTGCTTCCTGATGCTGATCCGGAATGTCTTTATCTGGACGTAGCCGCTATGTATGAGGTGTTCCTGCGTAAGAAGGCCGAAGTGTCTGATGCGGCTACTGAAATGATAGCCGAGCTGAGCAAGGAGTTTGATCGGATAGATCAAGAGAACGCCCAAGTTGCTAGTGATCAGGGGACTGGTCAGACAACTGTTGCTCCTTCGGTGCTCGGCCAGCTTGATGTGAGTCATTATGAAGAAGCCGGACTGAGCGAGGGTGGTGGTTCCATGTCTGGAAATGGTGTGCAGTTGCCCGATGATATTTCTCGGGCTGTAATAGATTAGTCTTTGTAATAAATCAACTTTTTGTTCGGATTGTTCCCAGTGATCTATATATATATTTCGGGCTGTAATAGATTAGTCTTTGTAATAAATCAACTTTTTGTTCGGATTGTTCCCAGTGATCTATATATATATTTTTCCTTTTTTGTTTCATCTTTGTGCTCGGTTTTTGCTTGGTTATATGTTTTTTCTGTGTTTCTATGTTGTTTTAACTTATGAGTTTGTTCGGAGAAAGCGATTGCTTTAAGTCTTTTTAAGCTATTGCTTTGTTCGGATAAAGCGATTGCTTTAAGTCTTTTAAAGCTATTGCTTTGTTCGGAGAAAGCGATTGCTTTAAGTCTTTTAAAGCTATTGCTTTGTTCGGAGAAAGCGATTGCTTTAAGTCTTTTAAAGCTATTGCTTTGTTCGGAGAAAGCGATTGCTTTTAGTCTTTTTAAAGCTATTGCTTTGTTCGGAGAAAGCGATTGCTTTAAGTCTTTTAAAGCTATTGCTTTGTTCGGATAAAGCGATTGCTATAAGTCTTTTAAAGCTATTGCTTTGTTCGGATAAAGCGATTGCTTTTTTCTAACTATGGTATTGCACATCTCGTTTTTGTTTTTTCTTTTTCTTTTATTGATAGGGGAAAAACTTGCATTTTGGGCCTACAGCCGACTTTGACCTAAATGCAAGTGAAAAAACCCCTGACAGACTCGATAAACTGAATGTTGTCTACTGGTAGAATCTTTTGAGAACTCTGGCATTCCAGGTTCTTGGTAGGTCTCTTCCGGACATGTAGGTTAAGTGGTAGGATCCACCTTTTCCTACTTTCTTCACTTGGTAAGGCCCTTCCCAATTAGCTCCGAGCTTGGAGATGCATGCGTTACCTCTTGCTATATCGGCTCGTCGTAGTACCAGGTCGCCTACTTCGAACGTTAAAGGTTTGAATCGTTTGTTATGATATGTTGCCATCCTCTGTTTGTATGCTTCGATGTGCATTAGTGCTTGATCTCTTCTCTCTTCTAGTAAATCGAGGCAAATTTTGGTGTTTTCTTCGTTTTGTTGTTCGTCGAAGTATTGCACTCTGATAGTGGGCATGCCGATTTCGACTGGCACCATTGCTTCGCACCCATAGGTCAAGCTGTATGGTGTTCTTCCTGTGCCAGCTTTTGGAGTGGTTCTGTACGACCATAGTACGTTATGTAGCTCATCGGCCCATCGACCCTTAGCTTCGTCGAGGCGTTTTTTCAGGCCATTAACAATGGTCCGATTGGTGACTTCTGTCATTCCGTTGCTTTGTGGGTGGGTGACCGAAGTGAACCTTAGGTCAATTCCTTTTTCAATGCAGAATTCTCTGAAGTTTTTGTTGTCGAATTGCTTTCCATTGTCGGTTATGATGGTTTTTGGGATCCCAAAACGACAGATCATTTCTCTTCGTACGAAGCTTCGGACTCGTGCTTCTGTTATGGTGGACACAGCTTCGGCCTCTACCCATTTTGAGAAGTGGTCGACTGCTACTATCAGGAATTTTCGCTGCCCACTTGCCGTTGGAAAAGGCCCGACAATGTCTATTCCCCACATGCTAAATGGCCAAGGGCTTACTATTGGGTTTTGTTCCGCTGTTGGCTGATGGTGGACGTTTTGGGGGTATTGACATTTTTCACATTTTTGCACCAGATTTGCTGCGTCTTGTGCCAGTGTCGGCCAGTAGTAACCTTGTAAAACAGCTTTTCGGCAGAGAGCTAGATGTGAGATGTGACTTCCACATACACCTTCGTGTATCTCGGCCAATAAATATTTCCCTTCTTCTACCGTGAGGCATCTGGACCAGGGGTGTGAGAAGGCTTTTTTGTATAGGGTCCCGTCTCGGTACGAGAAGTGTGGTGCTTGGCGTTTTACTTTCCTTGCTGCTTTGTTATCCTCGGGCAGATTCCCATTCTCGATGTATGAAATGATGTGTTCCATCCATTGGTCTAACGGGTTGATGAGGAATGTGACTTCGGGGTTCTGGATACTACTGAAATTTTGAACTGAGCACGGTATGCTCGGCATTATTTCTCTCGCTGCCCCTGCCTTTGCTAGTGTGTCTGCTTCTGTGTTTTCTTCTCTGGGGATTTGCTCTAACTCCCATTTCCCACCTTCTTCGGTAATTTTTGCGAGTAGCTCTTTCACTCGGTCTACGTATTTTTTCATTTCCGGGTCCTTTACCTCGTATGACCCAAGTACTTGATTAACCACTAGCTGAGAGTCACTCTGGATTTTGACATATTCGGTCTTGACTACCGTTGCCATCCTTAATCCATTTATTAAGGCCTCATATTCTGCTGCATTGTTGGTTGCTGGGAAATTTAGGTTGATCGAGTGTTGCATTTTGATTTTGTGTGGTCCTCTCAGTATTATGCCCGCTCCGGCCCCGGTTATATTTGATGCCCCATCGACCTGCAGTGTCCAGCTAAACAGACCCTTGTCTACTTCGGTGGGTTGGTCGTGTGTTGTTGTTTCTGCTACAAAGTCGGCTAAGATCTGGGCTTTCATTGCTGTTCGCGGCTCATATTTGATGTCATATGATCCTATCATGACTGACCAGTTAATTAGCCGTCCTGATGTTTCCGGTCTTGCCAGTGCTTTTCGTAGGGGTTGGTTTTTTCGGACTATAACGGTGTGAGCTTGAAAGTATCTTTTTAGCTTTTCCACTGTTAAGACCAATGCGAGTGCAAATTTCTCAATTTTGCTGTATCGGATCTCGGGACCTTTTAACACCTTGCTTGTGTAATATACCGGCTTTTGCTCGGTCAATTCCTCCTTTACTAGTACCGATGCCACTGTTTCGTTAGTGACACTTAAGTATAGGTATAATACCTCTCCGGTTTCAGGCCTTCCGAGCAATGGTGGTGAACTCAGGAATTTCTTGAGTTCGTCGAAAGATTGTTGACATTCCTCGGTCCACTCGAATTTTTTCACATTTCTCAATGTTTTAAAGAATGGGAGACACCTTTTGGCCGAGTTAGACACGAATCGACCGAGGGCCGTGATTCTTCCGTTTAGCTTCTGAACTTCTTTAGCTGATTTTGGCGCCTTCATATCTAGAATTGCCTTTGTTTTTTCCGGGTTTACCTCGATACCTTTCTGGGAGATGAGGTATCCTAGGAATTTTCCTACTGGGACTCCGAATGCGCACTTGTCCGGATTTAGCTTGAGTTTGTACTTTTTTAGCTTTGTGAAGACTTCTTCCAAGTCTCTTGCATGATCTTCTACTTTTTTGGACTTGACGATGATGTCGTCCACATAGACTTCCATGTTTCGACCGATCTGGTCTTTGAACACGAAATTCATTAGTCGCTGATATGTTGCCCCTGCATTTTTTAGTCCGAATGGCATTTGTTTGTAGCAGTATGTGCCATTGTCGGTTACAAAGCTTGTTTTTTCTTCATCTTCTTTATGCATTGGGATTTGGTGGTATCCTTGAGCTGCGTCTATGAACGAGTAGACTTCGTAGCCGCTGGTCGAGTCGACCAGTTGGTCAATGTTTGGCAAGGGATAGCTGTCCTTGGGGTACGCTCGGTTTAAGTCTGTGAAATCTATGCACAGTCTCCACTTTCCGTTCGGCTTTTTTATGAGCACGACATTGGATAGCCACTCCGGGTAATATACTCTTCTGATGAAGCCTGCTGCTAGCAGTTTGTCTACCTCGGTTCTGATGGCGATCTGTCTGTCTATTGCGAAGGCTCTTTTCTTTTGTTTGACCGGTTTGTGTTTTGGGTCGACATTGAGTTTATGTGATATTATTGCCGGGTCGACCCCTTCTATTTCGCCTGGGGTATTGACGAATTCAACTTCGTTTCTGATCAGCATGTCGGTTATCTCCTGTTTTATTGGTTTAGGTAGTTCTGCGCCTACCTGGACCGATCTTGGTGTTATACCTGCTAGACTAACTCTTTCTATCTTTCCGTGTGGTTCGAGCTTGCCTTCATCCGAGTCTGGTATTTCCATTGTTTCAATGGCTAGGGTTTCTGATACCGCTTTCATTGATACCAAGTAGCACTGCTTGGCTATGTCCTGCCTTCCCCTGACTGTTACCACTCCTTCCTCGGTTGGTATTTTCATGCACAAGTATTTGATGCATGTGACAGCTCCCGTGCTATACAACATAGGTCTGCCGAGTATGACGTTGTAAGCAAGTGGCATGTCAACAACCATGAACAGTGTTTTAAATTTCTTGGTGATACCGACCAGGCCTCCTTCCGTGGATCCGTTTTCTTTCCCCAGCTCTACCGTTAATTCCGCTACCCCCTCGGCTTGTACAGGTGTTCCACCTAGGCCCACTAAGGGTGTTTTGACTGGTTTAAGGTTCAGTATTGAGCAGCCGATTCCGAGATATGCCTGTTTCGTGATGAGGTTAACTGAGCTTCCTTCGTCTACCAACTGTCTCATTACCCAGAAATTTTCTATCAAACCCGAGATTACCAGCGGATCCTGGTGGGGAAAATCTATTCCTTCCCCGTCAGTTGGACCGAAGTTTACTTCTGGTATAGTTTTCGCCACTGATATGTTCATCACCATCTTCTGCCTTTTTCGTCTTCCTCGCTTGTATTCTGGGTCCGCCATTCCGCCTGCTATTGTGTTAATTATTCCTGACACGTTTTATCTTTTTGGTGACGGTGCTTCCTCTCTTTTTCCATTGTTATCCCTTTGGTTTCTTCCTCCTGAGTTGTAATTTTTGCTCTGTGCCACAAAGTCTTTTAACCGACCGACTTGTACCAAACGGTCGATTTCTTTTTTCAAGCTTCCGCATTCGTCGGTGACATGGCCATGGCCGTCGTGGAACTGACAATATTTTTTCCTGTCTCCCTCATATTGTAGTTTGGGTGGGTATCTCACTGGCTCATTGTTATTTTGTATCCACATCAAGATGTGTGATCTCGGGGTATTGAGTGGAATGAAGGCTTGGTCTTCTACTTTTACTGGTCGGTGTGGGTCTGCTCGCTGTGGACCGACTTGTTGTTGGTTTCTTGGTCCGAATCTGTCGTGCCTGGCACTTTGATCGAAGTTAGGCCTCGGTGTACGGAACGATGTTGTAGTTTGTGCGGCTTTTCGCCGCTGTTCTTCGTCTAAATTTATATAGTTCCAGGCTCGGTCCATCAGCTGGGAGTAAGTTTGTACTGGGTTTGTTATCAGGTTATCCCGGAAGGCCATCATTGTTGTGTTATCTTTCATTGCATCTATCACAGTATCATCATTCAAATTTCCCACTTCGACCGCTTCTGCGTTGAACCGGCCGATATAACTCTGCAGACTTTCTCCTGGTTTCTGGTAGCAAAGTTTTAAGTCACTGGACTTTTTCTTTCGTTGTATGCTCGGTGCGAAATGTGTTCGGAAAGCTCTTGCCAGCTCGTCGAAGCTTCGGATAGAGCCTTCTTTTAGGCTTTGATACCAGATGGCAGCTGGTCCTTTTAGGGTAGTCGGGAAGAGTTTGCAGACGGCTGCTTCGGACAAACATTGTACCATCATGACCACTTGGAAACAACTCAAGTGCGTTATCGGGTCCCCTGTTCCATTGTAATCGTCTAACTGCGGTGTTTTGTAGTTTAAAGGGAAGGGTTCTTCTCGTATTTCTGCCGACAGTGGGTTTCCGATGTTCAGGAAGCTTGTGTTTCTCGGCTCTCTCCTTCTACATTTTTCCATCTCGGTTCTGACTCTTTCGGTGATTTCTTGTTCCAGGTTCTTTTTCTTTGGTGAATTAGCGCCCGAGCTGTGTACGCTCTCTTCGATCTCAACCAGTTTTGGTGTCTTTTTATGCCCTTCTGGAGTTTTATGTCCGGTCTGTGCTGGCTCTGGGTTTTGTTCTCGTGGATTTTTCTCGCGGTTTGCTTCCTCGGGTGTTTTTTGGCCTTGGTAGAATTCCTGTGGGTAAGGTGGTGCGGTCGGTATGTATGGTGGAGTGGTAGTGTTATCCTGGGTTGCAGTTGGGACTGTTGGCCGAGTATGGACCTGTTGTACCTGTTGAAGGAAAGCTAGCTGCCGAGTATGAAATTCGATGTATTCTTGGATTTGTGCTGGGGTAGGATTTTGGACTTCTGTGGTGGTTTGTCTAGGTGCGGGGGTGGTGTTTGGGGTGAATGCGAGGTTGATGGGGGTTACACCCGGTCTTAAGAAAGTTTGAGTGGTTTGGTGCGTAGGGGTGGAGTATGATGTTGGGGGAATGTTACCCGACGATGGCATTCCCCACGGGTAATGAGTGGTAACCCCTGACATAGGGCTCGGGTGAACGCCTGCCATCGATGTAGTGACCGGGCAAAACGAGCTTTCGCCGGTAGCTCTTCTCGGTGGAGCGTTGAGCCCCTCTCCCGTTCTACTGTTTTGCGTATTATTGTCTCCGATCGCGGGATCATCTCCTTCTACTCTGCTCATCCTATTAGTTTCCAGAAGGATAGAAAGGGGGAAGCTTTCTTATTTTCTTTCCCACAGACGGCGCCAAATGATAACTTTTGATCTCGAATTGTATTCAGCTCCGACGGACACTTCAAGGCCTTACCTACAAAGTACAAAACAACCGTGAGAAGGGTGCCGGAAGGGGATTCCGGCAAACCACTCCGACGGTCTAGTTAGTAACGGTTTTAGTGAGAGAAAGAATAAGAAGTGAAAGGTGGTTAAGAGTTTTTGAGAGAGAAAGAGAATTAACCTTTTTACCTATTTTCCTTTTGCCTTTTATACTAATGTCTTTGTTTCTCTTTGTATGGGCCGACAGGTCTGACTTCATTCTCTTTGTCTGTGCAGCTGTTTTGTCTGGAATGTCAGAGTACGTTCTGACAGATTTGTCCCGTGTGTTCGGAGTGGTTGTGCTCGGTGACTACCAGGATATGCTCGTTTTTAGGTTGTCGCTCTGATCGGTTTGTGATGTTGGTTTGTTCCGGTTTATCCTTATTAGTTGTGTTTGGTGTGCTTCGGTGAGTCCGAGATGTGTTGTGAGTCGCCCCTGGTGTGCTCTGTTTGTTATGTTTGACCTATCTCGGTGGGTCCGAGATGTGCTGTGGATTGGCCTTTGCTGTTCTCGGTCCATTTATATGTTTATCATTGAGAAAAAAATATTATTTTAATATATAAAATTTTAACTAAATGGACAATTAAAAAAAAAGTATGATATAATTTAAAAAATTCAGCTTAATTTGTTCTCAAATTTATGAAATAGTTTGGCTTAAGAAACAAATAGAGGAAACAAGAAGGAAATTGTGCATAGAAAAGAAGAAAAAACAGAGGATTTTGTCGGCAGAGAATAGATTAGGTAGGACCCAGTTGGATCAACGGTCAACCGTCAAGCAACGGCAAAGGGACCCACTTACAATAAATAGAGTTTAAGAAAAGCACGTGTCCCTAACGTGGCAAAACTGTCAAAAACCGACAATAACCGTTATTCTCGTCGTTTTCTCTCACGTTTGGTAGCCTCGAGTCATGAGTTTTCTTTTGTTTTCTTTTTAAGATCAAAGACGACAACAATTGGATTTAAAAACATAATAGACGACAAAACCCTCAATTAATAAACCAAAAATGATGTATATTGGTCCCCTCTTCCTTCAAATTGCCGCCATGATTGGGCCACTTCACACTACCATTTTCCTTTCTATTTCATACCAACAAAACAATATTTTCCCTTATTCCCTAACATTGTGCTTACGTCTAAAACAAAAATCCTTTATTCAATTTTTTTTAACATAATCTTTTTTTAAATACGGGAGCGTTTATTAAAAATTAAACACACGACGTAACAGATTGTTATCTAGCGCTTATATTGTTTAATTTATAGTTTAGTGGTTCTCTTAATATAAAGTCAATTTAATTTGAGATGTAACTCTGTTTTATTTTATTTGTTCGATTTTTTACTTTTAAATGTCTTGAAAACTATTTTTTATATTATTAATGAATTTGATAATGAAATTAATGTGTAAAAATAATGATTTTATTATATTATATTTTCAAAATAAGAATTTACGTATTTATTATAATAAATTAAAATTTTATCTTTATATTTTGATTATCAAATACATAACAAAGATTATAAAAAAATATCTTAAATGTTTAACATATTCG
Source organism: Mercurialis annua (assembly GCF_937616625.2). NCBI lineage: Eukaryota > Viridiplantae > Streptophyta > Magnoliopsida > Malpighiales > Euphorbiaceae > Mercurialis > Mercurialis annua. Next base: position 55,098,223 of record NC_065572.1, read on the forward strand.
TCATATGTAAGAAAATAAAAAATGGAAAAACAAAAACAAAACATAGAGAATACATAGTTGGTGTTAGTAAACACTATAACAAAAATGACTTCTAATAACGGTCTATTACACCAGGTATTAAAATTGCTATATATATAATAACCAATGAGCTGTATTTTAAATAGTATAAGCATTGAGCATCACTCTGCTAGGTTGTGGGATCGATTACTCCCACAAACGCTCTTACTCTCCTAATTACCAAAAAAATTTATTCTATAACAAAATAGTTATCAAAAGTTATACTTCTAAGGCTCACTTTATATTATTTTAAAATATAATTAGTTACTATCAAGTAACGACTTAAACTATATTGTTTCTAAATATACAAATATCACAACAAAAAACAATTTCTTTGCTAAAAATAAATAAATAATAATCTAATATCAAAAAAATAAAATAAAAATATCGTAATCTCATTATAAAACAGAATTATCCTTTACTATAAAATTATATTTTTATTTTTATTATAATATATCAGTGAAAAAGTAAGATATTAAATTATAAATTATAGAAAAATATTAAAAATAGTCAATATGCAGATCTCGTGTTTGATATGAGCCGTAATGCAGTTCAGGGCGAAATCATAAATTGATTTTTTAGAGAAGGTCAATTATATGAAAAATTAAAATAAATAGCTATATTTTACGTATGAAAATGGCAAAAGATACAAAAAAATCTTCATGGTTTTCACAAAAATACAAATCAGCCCTTTTATTTTTTTTTTTGGTATAGTTAAACCCTCTTTGTCTTCAAATAGAACAAATAACCCCTTTCGTCCAACACATTAGAAGCCCTCGTTAATGGCTAACATGTCTCTCACAATCATATAGGAAAAAAGTTCAAAAATAATTTTTATATTTAAAATATTTATCAAAAATTTGAGGGGGATAAGTATCCCAAAAGTAAACTAAAAGGATTTATTTGTTTGATTTTTAAAATAACAAGAGTCCAATTGATCAATTTTAAAACATGAGGATTTAATTGTATTCAAAAAAAAATAAAAAGGCTGATTTGTACCTTTAAAAAAAAAGTCAAAATAAATAAATTGTATCTCCTGCCGATAAAAATTAAAAGGGGTTTTTGACAAAAAAAATTGAAAGCGGCTAATTGCATATAAAGTAAAAGTTAACCGCTATATTTTCAAAAATAAAAGGCTTAATCACCAAAAAAACCCACCTTTTAGACCCTTTTCAAATACACCCTGACGTTGTAATTTTATCAGTTGCACCCTAATTCGCAACTTTGGTTTTCAATTCCACACTCAAATACTAAATTAATATCTTCTCCATTTTAAACAAGTTAAAATAAATCATCTATTTTTATTTTTTTGTATGGAAAAGAGTTCAAACGAATACTTTATAAGTGTTTTTATGAATTTTTTCCGAGTGAAAAAGAGTCCAATTTGATTTTAAAGGTGAAATTGAAACTCAAAAGTGCAATTTAGAATACAGCTGACAAAATTGTAACGTCAGAATGCAACTGAAAAAGGACTAAAAGATGAGATTTTTTTGGTGATTAAGCCAAATAGAAAAAGTTAAAGCAAGTTTTTTTTTCGAAAAAAAGAAGCAAGGGGGAGTGTCTCCTTTGGACAAGCCCTTACTTTTCCCCTGGTGCAGCCTGTTGTTTCTATAAATCAACTTAATATTATAGATGCTGTTTTGGATCATAGAATAAAATAGCAATATAATAAAATATAAATTTTATAAAAATTAAAATAAATATTTTTTTATTTTTAAAAAGAATATTTATTTTATAAAATTACAAAATAATAATTTCATGGCACTAGTATTTTATGAATCAAAACAAACATTAGTTATATATACAGAATAAAATATTCATACCTATCTTTACGACTAATAATCAATCTAGTTAGTTTTGTTTTGTTAGAAAATATTAACAAATTTTAGTATTGTAAATAAAAGAAATGTGAAAGAGAAAAAGAGTTGAGGAACTGCTAGTCAAATTATCCCTTTAATTTTCCATGCTGAGCAAATTCCTTCAGTCACGGATCCTAAAGCCTGACTCTAACAATCAAATGGGTCAAAACCATCCTTTACAAGTCATTATAAGGAGCGGTTCCATTCGAATCATACCATATTACCATTACATTAAAATTTAGGCTTACCCTTCAAAACCGCTCATTTTTTAGTCTCAGTTTATTTGCACTTTTATTTTGTAAAATCGTCAATTTTGCCGAAATTTTCATCTTTTATCTTTCAATTACATCTTTAAAATATTAAATTGACCTCTTTTTATTAAAAAATGTTCAAATCAATATTTTATATTTCAACAAATATTCTAAATAGTATTATCAAATGTTAAAATTTAAAAAAAAAATCATATTTTCTAAAATTTTAAAAATTAAATTTTTTACATAAATATAACTTCATTAAAAATATCATTAATTAATTATTCAACCGGAAACCGCCACCTACGTTTTCCGGTCACCGCCACTCATCCATCGCCGGAAAATAATCTATTCAAAAATTAAATAAATATTTAAAATAATATTCTTTTTACATATTAATTAATTAAATACATATTATATAAAAAAACTATATTTTATTTTTTTTAACCAGAAAAAATTCGTCTTCTCTAATGGACAGACCCACCATGAAGGGTCTGTTCATTTTGAGAATAGACCCACCATGGTGGATCTTTTCATGGATTGAACATACCCACCAAACCCGCCGTGGTGGGTCTGTCCGCCGGAGAAGATGGTCGTCTTCTCTAGTTAAAAAAATATTTTTTAAAAAATAAGAAATTATTCATTTAATTATTTAAGATGTAAAAAAATTATTTTAAAATTTTATTTAACTTTTGAACATATTATTGTCTGGCAACCGATGGGTGTCGGTGGCCGAAAAAAAGTGGTGGCGGTGGGTGGCAGTTTTCGGTTGAGTAATTTGATTTGAAATTTATTAATTTAAAAAAAATAAGGAAGATGGTTCAATTGTAATATTGAGAACTATTAAAATATTCATTAAAATATAAAGTATTGATTTGATATAAACATAGAAGCACATGTAATAGCATAAAACAATATAAACACGCAAGCACATAAAACATACGAATCCTATTATACCTGGGGGTGCTCGACTAGATTCACCTAGCACTCCGATTACTATTCCTGATTGACGACCTCTAATTTGACTCATACTACCCCTAGGTACTGCCACTGGATTGAACCGTCTACTTGATTTAGGAACATCTAATCGACATTCGGGGGATCGTGATCTTTCTCGACAATAGAAGAATGATCAAACATGATTACCTTTGCGCTCGAGAATTTCAGCAATTTAACGTGCCCTACCAGCTATAAAGGAGAAATGCTCAAGCATGTCATCGAACAACTCGCTAAACTCGGGTCCTAGACCCCGCATGGATATTCTATTAATCTCCTCACTCCTTCCTCTTCTCAGTTCAGGTATTTCTTTGGTCATTCGAAGGAATTCCATAGCGTAAGCTCCTGCCGGAAAGAAGCCTATAGCAAACGAATTCAAATACTCTTTCATTCGAGTAAAGCTTTCTTCAGCCATCCTCTCCCTTTGAACGATGTTTGATCGAAGACTTCTACATATGAATCTCTTCCCAATATCGATATATCCTTATCCCCTCGACATTTGGATCCTCAGGCAGTTCATCATCACGATGTTGTTTTCTGGGTGTCAAGGATCCTTCCTGAATTCCCAAGAAACCATTATGGTATACAAGAGGTGCTTCCTCCTCGTCCAATACAGCATGTGGTTGAGCTTCACTTGGCCCAAACATACTGAAACATGAACAATCTTAACGTGAGATTCTATCCCCTCAGTCTCATCTTAATATGCATATTGCACATGCATATTCTATCGAAAACGAAACACGCATCCTTATCTTGTACACATATTTTACAAAAACAAACAGGGGGTTTCACAATCAGTTGATCACAAAAAAAATAGTACAAACGACTAGGATCTGGCAAGACTCGGATTCTATTGCTACATAAGTTCCTAGGTAATCAATCACCGACCAATAGTGGTATCCTAGACCAACTGCACTCAAATCATATACTAGCAGTGGTAACTGGACCAACTGCTCTGATACCAACTTTGTCACGACCCAAATTATTGAGCCGAGATCGGCGCTAGAGAATGAAAGTGCTAGCTCTGAAACCCGTAGCAAGCCTAAAACCATTAAAACTTTTTTGCAGACAATCAAACTTATAACGAAAATACAAACATAAGTAAACATATTAACATACATACACTAGTTCGCTCAATATAAAACACAAAAGCATATCACTTCCGCACCACGTACGTGCTAGCCGGGAAATATACAAGCATATACTAGTGTATCTAGGTCACATCACGGGCAACTAGCTCCGTTGGAAAAAACGAAGTCTGGCATAGCCTAAAAAAATATACATATATAACAACAAGCATAAACAACTATACAATACATTGCTGTCTCAGGCTATGACTCTGTCAAAAGCAACCTACTACTGCAGCGCTACGGAAGTCAGAAACTATACATGCCAAAAGTCGACTTCCGGATCAAAAGATGGATACTAGTCAAGTCCAAACACTTAGTACCTGAAAATATTTAACAACAATGGGGTCAGACTATGCTGAGTGAGATTATACGTTGCCAATGGTATTATAAAAATAACATCGCACTTTTAACAAAGCATTTATACAAACATATAATACGAGCTAAATATTTGATCCGATCGAAACCCTAATCTTACAAACGATCCTAAACTAGGTATTTCCTAGTATTAACGAGCGAGTTTGATTTCTTAAATCCTTTTGATAGGGTCCCGAAATAGTTCGACCTAGTTTAACCTATAACTACAGTCCCGGGATTGTTCGACCGAGTTAAACTAGTATCATTACTTATAACCAAACGATCGAGGTGTGAGTCCTAAGATAGTTCCATCGAGTTCAACTCACTACACACAGGTCCCGAGATAATTCCACCGAGTTTAACCTCGTGTCTAACGCAAAAGAGTTAGTCTATTTCCATTTGCTAAGACTTACCTGACACTGGTGATCACACAACCTATTGACACCCAATAGGTAGATTGTTTCCTCGGATAGTACACCAGTTTTCATACACAAGAACAATCAACAAAACAATATATGATACAAACAAATCATATAATATGTGATGCATTTGATACTAATAATTATACAATATTAAATAGATTTTATATAATATTACGCAAAAGTAATGTATAACTCACGACTTGGTATCCAATTAATTTCGATATTTATATGTTAACTGAACCCCGTTAAGCCAATTATGTCGATCTCGTAGCTTATCGATGCGTCTGTCACATATTCAAACCATATATACGTTTAATTAATAAACATAAACTTAAATATTAAAATCTTAAGTTACAAACTTAGATCGATAATACTTAATCTTAATTCAATTCCTTAACTCGATATCTCTTTATTACTAACTCAAAATCTCACATTCAAATAGTCGTACTTGAAATCAAAAATGCATATCACGTTTAAAACACGTATTGCTTAAGTTCTAAACCTTAATCCCTAGTATATTTGATGGTTTACTTTGAACCAAAAACCTCTTTGTTCCTTTATATTAACAATTCATCATTTCCTTTAGCCAAATACAAATCGTATTCAATAATAGTTTAATCCAATTCAAAGCAATAGAGAACCACGTCGGAATAAAAGCGTAACAAGATCGAGACACAAGGATAGCCTTCTCCCTTGCCGTACCGTTCCCTTGCTGAAAAGGGAAGGGCTCGGTGTGACTAACCCTGGTGCATCGCACCAGGGACTGTTCAAGCGAGTAGTCCAGCAAGTATGACAACCCTTACTGACTCTGTTCGACCCTATAAAAAAACTTCCGACAAGCTAGCCATCACTCACAACTCACCAACACACAAACTCAACTTAAACTCTCATTAAACATGGAAAACAACATGATTTTCCGCTTTATAATTCAACACCAACACTTGAACATCCAAACAACCAACAAACCTTAAAACCCTAACTGAAAATTGATTTCCTTATCTTATATTTATGCCTTATATCAGTAGACAATTCTTTATCAATTCTGATAACAAATGGAGATTCTACAAGCTTTTAAATTGTTTATATCAAAATTCAATCTCAAATCATCATCAACCAAAACGGCCCTATAGCTCTGAAACCCCAAATTAAAATACTTATACTTACCTTGAATTGATATTCTAGATCAGCAGGTAATCCCTTCCTCGTTTCAACGTCGCAAGAATTACGCAAAACCGATACCGAACAAAGATTTCTCAAGCTATTGAAGATTTTGCATGTTATTTGAAATGAAGAAAATGATTTTCATAAATTCTTTTGCTGAGAATTTTAGTTACCTGATCTAATATTCATATGATAATGGGTATTTATAGATTGGATAAGGTTTTCTTTTGGTCCTTTAAGTTGCCACTTTAAACCACTTTTTTTCTAACTTTTGTTTTGCTCGTTTTAGTGAATCGATCGCTTAATCGTTTGAACTGGATAAAATTTTGTATTATTTATAACTAAATAAATAATACTACTCTGATATCTTATTAATTTATATTCCTCTAATTTATTTTAATTTATTCTCGGTTAAAATGCTTAATTTCCTATCTAAGACATAAAGCTCACTTTTTTTATTTTTCCCGTTCATATCTTACTTTAATGAATACCGATATCCAAATAATCCATACTACCTTAATAGATAAAATAATAATTTCCACCAATAAGTTTTTAATTATAATTTCTAAGAACTAAAATAATATTTACCAATTCGGGACTTAAAACTCTATTTTTATAATAATTCTTACGATCTCCTTTAGTCCCGATCTCATTACTTTTATTTAATCCTAATATCCAATTTTTTATTAGGATTCCAAAACCGACCTACTCAGGTCTTCTTTTACTTAATTTCTCCGATAATCTTTTATTCTTATCAATTTAACTATTCAAAATAAGACTCGTTGCTTATTTTAGCAACGTCAAGCTTACGGGATATTAGGGATTTCTTCATGCATGTGGATGATCTATAGTATATTTACTGATTTGGAATAATTTTTATGGTTAAAAATTAATCAAGCATGATTTATGAAGTTTGATAGATTAATTATGGATTAAATTAGATTAAATTGAAGGATAGTGATCTTGATATAAATTGGGTTGCATGTCATAGTTATTGATATTTGATCATGATTTTGAATTTATAACTAGGTTAAGAATCATGAGATAATAGTTTGGTGTGGATTTCAATTGATTTGGACATGATTAGCAATTTTGTAAATTTTAAGGACTAAATTGTATGTTTTAAAATATTGAAAGGTTAATTGGTAAATTAACCAAATTTTCAGATTATGTCAAGGACAAACTGATTGAAATGATTTTGGTATTATTGATAATTTTGGTAATTTTTAAATTAAAAGATTTACAAAAGGACTAAATTTGTTAATTTTTAAAGTATGGGGGCTTTTTGGCATTTTTTCCAAAACGTGTATTTTTTCCACTTAAAGGGACGTTTTGACCAATATGATGAAAATTAATTTGATTTCAAAATAAAGTATCGGTTTAAGCTCCGTAATGAAAAATAATATTTTTGGTTTTAAAATCATTCGAATTGAAAAATCGAGCTTTAAGATAATGCTTAAGCAAACGGGTTAATACGATATCGGGAACGAGGACGTAACCGTTGGGCTTGGATTATTAAGTATTCGGTCAACGAGTTGACATGTCAATATTGAAATGTTTTATCGAGAAAGTTTTATCGGAGCTAAACACATTAATCGAATTTTAAAAGATCAATCGATTAAAATTATTGTTAATTGTTTGATAGGATACGTTATTGATTGAACATGAGTTTTAGAATTTATCTCAAGTTAAGATAGTAATGTTTACTTAATTTTTTAGATTCATCGTGTTCAAAGGCAGCAGAAGGAGAACCGCATTACTAAACAGGTGTCAAGATAGTTTGGATTTTTGAGCAAGTCGTGAGTAGTACCTTATTATTAAAATGCATTGCTTTCATCATAAATCGTTTTTAAACGCATATCATCAAAATTAATTTAACCAGGTATAATTCCGAAGAAACGTGCTTACCTATTGAGTGGCAATAGAACTGTGTGCACACAAGTCATATCGTGTCATGTATATGATTGAGGAACTTAGAACGGAATTGAAAGGTCAGATGACGGTAACAGTATGAACCCGGTCAATGACGATAATGTTGAATACACAGTTGTGTGATGGCGGTGGTTATTACGGTCTTGACAATTGGCAAGGGTGTGAATATGTACCCGGTCAATGACGACGAAGTTGAGACACCTAGTCATGTGGCAACTATGGTTATATTCCCGATCAAACAATGGATTGTAAGGCTTATGATTATCATATACTATGTGATCGAACATCGATCGAGGAAAGGTTTGTATATTGAGGATGAAATTTTTTCCCGATTTCTGTGTTCGGTATGCATACGCATTAAACTTTATGGTATTGTTTTATGTTTCAATAATGTTTACTAGTCACTGTACTTCTCACTCAGCATATTCTGACCCCGTTGACTTTAACCTTTTCATAAAAAAGTTTGTTGTGGTGATGCCTTCCGACTTCTTTATTCTCGAACGATATTTTAGTTAACTAGAAGTATGTGCATAAGGAGTTTGACGTCTAGAAGTTCCACAATAGTAGATAGAAGTATTTCTCTTAAACTATTAAACATAGTATATAATTTTGGATGTTTTTATATCGAACAAATATATGTTTAGTGCGATTTTTTTATTAAAGTAAAGTTGTAATCTTAATTATGAAAATGATTCTATAAGATGAAATTTGATATCGATCGAGGCTTGTAACTGGTTCCAGAGAAACCACTCTCGTTCCCTAGCGCTAGTAATGACTCAGAAAATCGGGTCGTGACAGATTCAATGAAAAGACTAGCTATACCCTGTTTGATTGTTCTGAATTCTAAAGTCTTCCTCATGAGACCTGTCTATTCTTATTTTTTTAGAAGTGTGCGTGCGCTCAACAATTACATAATGCACAACTCGAAAGTACACATGAATATTTTGATTTAAAAATTCATTGTTTTTATTGTCTCATGGATTATGCTTTTAAAATTTATGGTTATTTATCTATTCTTTTTAGGAACATGTGTTGGTCAATAATAATAACATGCATGTATGACAAAAAATGTATTTTATTGGTTCATCGATTAACTGTTACAATTGAAATACTTTCCTGTTTCGAGCAATTATGTAATAACCCGAAAATTTAAGGGTTAAAATATAGCCACGTGTCTAATATTTTATTAGACGGGAGTAGGTAAATTAAATTTAAAGATAAATTTAATTTACAAATATCCCTAAATTTTTAATATGGCAATAGGATTACAAATTTAAATTTGATTAACTATATAGTTAAGGGTGACAATTTGGATTTATGAATTGGGTGCAGAATAATTCATAAGTCCCTAACGAATATTTTTGATGCTAATATTCGCGAAATATTTTAAAAAGGTTATCATGAAAATTTGATAAAATTGGAAGCAGAAATTTTATCAAGCGCAGTCAATGCGGGCTTAATAAATCGAAAATGATTTATTAAGAATAAAATATAAGTCGGATGGGAATAAAAATTATATTTTTATTCCTGTTATATTTTATTAGATTTTTGGTAAAAGTTTCACAAAATTTGTCGTTTGAGTTACGGACGACTAGTTTAGAAGTTGGTTTAAAGTGCATGATTGAACTAGTACTAAACGGTACTTTAGCCAATACTATATATGTTACCAAATGAATCAAATGAGTTCAGAAACTCATTTTCTTAGGTTTAAAAGGTTGAGGTGCTAGCATAGGGCGACTGTGAACAACGGTTTCGCGCCGCTTCGTCCGTTTCTCGATTCTAACTCCATTTCTTCAACGATTACTCAGGTAATCAATGTATTATATCCGTAATAGATGTTTATTTCGATTTATTTTGAATATAAACTCGTTTATAAACGGTTACCGTATCGAATTATCGTTTTAAACGTCCGTAATGATTTTTAATTGTGTATACGTAATTGTGAACGTTAAAAAGTGTTTTTGGACGTTTTAAGCAGGACGGGAGGTCCCGGAAATGAATTTTCGGGGCTGTGCGCGAGCACAGCGAGCTGTGCGATCGCACAACATATTGTGCGGGCGCACAGCATTCGACCGCACAGCCTAGCTGTGCGACCGCACAGTGCTTCTGTGCAGGCGCACAGGTGCCCCAACGGGCAGTCGGGGTTAGATTTTTCTTCGGTTTTCGGGGAACTTTCCGGGGGCGATTCCGACGTGCATTCGCCTAGAAGCCCGAGGTGTTTTCCAACCGAACCTAAAACATTTTTAATAAATAATTTTAAACCAAAGTTAGATATTTTAAAATGATAACTTGTGATAGAAGAAAGTGAAAAGGTTTTATATACTAAACCTAAAGACTTTTAAAAAAAGATTTTAAAAGTAAAGTTAAACGTTTATAATGGACTTTACAAGAGTTAAAGTCAACGTTTAAACGGCTTTAAAGATTTAACAATCGGTTTCGCTAAATACTTAGTATATGACTGAGAATTGTTTTGACAATTAGGTCTATACTATAAATGGTTTTCTTTAGGTAATGCGATACCTAAATAACTTCTAGAGAGAAGTTAGAACGTTTTCTCAAAACGAGAATTTATAATATGGTTTTAAAAACAGACCATAAGTGCTATATGTTTAAATGATTATATGTTTGACCTAGATCTGGGTTTAAGGACCTAGAAATTTTATAAGAACATATATTGATGTGTTTTATCCTGTTTGTTTTGTGTGTTTAGTCCGACCAGCTAGCCAGCAGTCTGACCACAACCACATGATTAAGTTCCAGACTCCGCGGTGTTTGTGAGTTCATTTGTTTACTTTTGAATATTAGTATTCAATTGTTTTAAATCTACAAATCGCACTAAGTATGAAACTTAGCCAAGGAAGATCCACTGAAACGAGCTATCTATTGGGCAACAATAGGACTGTGTGATCACCGTTGTTAATGAACTAGATGAGAGGTAATTATTATAAGCATACATATTGGGATTAGGTTTTAAGTCAGATACTTGTAAAGCGGCTTAAACTTATCAGGTAGTCCTGAGGTGGCAGTGATTTATGTTCCGGCCCAGCAACCCAATACAGAGTCATGATGGCTGTGATACATATGTATACAGCTCATCCTGTATTAAACAAGAGTTGTGAATATGCATTATATATATGATATCATTATAACGTAATCAGAATTAGGGTTTTCTTTGGATCGAGGACTGGTAATATTTTTATATACCGATATTTTGTCTATACGCGATTTTGGTATTTAACTGTAAACCTATCTACTCACTCATAAATATTTATATTTCTGACTCCGTTGTTGTTTATCTTTTTCAGGTACCTAGCTACCGGGTCTGGTCGAGCTTCCACCCTTTTCTATCAGGGAAGCTTATCTTGTTGTTATGTAAATAACACTTTAAACTCTTAGATGTTGCAATAGTGTATATAGGTTTGATATGCATGTGGCCACGTCATGGTTCCTCTGTCTATATACTCTGATAGGAACCTGACTTTGTCTAGCTCTAATAAGTGGCCACTTAATACGCATAGGGTGTTTTATGGTGTCCCCTACGGGTTGGCCAAGCTTCGTGTCTTTGATTTGCAAAGACACTGTGTGTAGTCTAGATGGCCTTACGTTTGTGTGCCTGCTGTGCATATTTTTAATATGTTTGATATAACGCTTTAAAAAGGAAAGTGTCCAATATATTTCATTAAACATATTGGTCGGATGCTTGGTTTGAAACAGGGCTGCCTGCAAGGCAAGGCACGTGAATTAAATCCCTGTACCACCGCACCGGTTTTCAGAAATGAGCGTGGGTCAGAATACCTAGGGTTATTCAACCAGCATTTCTGAAAACGCGATTTCGCTTATATGAATATTTTCAGAATGTGTTTTTCACGTTAAACGAAAAAATGTTTTAACGGTGTTTTCTGAAAACAGGTCGTACGCAAGGTACGATCTAGATTTATATTTAGGTGGCGAAAAATTTATAGAGGTTTTAGGCTTGCTACGGGTTTCGGAACAACCATTCCCATTACCTAGCGCCGGTCTCGGCTCGAGTTTCGAGGGGGAAATTGGGTCGTGACAGATTATACCTCTGTCGTCGCGAATTTTCTTGATTAATTAAAGCGTATTTAGCTTGATTTTGGACTGAAATTGAATGTGATTTGGTGTTCTTTGAGGTGTATATTATGATCAATTATAGTATTTTTTTTAGGATTTATGTGTTTGATTTGATCGTACTGTGTGCCTCTGGTCTCCCCTTTAGAATTGGTAAATTAAGGTTGTTTAGATAGGATTAGAGTTAGATCTAGGGTCAACTAGTGTTCATACTAAGTTAGGAGAGTCATATTAAGTGTTTAGGTTAGTTTAAAAGTCTATTTTAGATAATTACCATGATAAATTCATATTAGTTAATGGGTGCGGTAAAAAAAAGTGGCTAAACGATTATTTTGGTGCCTGAAATTATCAAAAAGGGGTTTAAAGCACATAAGAATTTGGGTATGGTCAATTTAATCCATCAAATCTACAAATTGGCTCATAAACTTCTAAAGCATTGTAAAATCTAATTTCTTAAACTCTACCTGTGACCCCTTTAGGCTTTTATGAGCTATCTGCGGCTAATTACGTTTTAATCATTTAAGTTTGTCACTCTGCACTAATCTAACCCGCTTGAATTCAAACACGTGGATCATTAGCTCGTCACCTGACGGGTGTTTTTGTAAATCATCATAGGACGCTTCCGTCTCTTATCACTTTTTTACTAGTCCAAAAAACAGGTGTCTATAGTTATGCCTAATGTAAAATCATGATTATATATATATAGAAATCGACCTGTTATGGTGACCTAGTATAAATACCAACACACTAAATCCATTTTGAGATCCCTAAACTATACGATTTTGGTTTATCAGATCCCCTATCTTTTATTTGTTTTTTCAGGTTCTTAAATTTTTATTTGTTGGTTTATTGGATCCTTAAGTGAATCTCATTTGGTTCATAGGGTCCTTAAATTTGTTTTTTTTTATTGGATCCTTAAATGGTCTTTAAGTGAATATCCACTTAAGGATCCAATTAACCAATAAGTGAAAGTCTAAAAACATAAAAAAGTCAAATAGAAGATAAACGACATGATAAAATAAAATAGTGTAGTCTAGAAATTTTAAAATAGATTTTGTCTTTTTATAAATCAATTCAGACGTGAGAAATAATCTAAAAATTTGAGTGTTGTTATTTATTTAGGGATGCAATTTCCAGAATATTTATAGAAAACGATTTATCTATGCCATAAGAGTTTACTTTCATCTTAGCATTGATATGATAATTTAAATAAAAAAAAATTCTTTAATTACATAGTATTAACAAGTCATGACAATTTACATCATAAAATTTAAATATCCATGACTGAAACTTTAATATAAATAATATATAGTTAATAATGCTCAAATTACACTTTCTAAACAAATAAGATGAGGGGGTACACATTCAATATTTTAATGAATCAAAGTTGCATTTTTTATCAAGAAAGTTGCATCTAATGAAGGACAATTGTGCCTTTCTAGTTTTAAAAAATAATATAAAAAATAATTCTAAATTAATAAAGTGTTAAAAATCTCACCTAACTGAAAGATATTAGTAATTTTCAATACATTTAATAAATGGGGAAAGAAGAAAAAAATATAGGTGGTGGAACATGACATAGAAAATACAAGACAGTTTTTGCCCAAAATGTAATTGATACATATAACCTAACTCAAACATTGGATGATATTTGATCCTCCAAGAAGTACTTTGCCTCGTAAGCATTCAGGTAGGTGACGTGGAGACATGTAAAGCTGATGTGATGATATGGACTATATCCAAAGAGGGAGGGACCACCATTAGACCTAAAAAAAACAGAGGAAAATTATACAATACAACTGTTACACCGTGTTATTCATATAAAAATTAATAGTGTATTAGCTATATAAAAAATTAAATAATAAAAAAGTAATTTTTTTTTAAATCTCCTATCACAAAAACTCATATATTTGTTATAAAAATAACACGGTATAACGTATACGATAAACACTCAGAAAAATAAATACTATTTCTACCTTATTTTTTCTCATATTTTTTTATAAAATTTAATAATGTGATCTAATAATAGTAATATATTAAAAATAAAGTCAAACCATATGGAAGAAAACGAATGATACAATTTTTAAATCGAAGTACTCGATTTATAATTCAACCGATTCAATTTATTCAATTAACAATTAAATCGTGTGATAAGATAAAAATATATATATTAAAAGTATGTATATGAATTGTCATATAAAGACATTTTTAGAATGATAATAAAAGGAATATAATTAGACTTCAAATAAGAGTTTTTATAACAATAACAGTAATAATAAATTATATTAGATTAGATTTATTAAAATCAAAGTTTTCAAGGTTCAACTGTACATAGAATTTCAGTTCATGTTTGAATTGAAATTTTAGTTTTTTTTTTAAAAGAACGAATTGAATAGAATTTCAGTTCATGGTTTGATTTTGTTTTTACAATACTTAAATAATATACTAAAAATTGCTTGATTAAAATATTATATTTAAAAATTATAATAACTAGTAAAATTAACTATTGAAATAATAATGATTAAATTTATGTAATTTACAATTTATCTTTTTATAAATAAATATTTTCTAGGTTTTATTTATTAATTAATGATAATTAATAATTTTTATTAACTAGTTAAATTATAATTTTTATCTAGTTAATTTTAAAATAATGAGATCAACTTGTTTAATATGTTTAATTAAATACAATTAAACACTTTATTTTTGAAGAAATAAAACAGTCAGTACACTTATTTTTCTAATTTATTTTTTAAATTACTCCAACTAAACAAGTTTTAAAATGGAATACAAATAACAACGAGTAAAATACTAATAAATTAAATCAACGCTGACGATTACATCGAAGCGGCGGGACGAACGTCGTGAATGCTCCACGTGTGATGGTGTTGGATCTTACTCTTCTCTGACCAACATTACAAATCGGTCAAATCCTCTTAAATTATCCAACTGTCTCCACGCATTGCTTATTAGGATCAGTTTTCTAGCACATTCAATGTTTTTTCTGTTAAAAGAATTATTTATGTTTTTATTTATTCTTTTTTGATAAATAAATAACAAAGATTTATGTTTTTATTTAAATATTCTAAAATAATAATTCACTCTTGAAATAATTTAGACTCAAATTTTCTATTCTGTCGTTCATTAATATTCAACTTAAAATACCAAACCATTTTAATCGATTAAGAACAATACTCTACATCTAACCCCCTACGGCCATGACAGCGCCGGCGACAGCTCCTTCCCTTCAAATGACCAGGAATCAATACGGTGAGAATGCAAATCGTCTCTGTGATCAGCCAGCTGTTATCTACTTCGAAAACTACCCGGAGAATTGGTTTTATGACGATATTGACAAGCTCTTTGCGAAGTTTGAAATCAATGGAAAGGTAACCCTAGCACGAAGAAGGAACCGATTGGATAGGAAATTTGGATTCCTAAGAATTGCAGATGATCATAATGTTGACAGGATTTTACGTAAGTTGAATCAGATTTTTATTGGGCCGTGTAGGGTTAGGGCATTCCGTTCCAAATTCCCTAAACCCTCTCCTCCAAAAACCATGCAACGCGATATTGCAACAGCAGCAGCCAAAACTCCCATCAGTAGGCCTTCATCTCCGAGAATCATTCGTTCCCCGGCATCTCGTGATAGCAGATCATATGCACAAGTAGTCACCAATGAGCCTTTGATTTTTGAAGCTTCCAAGGATATGCCAGATCACAAGATTAATGCCCTAATCGTCACGGTTTCAAGTTTGGACAAGCTGCTGAATATCAACGACCTAATGATGGATTTGGAGATTGTCTTTGAATCTATTTCATTCTTGGGGGGTCTATCTATTCTGATTCGATTCCATTCGGAACTTTACCAGTCCCGTTTCAAAAGAGATTTCATGAAATATGTTGCTCTCTTCACAACAATAATCCCTTGGGAAGATTATTCACCTTCAATGGAGAGATTTGTATGGGTTTCATTAGGGGTGTGCAAAAACCGACCGAAACCGAATAACCGAACCGACAAATTTGGTTCGGTTCGGTTTGAAAAGTAGAATATTTTCGGTTGGTCGGTTCGGTTCGGTTTTTAGAGTAAAAAAATTTTAGTCACTTTTACACGTAAACTGAACCGAAAAACCGAACCGAACCGAAATAACCGACCGAACCGACAGGTTCGGTTCGGTTTGAAAAATTAAATTTTTTCAGAATTTCGGTTCGGTTCGGTTTCTTAAAAAACCAAAAATTTCGGTTCGGTCGGTTCGGTTTAACCGAATGCACACCCCTAGGTTTCATTGTCAGGTGTCCCTTTATCAGCATGGTCAGAAGAGCTGTTTCTTTTTATCGGAAATAATATGGGGACTTCTATTGCTGTTCATCCTTCAGTAATCTCGAAAGATCGTATGGACTCCGGTTTAGTCCTTATTTCTGCAGCATTTTCTCGAATTGAATGCATCATACCAGTTAAGATTAAGGGGGAACTTTACAATATTCACGCTCACGAGACAGAATTTCCAATAATCACCACAACATCCATCGAAGGGGTTTCTGATTCAGATTACGAAACCAAGTCGTCGTCTTCTTCTCCGATAGACAAACCAGTTGCAACTCCATTGTCCTCAACAGCTCATGGCAGCCCCGTTCCACCCTTGAACTTAAAGAATATAACTCAGCGTAACAAAAGCCTCGTTCTTTCGCCATTATCAGCTGCCATCAACACAAGAGATACCTGCAATTCTAAGCGTTCGAAGGATACTACAGAAGCAGCCTTGACATTCGAAACGGGGGTTCAGATGGGTCTCTTTGATAAACAACATGAGGCGGAGATTGTTGACCTCCTGCTGAGAGACAATACCAAGGAGAATGTGAATCACTGCTGAAGTGATTTACCTCAAGGTCTGTTATTTTTTTAATGATTAGTTCATTTAATTTTCTTACTTGGAATTGTCGTGGAGGTATTGGGCATTTTCGCAAGCAACGATCTATACGATCTTTTGTTTCTCAGAATAATTTGGCTATTATGGGTTTGGTAGAAACCAAAAAAGAAGCTGTTGATACTTTTTTGGTCAGGAAGTTGTGGCCGAACTTTGATTTTGACTTTTGTTTTGCGGGTTCTAATGGTTCGTCATGAGGTTTGGCTTGTATCTGGAACTCAAATTTGATTACTCCGATCAGAATTGAGACTAAAGATAGATGGATTTTTATTGATTTTGACTGGTGCTCTTTACCTATTAGATTTATTCTAATATATGCTTCTAACTGTCCATTAGATAGATCGAATATTTGGCTAAACATTCTTCCAGAATTTAATGGTAACAGGCTGTGTTTTATTTCAGGAGACTTTAATGAAATTCTCGAAAGATTCAATTGCGCTGCTATCTCTGATTCCATGTTAGAATTTTCCCGGTTTGTAAATGATGCCAATGTTTTGGAGATTTCGTTGCAGGGGCGCTTCTTTACTTGGCAGAACAGAATCTCAAAATCTAAAATTGACAGGTGTTTTGCATCTCCTTCAGTTATAGATCGATGGCCGAACTGTAAACTTCAGGCGCTGCCACGTTCCTTCTCCGATCATATCCCTCTTTGCTTCTCTTCTGCTGTTAAGTTCGATTAGGACTGAAGCCATTTCGCTCCTTGAATGTGTGGTGGGATCACCCCGACTTTCATTCCTTTTTAGATACTTGTTGGTTCACTCTTCGTGGTAATTCTTCTTTGGTTCAGAAAATGCGGGGACTTCAAAAACTTATTTCTTTCTGGAATAAGAATGTGTTTGGAGACTTGAATCTGAAAATTGCAGCGGTGAACAACAGCATTGAAGATATTGAGAAATCGGCAGATAATAGAGTTTTGCAAGATGAGGATTTTTCGTCCCTCTCTTTGCTTCATAGTGACTTACTTTATTTATCAAAGCAACTGGAAGTTGTCTGGCTTCAGAAATCCACATTGAGCTGGAATCTTCTAGGTGACAAGAATACATCTTTCTTTCATTTGGCGGCCTCCATTCATGCTAAATCAAATCAGATTACAGAGATTGAAATAGATGGAGTTTGCTATTCAGAACCATCGATATAAAGTCTAAAATCAGCTCTTACTACCGCAACCTGTACAAGAGAAGCATCACAGGTACATTTTCCCTTGGTTCACTTCATTTCAATTCTTTAGTCGATGCTCAGAGGGATGAATTGACTTCGGCTTTCACTTTAGAGGAGCTAACCTCAGTGGTAATGAATTGTGACGATAACAAAGCACCGGGTCCAGATGGGTTCAATATGTTTTTTTATAAGCGAGCTTGGTATCTTTTGGGAGAGGACATATTTTGGATTGTTCAGAATTTTCACACTTCAGGTACCTTTCCAGCAGGGTTGAATACGGCTTTCCTTATTCTTATTCCAAAGTTGAAAGGAGCTTCCGACATCAAGAATTTTATACCCATAAGTCTTATCAACAGAATTTTTAAGATGCTCTCTAAGATTCTCGCGAATAGACTTGCCCCTCTTCTTCCAAGTATCATCTCCGACAAGCAATTTGGTTTTATTAAGGGCAGAAACATTCATGACTGTCATTCGATTGCATCAGAGGTAATTCATCTTGCTTCTAGGCGTAAGGAATCAACTTTCATTATCAAGTTGGATTTTCAAAAAGCTTTCGATAGTGTTTCTTGGACTTTTATCATGGACATCATGCAGCGGATGAACTTTAATAATATTTGGCTTCACTGGATTTCGGGTCTCTTGTCCTCTTCGCAAATGTCGGTTTTGGTTAATGGTTCTCCCACAGATAATTTCTTTATGGAAAAGGGTGTGCGACAAGGTGATCCTCTTTCCCCAATGCTTTTCGTTATTGCAGCAGAGGGGTTCAAAGCTATCATTGGTAAGGCGAAGAGTTTGGGGCTGATTGAAAGAATTTTTATTGATGGCTGCCGTGAAACTCTTTCCTTGCTGCAGTTCTCAGACGACACTCTCATGTTTCTTCCTAATGACTTATCCATGATTAGAAATCTACTTCGAATCCTTCGTTGCTTTGAGATTGTTTCTGGTTTGCGGATTAACTTCCACAAAAGCTCTATCATTGGATTGAATATGTCTGATCAGGATATTGTATCTGCTGCTTCTATTCTTAATTGCAAGATTGAGAAGCTTCCCATTACCTATCTTGGTTTACCTCTTTCGCGGAGAACATTGGCTGTGTCTAATTTTAACTCAATCCTTCAAAACTTCTCTTCCCATTTGGCGCTTTGGAAAGGTAACTTATTGTCTCTAGCAGGAAGATTAGTGTTGATAAAGTTAGTCCTTTGTAGCCTTCCTGTCTATTCTATGTGTTGCTTTGCCATTCCTTCTGGCATTTTAGCATTAATGGATAGATATATGAGAAATTTTCTTTGGTCGGGTTCGAGTTCTTCGAGAGGAATTTGTAAAGTCGCTTGGAAGGACATTTGTTTACCTCTTTGCTCTGGTGGTCTAAATGTTCCCTCTTTACGGCTTAGGAATAAAAGCTTACTTTTGAAATGGGTGTGGAAGCTTTTAACTTGCAACAAGGAATCTCTTTGGTTTATGGTCACTCGGTCTAGTTCTCGTCTTAATTCGTGGAATGATTTGATAGATCCTAACAACCGCCATTTGTCGCCTCTTTGGAAGGGTGTTCGGAGACTTTGTGTGGCTAACAACGAAGTATGGAATTTATTCTCGTCTAATGTCAGTTTCAAAGTGGGGAATGACTCGGATATTATTTTTTGGAGAGACTTATGGCTTACTAACCAAGTTAATCCTTTGAACAAGGATTTTCAGAATTTATTCAAGCTTTCAAACCAGCCGGCAGCTACTGTTTTAACGTTCTCCTTGCCTAGAATTTGAGGTCTGTCTCCAACGGACAATGCAAACCGGATCAGCTATACTTCAGCTGGAAAAGACGCCTGCGATTGGGGGAATCGGAGTCCCTGCAGCTCCTAATTCAGCAGCTTCAAACGGTGGTCTTCTCTGGCCAAGCTGATTGTGTTTTCTGGTGCGGCAAGCAGTCATATACAGTTGCCAACTGCTATAAACTGCTCAACGAAGTCGGCATTCAGCAGGACAAGTTTTTGACGAAGGTTTGGAAGCAGAAAATCCCGCCGAGACTGCAGTTTTTTACTTGGTTATTGCATCGAGGGCGTATATCATCGAAGGACTTTCTGACTCACCGTAAAATTATAGCGCAAGAGCAGCAGTTTTGTTTGAACTGCTCAGAGATTGAAACAGCATTTCACATTGTTGTTTTATGTCCGTTGGCTTGGGGTTTTTGGTCGAACCTTTTATACAAGATTGGTATTGTTGCTTGGACGATGCCGAGTGATATTGCAAGCTTCTATTTTCAGTGGATGGACTTGGCGAAATCTGAATATAGAAATCTCTGGGCTACAATTTGGTTCTTTGGTGTTTGGAAAATTTGAAAGGCAAGAAATATGAGGGTGTTTCGAAATAAAGTTACAAACTACAATGATTTGATTTTTCAATGTATTAATAAGTGGGTGATCCATTATAGATATCACCACCCGCATTTTTTATTTGGTGGTAACGATGTATTCCGATGCCTAGATTGCTTCACAAGGCTCTAGTGCTCGATTTTTTTCTTTCCTATCACATCTTGTGGTAGAGCTAATATAATCACCATTTATCTAAAAAAAAAACTTAAAATACCAACATGCTAATGATAGTAATTTTTTTTAAAATAAATGAGAATTTAAAAATAGATAAAATAAAATGATTTGTTATCATATTAAACATTACTTTCTTTCTATAAAATAGACATAGTTTACATTATATAAATGTTGAAAAATAATAATTGAATTAGTTAAAATATTTATTTTATTAATTAAATGTTAATTATAGTTTTAATTTGATTATTGATGTAGTCTTTCTTCTGGTCCTCTTAATTAAACCGGCATAATAGGATAGATAGCCAATCGGACAGTGGTTTCTAATTAACTCTATGATGCTGAAGTCGATTTAGGTTTTTAGCAACGTTTTAGCGTATTGAATATAATTATTTGTTTAACCATATCTCAAACTCCTTATATAATAGTTAAGAGAATACCTGTTTGAATCCAAATAGGAAAGTGATTCCTATTTAATAACTTTGTGTTTAAATAGGAAAGTGATACCTTATTTAGAGGACATCTTATTCAAGAATACCTTCATGAATAAGTTTATCATCCTATGTAGGAGTTTATCTCTGAACAGAAAAGTGATCCCTTATATTTAGTGTTCTAGATATTATTCTTCCCGTATAAATAGGTCTATGGCGACGCGCTTTGGCGTAGATTATGTATGTTGACAAAATCTTGTGGGAGTCAGTCTTTCTAGAGATTCAGGTGAATCCGTCATTAGTCTTTAAACTTGGCGAGTCTTGTGGACTCGAGCATTGATATCATTCAGCTTTCGCCTTGGGCGATACCTAGGATTCATCCGAAAGGGCCGATCATGTACGACTCGGTTCCATTATATTTATGCTGGAATTCAGTTCCTATCATTAGCTCCCACGCAAGTGAACTAAAATCTTGGTATTTATGCCTTGTTAAGTTTTAGCTTTATTTGAGGCGAGTTGTTCTCTTTTCCTGCGAATTGTTTCACTTGCCAGTTTGAATTTTTAATTCTCTTTATTTAACATGAGTCAATCGAGTATTTTTAGATTTGAGACAAATGTCATTTCGCTTGACACGTGTCTTTCATTTGTCGCGCCATATAAGGGGTCATCATTATTGCTATTTTTTAGGAATCATGGATATCTATATATTCATTCTATATTTTTCTATCTTCTTCTTGTTTTCTCTTCGATTTGCATCTTTTCTGAGAGTCTCAATTCATGCCATTTTTTCGGTTAATTTGTCTTAAGATTCCTCATTTCAGAGTTGCTCCGTATCTTTCCTTTGACCCTTCCTATCTGATTTTCAGGTATTTCGAGTGTGGTTTTAGATTTTCATTTGATTCTATCGTTTTTCATTTGTGTATTCTTCTTGTTCTTGTTACCCTGCAACTTTTTCTTCATCTTTTCCCGATTTTGATCTTTGTGACTTTAAGGTTTCATATTTTCTTCTGTTTCCCCGCTTTTTTTTGCTATTTTGATTTCAAAAATGTCAGAGGAAGCTGAAAGAACGTGGGGTGCTCGTGATATGTGGAGCATACCCCTAGTTCCTTATGATTTGAGCAGATTATTAAATACGCTTTGGATTATGATTTTCCTGAAACCTACCAAATTTTAAAACCTACTTCAAAGTTTAGGACGAATCATGTTCCCAATTCGTCTAAGATACTTGTCTTTTTTGTTGAGCATCTTCTTGCCGGCCTTAGGTTTTCTCTGAAGCCTTTTTTGAATTATATTTGTGAAAATTTAGGCGTTCCTCCTGGCAGCTTCTTTTTAATGTTGTTCGGGTAATATTATCTTCTCTCGAGTCTTGTAAAGCTCATGATCAAGCTCCTTCTTTGAGTTTATTTAACTGCTTCTATTCTTTTTCTAGTCGGAAAGATGAGGAGATTATTATGCTGGCGGTAGGCCTGGACGTTCCCTTTTTGTTCTTCTTTGTCTTTAAAGGATTGTACCCCTAAATTTTTCTTAGTTATGCATGAATCTTTTTCCTCTTTCGGTTAGGGCTTTTCAAGTGGTAAAGTATCCCTTTCCTCTCTTCTGAAACTGACTAAGGAAGAGATGGACTCCCATGAACCGATTTCAACCCGAAACTCGAGTTGAGACCAGCGCTAGGAAATGGGAATGATTGCTCCGAAACCCGTAGCAAGCCTAGAAAAAATAGTAAAATCCTTTTGCGTTTTGAAAACATAAAAGGTCTCAATCTCTTCTCGCAAGTATTTAAAAACCTTTAAATAAACATGTAATCAAAACCGTGCGATTGCATTCCTGGACTCATGGTAGTACGCGTACACATCACATGCCATATGATAACCCTGTCCGAATATAATGCCAGCAATGTAAACCAGTTCACATATCAGGTAACTGGATGAAAACATTTGTATAAACTCATAGCTTTAAACACAAATCCAATTTCTTTATAAACAACTGGAAAAAGCTCATTTTTGTACAAACATGCAACATTTTCAAAATTATTGATACTAATTGTAGTTTAATATCAGAGTGAAGCGCATAAATAAAATGAACTACTGTGGGATAGACCGAACTACTCTGCAGCTCTAAAGTGACCTTATTTAGAGACAACTTCCGAAGAAAGAACTGGAAGCCTGGTCACGTCAAAATTATAAAAGGAAAATATCAACGGGGTCAATATTGAGTGAGTTCACATAATTACTTAATAATATTAATAAAACAAAAATCGCATGTAAAACATACATTATACAGCCAGATAACTGATCCAGATGAAATCCTAAACATCAAACCCTAATGGGTAAAACTATAGTATGAACCACAGTATATCACACCATAGTTTGATACAACAATTTGGACCGTGAACTGAATCACTGTCGTCTCAAATTCTGCACTGGGTATCTAGGCCGTAAACAAGTTACTGGCGCCTCAAGACTACCCATTAAGTCAGGGTCACCATTGCCCAATGACTTAATATAATCATCCCTATCTCTATAGATAATTACATGCTTAGTCTATAGTATCGGTACCGGTGATCACACAGCCCTATTGCCGCTCAATAGGTAGCATGTTTCAATGGATCTATATCTGTTTCAAATTGACTCAATGTAATGCGATTTAAATAACATTTTGAGTTATAAACATTTTGGCATTAATATTCAAAAGTAAAATGCAAACTCACAGATCCGCTATCCCAAAAACAGGATTTGAATGTCCCTACTCTACTGGTCTGGTAGTCCGCTGGCCCGTCGGATCTAATTAGAATTCAATTGTTAAAATTCAATTCACATAAGATATTTTAACTCTAAAGAGTAGACTCTATGACATTACTAGACATATAACATATATAGTCTATCCTCATTCTCGGTATCAACTTATAGTCCTCTCATTATTAATCACTTTGATTAATATAGGACTTAATTAAAACGTCTCTATGTTTTAATTAAACGAACGTATTTAAATGTCTAAGTCCTTTTCAATTTTTGAACGTTCTTGTTGACGTTTAATCATTCTCGAATCGACGAAGACACGCGTCAAAAACTGGGGCAAAATGCCCCGCCACATTCCCTGTCAAACTCGTTGTACGTTCGCACAACATCAACTGTACGAACGTACAGCCGAGTGGTTGCACGTTCGTACGTTCGTACAGCTCTAGGGCTGCACTGATGTAGTTTGAAACCTATTTGAAATGGTTTCTATTGAAACCTATTTCAAATGAAATGGATTTATATAGTTTGGCTAAAAGCCAAACTAGCCCCTGGTGATTTACGCGTCACTTTAACTCAAATTTTTAAATATTCGTTCTTAACTAAAACGGAAAACGAACTCCAAACTTTATGAAATTTTAACCCAAAAGTTTCAGAAATTATAAAAAGAATAACAACGTAACGGGGCCTATATTTTATTTTTTTAATAGTTCATTTAAAATTTATTAGGGTTAAACTAGTCCACTCAATAAAATTTCTACGTCCAAATCTTATAAAATTTTAGAACTTCCTAAAAATATTCCTTGAATATTGACTCCAAAAATTCACTCGGGACTTATAAATTATTTTATTTTAATTTATAAGCGTTTTTTAATTCCCGATAACTAAAATTTAAATATCCAAATTTAAATTTTTAATTCCTATAATCATTTCATATGTCCAGAGACACCATAAATTTAATTTACATTCTTCTGGTCCTATTAATTATCCTTCAAACGGAATAAATTAGTCCTTTAAATTTACAGGAGGTTACATGGATTTCGCCAAATCTTTATTGTCATAATACAAGGCTAATTAGCGTAAGTACGATGTTTTATTAGAACGGTTTTTGAATCGATATACTTTGCTTTTGGCGAGTCTTCCCATCGGAGGTATTTTATCTAACTTTGTTTATTTATTTCTTTATTTGTATGATATCTACTTCTGTCGATCACCTTCTTGATAACTTTGCTGTAGATATGTCTGTTGACATGGGAGAGGTGATTAGCAGTGTTCCTCCCCTATCTGCTTCTTCTATGGTCCCAAATTTGGAAGGCGCATTAGTGGGTGACTCAGAGGCCTCTTTGCCTCTTCCGAGGGACGAGTCACAAACTGCCCAGGATGGGCCTGCAACGTCTGAGCATAAACGACGAATTTCAAGAGATCTGCCTAATCCATCCTCCGCCAAGTGACATAAAAAAAGAAAACCACAAAGGAGGCATCTGCTTTATCTGAGGATGTGCCGAATCTCGTTGGATGGGCGGAGAGGTAGGTCGAGACTTTCTTATTACGATATTCTTCATGCCTATATGGAGAACGTCGCAGTTTGGAGGGACGTGGAGTTCATAGATCGTGAGTACGACAAAGACCTGGTTGACTGCCTGCCTTGGCGGCTTTGCGCTTAGTTTGCCTTTTCTTGTTTTGTTATTTTTGGATTTACGCCATTTAATCTTTATTATTAATTTTTTTTCAGATGATCCAAGCGGTCATTGTGTTGGAGAGGCGTTGTCGGGCCGCTGTTGATGATCTGGAGAAGTTGAAGAATAATTTTGCTGCTTATGAGACTGAAAAGAAAGATCTCCAGAATTATTTGAGCGAGTCGGAAGCTCTTAGCTTACAACTTCAATCCCCCAGTTCTACTCAGGAGAGAGAGATTTCTCAGGTGGAGACTCGGATCAAGACATTCTCTGATGAGATTGAGTCTTTGAAGGCTTCTTCACCTTCTCTCACTTCGTAGAGGGATTTGCTGAAGATGGAGGCAGAAAAGCTTCTCTGTCGCCTTACTGAAGCTAGGTCTTTCTACTGCCAGTTGAAGTCGGATTATCGTTTAGCTATTGGGGCAAAACGTTTTGAGCAGAATCACAACGTCGATCTTTCGGGCGACAACCAGCTTGATCCGGCATCGTTGTCCAAAGTTATGAAGGCGAAACTTAACAAACAGAAAGCCGATACCCTTGAAAAAACTGGCTGATTTTCTTTTTTGTAATTTTTGGCCGATTCCTTTGTAATTTTTTTTAATTAATAAAAAAGAACATATTTTTAGAATATGAATTCTCATTGTCGTTTGTTTTTAATTTATTATTCGAGTTAATCTAAACTCGTGGATATCCTTTTAGAGTTATTCTAAACTTATTTGTTGGGCCGCTTCGGGATTTTTCTTTCCGATTATGCTTCCGCTTGTGTTTTTTGGAGTTAATCTAAACTCCCAATATTTTGGCAAAGTTAATTTAGCGTTATTTTTGCTAAATATATTCTTCCAGAATTTTTATATCATTTAATAAGATTGGTACAAGGTTTTAAAATTATCATTCGATATCCATTGGTGGTACTTCCTTAGATGTTGTATATTCCAGTATCTGGGGACGATGGATCCTCCCAGCGTTTTGAGTTTATTGGCTCCTTTCCCCGTAGTTTCTTCAATCAAGTACGATCCTTCCCAGTTTGGTTGTAATTTTTTCACCCCAGCATTTCCTCTACCAGTTTTGGTATTTCTTAGGACTAGGTCGGCTATCTGGAATTCCCTTGAGTTTACTCTTAAATTTGGTGTTAAAGCATATTAGGAATGTGGATATATTAGAATCAATTAGTCTATTAATTAGTAGCTAAATTATAGGCTAATTGATTATGATTGATTGTGATTGATTGTGATTGATTATTTCCTAGAGTAGGATTTCCTTCCTAGAATAGAGATTCTATACTTGTATAAATAGCCTTGTAATTGTTGAACATAATACACAACAACTTATTCTCTATCTCTGTTTATAACATGGTATCAGAGCATTATTCTAAAGAATAGGATTTTTTTTTTCTTCTGCCTAAAGAAGCAGTGTAGTAGTATTTGCAGCAGTGTTGTGTTACTGCCTAACGAAGCAGTTAGTTGCAACTTTGTCGGTCATCAACTTTGGTGGAAATTATGACGGAAAATAAAATTGTGATTTGTCACTACTGTCATAGAGCGGGTCATATGAAGCGAGATTGCAAGAAGTTGCAGGCTAAGAGATCTCAATTAATTTGTATTGCATCTACGGTTAAAACCTCTGTAAAAACGGTTACTATTTCTGCAGATGAGTATGCCAGGCTCATTCAATCTAGTTCAGTAAATGACGTTGCTGAATCAGGTAAATCTAGTACATGTCTTGTTTCTTCATCTTCAAAATGGGTCATTGATTCAGGTGCTACAGATCATATGACAGGTAATCCTAGTTTGTTCTCTAAATTTCAGTCAAATCAGTCTAGCTCTTCTGTTACTTTAGCCGATGGGTCGCAATCTTGTGTTGTTGGTTCTGGAACTATTAAACCCACGTCATCATTACCTTTGTCATCTGTTCTTAGTTTACCTCAATTATCTTTCAATTTGATGTCTGTTAGTAAACTTACTCGTACTTTGAATTGTTCTGTCACTTTCTTTCCCGATTATTGTTTGTTTCAGGATCTTATGACGAAGAAGATTATTGGTAAGGGACATGAATCCGGAGGCCTCTACATACTTGATCCAGAAATACCAAAATCTATAGCTTGCACTGGAATTATAACTCCTTTTGAAGCACATTGTCGGTTTGGTCACCCTTCTCTCCCTTTATTAAAGAAACTTTTTCCTCAATTTTCTAGCATGTCATCTCTAGATTGTGAGTCTTGTCAGTTTGCAAAACATCATCGTCTTAGTTCTAGTCCAAGAATCAATAAACGAGCTAGTGCACCTTTTGAGTTAGTACACTCTGATGTTTGGGGTCCTTGTCCAGTTACAGCTAAAACTGGATTCAGATACTTTGTTACTTTTGTGGATGATTACTCTAGAACGACATGGTTATACTTGATGAAAAATCGTTCAGAATTATTTTCTCGTTTTACTAATTTCTGTGCTGAAATCCAAACTCAATTTAGTAAGCCTGTGCAAATTTTAAGAAGTGATAATGCTAAAGAGTATTTGTCAAACACCTTTCAAAATTATATGGTGAATCATGGTATTCTTCACCAAACTTCTTGTGTGGACACACCATCCCAAAATGGTGTTGCTGAAAGAAAAAATAGACATCTTCTTGAAACTGCTAGAGCTTTGTTATTTCAAATGCAGGTTCCTAAATATTTTTGGTCTGATGCCGTTTCTACAGCTTGTTTTCTAATCAATAGAATGCCTTCCACGGTACTATCTGGTGAGACTCCTTATCAAGTTCTCTTTCCTAATAAAACTTTGTTTCCTATTGAACCTAGGATATTTGGCTGTACTTGTTTTGTTAGAGATGTCCGTCCTCAGATAACGAAACTTGATCCAAAATCTTTAAAGTGTATTTTCCTTGGATATTCTCGTGTTCAAAAGGATATAGGTGCTATAGTCCTACTCTTAGCAGGTACCTTGTATCAGCTGATGTCACCTTCTTGGAAAATGTTCCATTTTCTTTATCTTCAGGTCCTACTAGTCAGGGGGAGGAGGATGATCTGCTAATATATACTATTACATCACGCTCTGTACCTCCTCCTCGTGCTCCGGCTAAGCCTCCAATAATTCAAACATATTCTCGTCGAACACAACCGTCTAATCATGTAATTACACCTACTTCAGATCCTCTAGTTCCATGTCCTGAACCAGCATCTTCGTCATCGGATCCGCCTCCGAGCGATGATCTTCCCATTGCTCTTCGTAAAGGTAAGCGTACTTGTACTTATCCTGTGTCTTCTTTTGTTTCGTATGACCATTTGTCGTCATCATCTTGTTCTTTTATTGCGTCTCTTGATTCTGTTTCTGTTCCTAAGTCTGTAAAAGAGGCTTTATCCCATGCTGGATGGCGTAAAGCTATGATTGAGGAGATGAATGCTTTGGATACTAATGGTACCTGGACCTTAGTTGATTTACCTGCAGGGAAACGAACTATTGGATGTAAATGGGTGTTTGCTGTTAAAGTTAATCCTGATGGCTCTGTTGCTAGGTTAAAAGCTCGCCTTGTTGCTAAAGGTTATGCTCAGACATATGGAGTGGATTACTTTGAAACCTTTTCTCCTGTTGCTAAGCTTACTTCTGTGAGGCTATTTATTTCAATGGCGGCTACTCATCATTGGCCTTTACATCAATTAGATATCAAGAATGTGTTTCTTCACGGAGATCTTCAGGAGGAAGTCTATATGGAGCAACCACCTGGTTTTGTTGCTCAGGGGGAGTATGGGAAAGTATGTCATCTTCGCAAATCCTTATATGGCTTGAAACAGAGTCCTCGTGCTTGGTTTGGCAAGTTCAGTGATGCTATTGAGAAGTTTGGAATGAAGAAGAGTAAATCTGATCACTCTGTTTTCTATAATCAATCTAATTGTGGCATTATACTATTAGTTGTGTATGTGGATGATATTGTAATCACTGGCAGCGATTCCATTGGGATTTCATCTCTCAAGTCTTTTCTGCATACACAGTTTCATACTAAAGATTTGGGAGTGTTGAAATATTTCTTGGGAGTCGAAGTGATCAGAAGCAAGAAAGGCATCTTTTTATCTCAGAGGAAGTATGTGCTTGACTTATTATCTGAAACAGGAAAATTGGGAGCTAAGCCATGTAGTGCTCCAATGATTCCTGGTCTGCAACTTACGAAAGATGGAGAACTATTTGAAGATCCAGAGAGATATAGACGATTGGTGGGTAAACTAAATTATCTTACTGTGACTCGTCCGGACATTGCTTATTCAGTCAGTGTAGTCAGTCTGTATATGGCATCTCCTACTATTGATCATTGGAAGGCAGTAGAGCAGATTTTGTGCTATCTAAAAGGGGCACCTGGTCGTGGAATCTTGTATGGTGATCATGGTCACATTAGGATTGAATGTTTTTCGGATGCTGATTGGGCTGGATCGAAAGAAGATCGAAGATCCGCCACAGGATATTGTGTTTTTGTTGGAGGTAATTTGATTTCTTGGAAAAGCAAGAAACAAAATGTAGTTTCGCGATCAAGTGCAGAATCAGAGTATAGGGCTATGGCAAAGTCTATTTGTGAGATAATGTGGATATACCAACTCCTTGATGAATTGGGTTTGCAAGCTTCTAAGCCAGTTAAGTTGTGGTGTGACAACCAAGCTGCACTTCATATTGCATCCAATCCAGTGTTCCATGAGCGGACCAAGCATATTGAGATTGACTGTCACTTTATTCGTGAAAAGATTCAGCAAGGTTTAGTTTCTACAGGTTATGTGAAGACTGGAGAACAACTGGGAGATATTTTCACAAAAGCCCTTAACGGAGTTCGGGTTGATTATTTTTGTAACAAGCTGGGCATGATTAACATCTATGCTCCAACTTGAGGGGGAGTGTTAAAGCATATTAGGAATGTGGATATATTAGAATCAATTAGTCTATTAATTAGTAGCTAAATTATAGGCTAATTGATTATGATTGATTGTGATTGATTGTGATTGATTATTTCCTAGAGTAGGATTTCCTTCCTAGAATAGAGATTCTATACTTGTATAAATAGCCTTGTAATTGTTGAACATAATACACAACAACTTATTCTCTATCTCTGTTTATAACATTTGGCATTCCGATTTCTACCGATATCACGACATCAGTGCCATAGGCGAGTCTGAAAGGTGTTTTCCTAGTTCCTTTTTTGGGGTGGTTTTATAAGCCCAAAGGACGCTATAAAGTTCGTCTACCCAATTCTCTTTTGCTTCGTCTAATCTTCGCTTGATTCCTTGTACCAAAGTCCGGTTAGTGACTTCAGTCATTCCATTGGTTTAAGGGTGTGCCATCGATGTGAATTTTAATTTAATCATCAAATATGTACAGAATTTTTTCGCGCGTAGTCGAACTGTTTCCCATTATCCGTAACCAGCGTATGTTGTATGTCGAATCTACATATTACCTCTACCTAATTTGTGAAGTCATTGATAGTGATAATGAGGAATTTCATCTAGTTTTTCGCTTGTTGGATAGGGCCCTATTATGTTTATTCCCCATATGGCGAAGGGCCAAGGGCTTTCCAGCAAGCCTTGTGGTCTGGCCGGCCTATGGCTAACATTGTCGTGTCTTTGGCATTTGTCACAATTTTTCATGAGTGCTATGGCATCTTTTTTTATTGTTAGCCAGTATTATCCTTGTAGCATTGTTTTTCTTGCTATTGTGCCGGCGCCGGCGCGTTCTTGAGCTCTGCATATCCCCTCGTGAATTTCTCTTAGAATTAGATGTCCGTTTCCGGATTATACGCATTTTGCCCAGGGGTTGGTTAGTGAGGTTCGGTAAAGGACCTTGTCGTAGTATGAGTAATTGGCTGATTTCCCGAAGATTCAGACAAATTCTGTACTGAATTGCGGTAATTCCCCGTTCTCTAAGTATTTGATTATCGTGGTCATCCAATTTTCATCCTCGTCGATCGCTATTACTTTTGTTTCGTTGATACTTGGATGTTCTAAGGTTTCTTTTAGCTACATTTTGCTGAAACGATTCTCGCATTCAGAGGCGGACTTGGCTATGGCGTCGGCCTTGGTGTTTTATTCTCGTTGGATTTGAAGACTCTCCCACTGTCCCCCTAGTGCTTCCACTTTTTGAAGCATCTCTTTTACTTTTGCTAGGCATTTATTCATCTCTGCTTCCTTGGCTTGGTACTCGCCTTTAACTTGGTTTACCACTAGCTGTGAATCGCTATGGATTTTAAGGATTTTTGTTTTTACTTTTAGTGCTAGGCCTAGTCCAGAAATTAAAGCTTCGTATTCGGCGACAATGTTGCTTGCCTCGAATTTAATGTTTACCCCATATTTGATCCTGATTTTCTCGGGGCCTTTTAGAATGACTCCTGCTCCAACCCCCTTCTCATTTGAGGCTTTGTCTACATGCAAGTTCTAGAGGAGATCCGGGTTAGAGTCTGCTTGCTCGCCCGGGGTGATTTCGAACACGAAAGTCTGGCAGTGCTTGAACTTTAAGCATTTTTCAGGGTTCGTAGCGAATGTCGTGTTTGCTTAATTGGACCGACCAATGGACGAGTCATCCAGATGTTTTGGGTCTTTGCAGTGCTTCTCTCAATGGTTGGTTTGTTTTCACGATCACAATGTGGCTTTGCAAATAGAATTTTAGCTTTTTTGTCGTGGCTTCGACAGCTAGCGCCATTTTTTCTGTCTCGGGGTATCTTATTTCTACTCCTTTTAGCACACGGCTGATGTAGTAGGCAGCCTTGAGTTCTCCTTCTTCCTCTTGTACCAATACTGTTCCAATTGATTCTTTTCTTGCACTAATGTACAAGTATAGGTTTTCTCCATGTAATGGGCGACTCAACAGTAGGGGTGAGGTTAGAAACTTTTTTAATTCTTCAAATACTTCTTGACATTCTTCATTCCTGTAAAAAATTTGAGAACCTTTGAGATCTTTGAAAAATGGTAGGCATCTTTTGGCGGAGCAGGACATGAATCTTCCTGGGGCGGTGATTCGCCCATTACGTTTTTGGATCTCGTTTATGTTAGTTGGTTCCTTCATGTCCATTACTTCTTTGATTTTTTCAGGGTTCGCCTCAATTCCTTTTTGGGATATCATGAACCCAAGAATTTTCCTCCTTGTACTCCAAATGTACATTTATTTGGGTTTAACATCATTTTGAATTTATTCAGAATCTTGAATGTTTCTTCTAAGTCTTTAGCGTGATTCTCCACTTTTTTCACTCTTTATGATTAGGTCATCCACGTATACTTGGGCTCTTTTTTCGATTTCATCCTTGAACATAAAGTCCATCAGTCTTTGATAGGTTGCTCCCGTATTTTTTTGTCCGAAAGGCATCGTTGTGTAGCAATATGTTCCGCCTTCAGTGAGGAACGATGTTTTTTCTTGATCTTCATGCTTCATTGATATTTGATGGTAGCCTTGGACGGCATCAGCTAGACTATACATGGCATGTCCAAATGTTGAGTCGACTAGCTGATCTATCTTAGGTAGCGTGTAGCTATCTTTCGGACAGGTTTTATTCAAATCAGTATAGCCCACGAACATCCTATTTTTTTCGTTAGCTTTCTTTACAATCACTATAATGGCTACCCATTCGGGGTAGTGCACTTCTTTGATGAATCCGGCTTTTTGAGTTTTTCTACTTCGTCAAAAATTATTCTTTGTTTATCTTCGAAAAAATTTCTCTTCTTCAGCTTTACGGGGTTCGCCTTTTTGGCTAAACTCAGCTCGTGGGTTATGATATGCGGATCGATTCCCGCGACCTCTAAGGCTTTAGAGGCGAAGTTCCCTAAATTTCTTTTCACGATCTCCACGATTTCTTTTTCATGCTCGGGTTTTATGTCCACTCCTAGATTTACCTTCTTTTCCATGTTTAGCTCCGACTTTTTCATTTCGCCATTTGGGATGCTTTCTTTTTCTTCTATGTCGTGGTTCAAGATTTCTTCGATTGGCATTGTTTCAAAGGATTCCAGCACAGATTTATCATAGCATTCCCTGACCATCGCCTGACTTCCTTTGACCGTGATTATTCCCGTTATGGTAGGTATTTTCATCGTGAGAGCTTTTATGCTTGTAATTGTTGCCGAATCGTGGAGGAATGGTCGCCCCAAAATGGCGTTATATGGTAAATCGATATCTAATATGCTGATCAGCTTTGGTAGCTCACATCTAGGATTATTGTGCCCATTGGTTTGATGGGGGATCCGCTGAATCCAGTTAGTAGAGTAGCGTTTCTATTTAATTCTATTTTGATTCGTTCGAGGCTTTCGTAGAATTTCTTGGTCATCAAATTATCGTGTTTCCCTTGTCAATCAATATCCTTTCCATGTTCCAATGTTCAATCACCATTTCTACAACCAGGATATCATTGTGTGCCTCATTGATTCTTCCAAAATCATCTTCATCAAACATTATTTCCATTATAGGTTTAGGGCTCTTGAGGAAAATCGAGAAGAGAGAAAGAAGCATACCGTAGATTAGACTTGAAGATACCTGATTTGAATCGAGTCACCCTAATCTTTTGGCTTCCTACAATCTCTGTTTTTACTATGTTGGGTGGCTGTGTGCACTAATTTCCTGGTTTTGAGATTTGATCCGTCAAAAGTCATTCTTCCAATGATAATTTATTTTAAGTTTAGAAAAGCTCCTTCGATTTTGAAGTTGTCAAGCCTTTTCCACAGACGGAGCCAATTGATGGAGTCTGCAATCTGATCCTCTTGATTAAACCTGTAAATATAGTAGATAGCCTATCAGACGGTGATTGTCCGATCAACTCTTTGATTCTAAAGTCTGTTTAGGCTTTGAGCAGCGTTTTAGCGCATTGAATGTAATTGTGTGTTTAGGCATACCTCAAACTCCTTATATAATAGTTGAGAGAATATCTAATTGAATCCAAATAGGAAAGTGATTCCTACTTAGCAGCTTTGTGTTTGAACAAGAGAGTGATTCCTTATTCAGAGGAAGTCTTGTCCAGGAATATCTTTATGAATAAGCTTATCTTCCTAGATAGAAGTGCGTCTACGAATAGGAAAGTGATCTCATATATTCGGCCTTCTAGATATTATTCTTCCCGTATAAATAGGTCTATGACGACGCACTTTGGCGTAGATTATGTTTGTTGACCGAATCCTCTAGGAGTCCGTCTTTCTAGAGATTTGAGCAAATCCTCATTAGTCTTTAATCTTAATGAGTCCCATGGACCCGAGCATTGAG
Organism: Mercurialis annua; assembly: GCF_937616625.2. NCBI lineage: Eukaryota > Viridiplantae > Streptophyta > Magnoliopsida > Malpighiales > Euphorbiaceae > Mercurialis > Mercurialis annua. The sequence goes on from NC_065572.1 coordinate 55,133,127, forward strand.
ATCATTCGGCTTTCGCCTTAGGCGAGTCCTGGGCTCACGTTCGGGTCCCTGTACTTCACAAATCCTGATTATAACACTCTTACATGGACGAAAAATTGCAAGTGTAATTCACTCTCTGTTATTTAACAAAAACAGGTGGCATGGCATTCCTTTCCATGTACTGAGGTCCATGTGGCATTAATGTTTATGACTTATATCACATAAAATCACAACTTAATACAAAAAATATAAAACAAAATAAATTTGATGGCGAAATTATTATTTTACCATCATCTTCTTCCTTGAAATTTTTCACTTCGTTGGAATTCTTCTCATCGACAAACACCTCAATAACCCACATCATCACCGGAACTAACGTCAATCCGTTTATCCTCTCTGAAAACCCGCTTCAAATATGTCTTCAATTTTTCCAACCCTCAGGTAAACCAGATGCGCTATAAGTCATCCACTCATATACTCTTATGTATGTCATGGATATGATATCCCAATATTTCTGGAAAATGATTATGTTCCTTACAGAAGTAAGTTTGGTTAGGTGGCGAAATCCCATATAGCAAAGCCAGCACCGGCCTTAGTCAGACAAACTAACATTAATGATAGTGATATTCCACCAGATGATAATGATGGCATCTTGTTTTGAAGTATGAAACTTTTTATATGATAGATTTATCTTTTAGTGGATCTGTTACTTATTTATATTTATCCTTCTATAGTGGTTAGCTTTGCCTAACTCGCCAAGAAGGGAAGTAGTGGAAGAGATGGGAAGGAAATCCCTTTCTCTACTACCTTCAGATCTAAGGGCATTAAAATGAGCCAGCAGATGGCGGCTCTCATCCTACCATTCTCCCGTTTATTTATGCTGGAAAGGGCAAAATATTAGAGTCTCACAAAGACAAAAGACAAGAAGATAAATTTCCCCCTTCTGAAAAGGAGACCTCCTTCAAGCAACCGACTTTAAATTATGAGGATAAAGGCGAGGGAGGTGTTGCAGATCCCTTGCCTAAAAGGTCAGGGAAGAACCTAATGGTGTATATGGTGGATCTATTAATCTAAAAGTATAGCCTCGATGCTTTTACATCTGAATCAATCGTGATGTTGGACGTCATTCGCGGGTTAGTGTTGCCAGTCAATTTGGGCCATTAAACCAAGATGAAAGATTGAAATCTTGTTGACGAACTTCAATCATTGTTTGTGTGAGTAAGTATTATTTACTTTTTGTAGCTATTGTTGTATGTTCAAGTGTTTAACTTAAACTTTGTTGTTTTTAGGGGAAAGACTACTTTCACCAATATTTCCATAATCATATAGTTTTGGGTATCAATCATACTAAGCTGAAGGCGAACATAAAATTATTCTGGCTAGGTTAAACTCCGTGAACAACGATTCAAGGAGGGTGACCAAGGAAAGATCAAACATCATTACCTTTTTAAACGCTATCAAGAACGAGATGTTAAAGTAGAGGAATGAGAACATGGACTTGGCAGTTCAGCTGATATCAAAGAATTCCTAACTAATCTTTTTCAAGGAGAAAGAAAATGCCGACTTTACTAAGATACGAGATAGGCTATCCGTGTAGCTCTCTAGACTCGCTAGGGATAAGGAAAATAGGAACAAGAATAAGAGTGAATTAGGCGATCCACTCTCGAATTTTATTGAAACTATCATAGAGGGTTAAAGGAACATTCTTCTTAGGAAGGACCCTGATTTTATGCATAAGTTCCCTAAAGGGGTTAATAACAAAAATGAGTCGGATGAGCCTCTTGTAAAATTTGCAACGGTATGCCCATTATGAATGGTACCTCCGCTGTAAGGATGGTACTAAGGGCATTGATAGAGGCCAGATCCCTAACTGTGATTGAACAAAGAGGAGTTGCTCTTCAGCCATTTTGTTTCCAATTCAAGCTAGTTTGCTGGCCTGGAAATATTGGAACGTTCCTCTAACTTTGAGGATATTCAAATGGCTAACAACACTGGTTATTTGGAAATCTGATTGTGGTTTCCCCAACAAAGAAGAATGGCGAGTTGCCCCTTATACATATCCCAAATTTTAATGTCAAGGAAGGATCTTCTCTCATTAAAAAATAGGATGAACCCAACTCTTCCAATTCAGCTAAAAAGAATGATGATGTTGGGAAATAAATTGTTTAATATCCTTTAGAAAACTGTTTATCTCGGTAAAGACTTGGAATATAGCTTGGGTGGTAATGGGCTTCTCCACAATTACTCCGTTTGTAACTCCTACTGGTGGGTCAACTGTTCTGGTGGAGGTGGATCACTTGTTTCTCATTCTTCACTCCCTAGAGAAATAAATTCAACGTCGGTGGTCCATCTTCTTGCACCCTCTCATCAACGAGTAGTGGCGGTGGTATATCCTCTCTAATAGGATCCATCACAGTCAATCTAAAAGTTATTTGAAAAAATGAAACAAAGTAAGTCTCACACTCACTGCATCAATGATATAGGTAGAAAATCCACTAGATTGCTTTGATGTCTTCCTACATAGAGAACATAAAAGCTCAAAAGTTTAGACTGGTGTTCCCTGATAACTGTTATGATGTCTGAGCATAGTTAGATTCTTTGGTTAATTAATTGAATGCAAATAGTATTTAGGTTTAGAAAAATATTACGCTTTTTAAAAACTGGTTGAGTAATATTTATAAGCTTCCATGAACGATGTGTGTTAACTGCCCATTGCGTGCTCTTTGCCACATTCTTTTACGGTTGCGTACGAGGAAGACAATGTTGTCTGATATTTACATATAGTTAAATGAGAGACGTAGATTGCCCTTAATTAGATTCAAACAATGTTTGACTTTGTTCCGGCCATGGATGGCTGGGACGATTCATGGCTCACTTTAAGTTCTGATTATATTTAATCAGTATCACTAACTCTAAAAATGCTCAATTATAGACAATAAACATAACAAATTCAAGAAAATCATTTACTATTATGCGTCTAGTTCAAAAGAATTCTATAAAATTCTATAAGATCCACTATATAAATATATTTGTATTTGATTATATATAGAATTACTTAATAATTATATTCAAAAATATTGTAAGATAAACTACATCTATATTAAGTTCCATAACCACCGGGCCAATCGACGTACGGGCAGTGGCGAATCTATCCTAAGATTAGGGTAGGCTCTAACCTTTACTAGGACCATTTTTTTTTGAAATATAGATGTAATTTTTTAAAAAATAAAAATTAATTTATAAAAAATTTAAGATTAAATAAACATTAAACCGAGCTGTCAGAATATGAATGTTAAAAAATTATAGATAAATTAAAAATTAAGCTCAGGCTGAAAATAATTTATGGATCTACCACTACGTTCGGCTACAAAAGAGTGACATTTGGCTCTAAAAAGTATCAGATATGTGTCATGCTTCTAAGTTGGAGTTGAATAAGGTCCCAATGAGGGGTTTGTTAGGGTGCAAAAATCTCAATAATCATCCATTAGGAGATGTGTCATACTTCCAACCCCGCTTATTTTTTTCATACAATATATAAAATATACTCTTTACTTTTCTTCTTTAATTTATTTTTGTGTTACTATCAGAAAAAAATATAAACTTTAATGTATTCAGTATATTTACATAAAATTTCCGTTTTAATAATTTCAAATACGAACTCCACATCTACTTATAAATAATTTATAGTTTACGACTTAAGATTATTTTTAATCAAAAGATTTTCCAATACGACTTATAAATAATTTATAGTTTATATTTTCAGTTGTTAAAAATATTAAAATCAAAACAATATTTATTTATTTAGACAAGAACTTTTATGGATTTTACTTACAAGAACTCCACTTGTTTTAAAATGTGCAGTTTATTCCTACGAGAATAGTCAACCTTGAACTTATTCTTTCTACCATAAGCAAAGACTTGAGCAATCAATTAAAATTTTCACAAATTTTTTACGATATGATGAATTGTTGCATTTTTATTGACAGTTTATACATGTGGTAGACAAAATATCTCATAATCTGAATATTAGTTGGTTGTTGCATACATGTAATAATTTGTAATTGAACTGGGAAACCATTATCTCAAAGTCCGTAAATATATTATCTTTTCGATTTTTTTATTTATAACTGAATTTTTTTAAAATTATCAATTTTAGTTCTGTTTAAATTTTTAATTTAAATTGTAGCTATTTGCTTAAATTAGAATAAAAAAAATTTAAATTTATCTTTCTAGTGCTTCATATCGTTTTAATATACCTTTTTATATTCAAATTTTTTTAAATATAAATGGCATATTTAAACCGTTTTATACTATGATTTAAACAAATGACTATAATAGAAATTGAAAATTAAAAATTAAACTAAAATTCAATATTTTAAAAGTTTAGCTATAAAAAAGGTCAAGTTTGGATATTTTTTTAGGAGTATTTATCCTATATATTGGTTGTGTCTTGTCATATTTACAACAAATCAATAAGCATTTGCGATAGATAATCTTTTAATTATTATTTAAATTTTTTATTATTAATTTCTCCACATGAATAAATTATCATTGGTTTGTTACACGAATAATATGGCGCAACGATTACATGCAATAATATTTATCTCTTGATAATGATAACCCTATTTAGGATAATTTCGAAATGAAAATAGAAACAATTGGTTTAATTTGATTGATTATTCTATTAGAAGAAGTTAGTTGGTCGTTAGGTAGTTTTCTTGAAATAAAAGGATACTTAATTCCTTCATCCTTCTTTTTATTGGATCGGTTGGTATAATTTTAATGAGATCTTTTCAATTATCTTAAAAGAATCTTGAATACATTTTTTTAATTTTATCATATGCTCTTTTGATTTATTTATTGCACTTTTCATCACTTTCGGAAAGTGCAACCTATGAAGGACAAATTCTTATCTCAAAATTCTCAATCTTTTTGTTCATTTTTCGTTCGAATATCCTTTGCTTCCATACTAGCACAAAAGACTTAACTTTGCCATCTTCTTCATTCCCTTTAAATTTTGTTTTGCACCCAAATGTTTAGGTCAACGGGTCCAAAAATCTTAGTTGCATCAATTTTAATCTAATTTTAAAAGTTGATAGAAATTTTAATTTAATTTTAACAATTATTACATATGTCATTTTGCATTAACATATAGATTTTAAAAATCATATTTTTAAAACCACAAAAATAAAATAAATATTCAATATACGCATGTAAATATTTCCCTAATTCATGTCATAATACATGTCTGGATTCCTGCACTATCACACTTTTAACAATTGAATCGTCGTACTAAAAAATGTCCGCATTAAATCCGTACACTCGCTATCAATTACGAAAACATCGAGTCATTCCCTCCATTTCTGTTAGAGATGAATTCTATGTATTTGTATAGACGAAAATAGACGAAAATACTTAATTTAGAAGAAATCGATAGAATAAGAACCCAATGCAGACATTTTTTTTTACATGAATTCAAATGTATGATAGTGCAAAGATCCAAATATGAAAATTGAGCCATAATTCATCATTAAATTTTTAAAAATGTATCAAATTGAATAATTAGTTAAATTTTATTAAAGTTATTTTTAAATTTAATTTTTTTTTTGGAGCGAGGTGTTAGACAAGATGATTCCACTTTATCTGTTTGTCTTAGCAATGGAAGGTCTAAGTAACAATTCTCAAAAATCAAATTGTTCGAGTTGATTAATGAGTTCTCCTTTAGTGATATATGATTCAATTGCTCGGTACTATTTTGCATATGATACTGGATTGTTTTTGTCTTATGACATCAATAATTTTAAGAACTTAACTCAGATTTTTTTGTTATTTTTAGCTTATTTTGGAATTAAAAATCAATTTTCACAAAAGTTGAATTATGGATATTAATATTGCTAAAGAAAATTTATAATTTTCTTCTCAGATAGTTGGTTACAAGTTGGATTGTTTTCCTATTAAATATCTTGGTTTTTTTGGAAAACAAACCAAGATATTCGATCATTCAAATGCAAACTGACTTTATGAAAGGGATCATTATTATCACCGGTGTGAAGATTAAACCTTATGAAAGCAATACCAAATAGCATTCTAATTTACTTTATATATTTTTTCAATAATGTCGATATTGATTAAAAACTAACTTTAACATTATATAAAACATGTCTTTTTGGAAGGGCATAACTACTAACAGAGTTCTTTGTAAAATTTTATGAGATGTTATTTGTTGAGACCTATGAAGCACCGATACGGGTACGGGTACGGACACTGGTACGGGTACGGGGAACAGCATTTTAGAAAAAAATAGGATACGGGTACGGCGGGGACACGACAATTTTTTTATTTTTTTTAAAATATATATTTAGTCATATATAAGCTTTCAAGATGCAAAAACAATGAATCTTATGTTATAAGATGCATAATTAATATGTAAATTAGTTGAATAATTAAAAGGAGGTTACTGGTGCTTTCTTTTTTTTACATCAGGGGCTGTTTTTCTTCTTTGAAAGCAGGTTACTGCTTCTGTTTAGATATAGGGGTTGCTGTGTTTTTTTTTTAAAATTAAAAATAGGGTTTAGTTTCACTTACTATCTAATTGTATTTGGGTTTGGGCCCATTTAGTTAAATTTCTTATTAAAAAACTCATACTAAAAAAAGACTTAAAATTAACTAAATACCACTAGAAGTGTCCCCCCGAAATGTCCCTGAAGTGTCCCCGGCGTGTCCCCGGCGTGTCCCCCTCTTTGACCAGTCAAAGGTACGGGGACACGCCACGTGGCGTGTCGGGTACGTATCCCCGGCGTGTCCCCGTGTCCCCGAAGTGTCCCCCTAAATACGGCACTCCGGAGGAGTGTCGGTGCTTCATAGGTTGAGACTATATTAATGGAGATTGGGGTATTTACAGTTTTCATATTTGAGATGAGAGACTTTTATTCAAATGGGTGTGGAAACTAAGATCACAGAACTCGAGCTCATTGGCTACAATTTCAACTTGTTCCTATATTAGCAGTTTAAATTGTCTCTTTTATGTTGATGTAAACTAATTTTTTTGGTCTAGAATGCCATCCATAAATGTTGTTGTTCCAACCCGAAATCTCGAATCATGACATGCGCTAGGAAATGAGAGTAGTAGCTCCGAAACCCGCATCAAATATAAAAACACTATAAATCGCTTTTCAAATTATAATAACATATAAAATACATTTTCAGAAAACTCATTTATAGAACATAACAATAGCCGTAGAAATTATTTTTTGGAAACCAAATCTATACATATGGAAACCAGGGTCTTACACACATATCTCACCTATCATACATTGTCATGTTCCAAACATGTACATTATATCATATAAACCAGTTCATTATATAATAACTGGTCAAACATTCAAACGGTTATCATATCGCAGTATTCAAACGGTTATCATATAAAACTACTTATATAAAACTGAGTCTACCATTATCCACTACTGCAGCTCTAGATAGAAATAGTAGCTTTCGTTACATTACTCAAAATATGACCTCCAGAACATAAGTGGAAGTCTGGCCACGTCACAACGCTATATACCTAAAAAGAGGTAATGTAAACGGGATCAGTAAATACTGAGTGAATTCAATATTTACAAATGTATATTAAATAAAATAGGATCACATATAAACATCATTTATAAACATAACCAAAAATTGGATTTGATCGAAACCCTATTCCCAATTATATATACTATTTCCATATCACGTATATTAATACAACTATCACAGATCATATCATTAGTTGTGGCACGGTCCCGAGAGATTTAGTAGCTCTACCGAGTTAACCGTATAGTGGTCTGGTCCCGAGAGATTCTCAGCTCACCGAATTAACTGTTGGTCATTTCTTAATCACAAGTTGTGAGTCCCTAGAGCTTCACTGTTCACCAAGTTAACTCATTAGGAGTTTCACTCTGCCGAGATCCCAGTTCCTAGAGCCTATACCAAGTTAACCTCGTATCTTACATTCAATGTCATCCTTTTTCCCTTTAATATTCATTAAGCACAAACACATAAGACTTGGATTAATACCAGTGATCACACAACCTATTGACGCTCAATAGGTAGCACATTTCCTCTAATCTATACTGAATTTTATACTATTATACTATGCAAAACACGGTATATAAAATAATACTATTTAATATGCAATGCAATATTTATATCATAATTAATACATTTAATACTAATATGTAAAATTAAATTGTAAACTCACAAAAACCATTAAGTCCTTAAAACGTATGCTCCTAGAAAGTCTATCAAACTCCTTTGGTGTCCCGAGCTGGAAGCTCGTTATCTCGTCAAATTTATGTTTAGGATTCTAGACGTAGTAATTCTCCACAAATCTGTTTGTATAAAGATGTAACTCTACTACATCAGCAGTTCGAAAAGTCGTATTCTGACATTTGGGTTTAGGGTAAGGGCATTTCATCTCTGCCCCACTCATACACTCGGAGTGTTGGATAGAAAAGTTCAAAAACTCTATACCGTTCCTAATGAATCCATCAGTCAATAAGCCTTCCTTTAGTCTCCCACTATACATCCAACTGTGGTCTAAAGTAATTCTTATAGCACGTAGATTTAGGTGAATTAAATACTCGATGATAGTAAAGTCAATATAATTGACCGCTAAAAAGGTAGGTACATATCTCATTCGAAAAATTGGTACTCCATAATATGATTATGATATATGCATAAATATGGAGAAAAATATTTGGCAGCCTTCCGGCGCAGTTCTCCAAGTGCATTATATAATATATGTGACACCCTCTTAATGAAAACATTATTTATTCATAAATTTATAACAAACATAATAAAATCAAATTTTCAAAAAAAAAAAAACATAACAAAATCAATTTTATACATGTCATGTTTCGACACAAAAATTTTCATATACATTCATACTATCTCACATAAAACACTAACTCTTACTACAAACATTTCATTTATCTATATTATCTAAATAAACACTTCAAAATATGCACGTGCAATGAACTCTCCACTGCCCACATGAAACCTCTATTATATGCATATGTCGACTCAATGCAACTCTTTGTATCCTGAAAAAATAATGCAGAGGGGTGAGCCTGCAGCTCAATAAGCAATTAGATATATGCATACTAAATATACACATTCATAAACATTCCAAGTAACTAATATATACCTCAAGGGATGATCCATTCAATATAAGCAATAATCATAACCAAAATAGCAGTCTAATGGTCAATTCAAATCAAACATATTCACACAATTCTAATCAACATCAAGCTTTCAAATGGATATTCAATCATGCGTACAATTCACATGTTGGCCCAAATAGCCATATAGGCAACCAATATACTTTATTGGCCCAAATCGCCCTTTAGGCAACTAATAACTCAATCTCACATCGTTGGCTCAAATTGCCATTTTAGGCAATCAACGACTGTCTTAGTTCTCATTGAATATCCAAACATAAGCTTGACATGATTTTCATAACAAAAATATGAATCACACCAACAATTCAACCGTACTTTACAAGCACAAGTCTCAAATCAACACACACTTGGAATTGCAATATATACCAAGTATAACATTATATATTCACTTACTCAATTCATCGAGTCTGAAACTCGTGAAGTTCCAGGTTTGTCCGTCGAATTACCTTATGGTCTATAAGTAGCTATTCATATATACAATCTCAATTCATTCACAAGATAACTACATTGATAATTTACATAAAGAAACAAACTTGTAACCACAATCCTTTTAACTAGGCAGATTGCATGTACTAACTTTCAATTCGAATCATTTTTAATACAAACATTATCTATGCACAATTAGGATTAGTAGAAAGAAAATTTTGCAATTTACAACACAACTAGGTTAAACTATCTAAATAGAGTGTACAACTAAATGTTCTCTCCTTATTCACCATCTAATTGAAACAATTAGTCTATTGCCAAAACTAAAAGGTTTCAGATAACATCATCAATATTCCATATAATCAAACTTGACATTATTTGTACATGTACAACTCATTTTATCGATTTTATAAGTAGTTAAGGCTACAGCTATAGTTCTACAAGTAGACAGAACATATAGTCTATCTTAAAAGTGATCCACACATTAATATAAACATAATTTTACAAAACCTTTCGGTGGAGTTATGAATATTTGATTATATAAAAGATACCAAAAAGAACCAGCTAGATTAGATCTTTATAATGAGTTATGAACGTTTTGGCGATACCCTATCAGGCTGTATAAGCAAATAAAATTGCATGGACTATTAGGCTATCAAAACGACTTTAAATGATGAAACACAAAAAATAACAATTGTAGTAGACTGCTATAGTTTCCATAGACTCAAATATAGTTCAATGTGGAGTTGTTAAACTCGACTTACAACAGAAACAACATGAATAAAAATTCTGCCAAAAACAGAGTTAAACAAGAAAACCTAAAACAACTAATTTAAATGATTCCACATACCTTATTGCTTCCAATTCTTGATTAAACCTTAAAACCTCAATGATTTTATGTGTAATTGATGTAATGATATTTGAATATCAGCAATGGGTTTCCTCTTCTTCTCTCTTCCTTTTCTAGGTTTAGTTTGGATAAGAAAAATGCTTAAGAGGTGATATTTAACATGTAGTTAGGGTTTATTACGATAGTATAGAATTAGTTTCATATAATCATTTATCAATACTAATATCTCATATAGTCCTTGAAATGTTTTATATCTTCAATTTTAACATCAAAGTTAATTTTATTTCGAACCACTCTAATCAACGTAGTTTACCGACGTACTTCCATTCCAATTTAGTTTGTATATATTTGTTTATCATTATACAATCTCTTAATCATTTAGAATAGTTATTATATTAATTAAATTCCCATCAATTCATTTAATTTAATATCAGTCATAAGTTTAAATGCTCACGTAAATGCTAATGAACGACTCTTACTCTTAACCATCGAAATGCATGAAATGTATGAGCATGACTATATGAAATCTAAATGTGGGTGTTACAATATATGCTGAATAATACCAAAAACATATTCTGTTAGAAAAAAATGTTTACTAAATAACCACCTAGAGAACATATAGAAAACTCACGAATATTTTTTACCGCATCTGCACATATATGTTTTCTCGTGGTCGAATTATGTAGACATCAGTTTTGCAAACTGTACACAAGTATAATCTCGTGTCTCACTTTCTTGAGGACATGGTTCACGTTTTCTAGGGATAATTGAGATTTTATTTGGTGTGAATGAATTTTTTTTTACGTTTTATTCATTCCATTCTAACTAACCAAAATAAAAAACAGTAAACAACAACATTACTTGTTGAAGAGTAGAACCGTAAAAAAAATGGTAGAAAAAAATTCATGAGCGGTGCAAACTATCAAACACTGTCAGCGGGACACGGACCTACAAGCGGGAGACAACTGTCGCAAATTAGTTTTTTATTTTTAATAAAAATCCGACAGTATTTCCCTTAAAAATGTTGGGTGGGAGGAGCGGTTTCTGTCAAAGGCGGGTAGAGAGGTGCTAATTAAATCTATTGCCCAATCAATACCGACTTATATTATGAGTTGTTTTGCTTTGCCTATCTCTTTTTGCTCTGAGATGCGGAGCATTATCTCTAAGTTTTGGTGGAGTGGGAGCGATGATAAGAGGAAGATTGCTTGGGTTAGTTGGAAGAAGATTTGTAAAGCTAAGAAGGACGGAGGGCTCGGTTTTTGTAATTTGCGTGCCTTCAACCTCGCAATGCTAGCAAAACAGGCGTGGCGATTTATTCAGTCTCCACAGTCTCTTTGTGCTCGGGTGTATAAGGCTAAGTACTTTCCCAATGTCGATTTCCTTCATGCTTGCTCGAGACATGGTTCTAGCTACGCTTGGAATAGCATTATGGAAGGTAGAAAGCTTCTTGATTCGGGTATTGCGTGGCGCATTGGCAATGGCCAATCGGTGAATGTAAGGGAGGATAATTGGATTACTACGGCTCGGTACATGAAGCCTCTCAGTCATTTTGATTCTCCAGCAGATTGCAAAGTTAGCTATTTCATTGATGATAATTCCGCAACGTGGGATATAGACAAGTTAGCAGCGACACTGAGTCCGTAGGAAGTCACTGACATCCTAAAAATTCCATTGAGTAGAAGACTGCCCCCTGAAAAGTTGTTTTGGCCTCTTAATAAGCATGGATTCTATACGGTCAAGTCAGGTTATTATAGAGCTTGTGAAATAGCCAACGGGGATGATGCAAGTTCCTCTAGCACGGCAGAGCATAATGGGTTATGGAAAAAGTTGTGAATGTGCCCGGTTCAACCTAAGATTCGACATTTGCTGTGGAGGATTTGTCAAGGTGTTCTCCCATGTAACGATAATTTGAAGAAACGAGCAGTTCCAGTACTGAATTGTTGCCCGCGATGTGGAGAAGAGAACGAAACAGATGTGCATGCTTTAAAAGACTGTGTGGAAGTAAGGGGACTGTGGCTTTCCTCGCCCCTGGGTTTAAGAACAGACACATTCCAACCTTCGTCAATGGTGGATTGGGTGTCAACAATGTTTACGCTGCTGAAAGGAGAAGAGGTTCAGGATTTTCTTACTTGCATTTGGGTAGTATGGAACGATCGTAATAATATCATTTTTAATAATAAGCGTAGGCATGCTTCTATGTTGTTCCATTGTGTTGCTGAGTTCCGAAGGAGAAAGGAGACTGGCCAGGCTGACCCCTGCCGTGTTGCAGCGTCGAAGAAGTGGGAAGCCCCGCCGGTGAATGTGGTTAAAATCAACTCTGATGCAACATTAGTTATCCAGAAAAACCTGTCTGTGGCAGCTGCAGTGTGTCGCGATTATGCAGGAAAGGTGGTTAAATGCGGAGTGAAGATTTTGCATGGCATTGTGGATGTTGAAGTGGCGGAAACTCATGGTATTCTCTTAGGGATGCAGCTGATGGAAGATTTCCAGGGACGGCAGATTGTGGTGGAATCTGATGCGCTCAATGTTATTCACCGTTTGCAGCAGCCTGGGGTAGCTATAGACCACACTCAGCTCATCGTTGAAGACTGTCTTGACTTAGCTAAGGATAGAGAGGTGGTGTTTCGACACATTCAGAGAAACGGTAATGTAGTTTCCCACGCCCTTGCTAAATGGGGTGTTTTCTTCGGAAAAGATAGATTATTTATCGGTGAAATTCCTTTCCCGGTCAATGAGCTTGTATCGTTTATTTCTTAATCAGTAAAGCTCAGTTTTTCTCTCAAAAAAAATCAAAAAATACGAAATAGGGTGCTCTTGAAAACATTATAAGGTGAGGGTGCTATTGAAAAAAATTAAAAGGTCGGTAGTTTTTCAGACCTTTTGTCTTTTCATAAGTACATTTGTAAATTAGACATCACATGTTCACATAAAATGTTTGTTTCATATAAGAATATTATGTTTAGTTTCCGAAACTCTACAAATTTTTAATTTTAAAAAAAGTCTAAGGTTTTTAATGACGGACTACGACAGCAAGAAAATGCATAAAATGACTCTTGTTTTTTTATTCAAATTTGATCCATCTTTCATATGGTTTGAACTAAATTTGCTGAATATTCTGCCCTAATGCAGGGTACCACATACAACACAATAGCTAACTAATCTGGTTTATACTTATAGTATGAAAAACTAAATCTAGTACGTACAATAAATTTTAGTGCTTAGCGGTAACTATATGTTTACAGAATATTTGCAAATTTACAAGAATATAGAAATTGTATAAATTGATTGAACCAATTTATAAAATATTCAAACCAAACATATTATAATGATGATGATGATGATTATTATTATTAGGGTGAATTATAAATTAATACACAAATTTTATCCTAATTTATAATTACAATATAAATTTTAAAATTTAATAATTATCACACTGAATTCCATTTTTTTTATAAATTGATATGCTGACCAATCATATAACACGTGATTATATATTAAAATATATATATTAGTGTTTTTCGAGTCGGATGTACCAATCTGCCAAAAAATAAAAATTGGTGTGGTAATTGTTAAGTTTTAAATTTCGTATTATAATTGAAAATTAGAATATAGTTCGTATATTAATTTGCAATTAACCCTTATTATTATTATAATACTTAAAATTCCACCTACTTGAGCTGAGTAATTTATTACTTTACCATTCTAATTTGATCAAATTTTGCAGAGCCGGTGATCGACCGTGTAATCAGCGTAAGTCATGCTTGTAGGGATTATCATACAGCGCACCAAATATAAATATGTTGTTATCCAACAAAATTATTAAAAATAAGATAAATTGTTCTAAAAATGGTGCTTTATGTGGGTGAAGAGGTAGAAAATTTATAAAGTGGACCTGTGATTTTATAGAAAAATAAGTTGGAATAATAAATTAATCAAACAGTAATTTATTACAAAATAATGAAAAATTCTCTACATATACTGGAAGTCTGGAAATATAACTATGTTGTATTATGCTAACGGGCAAAAATATAGTATTAAAATAATACTCACTTATTTCTATCTTAATTTCTTGTTTTATTAGCGAACATTATTTTAATCAAGAAATCTTGATTAAGCCAATATTAAAAACAATCACAAGCACCCTTTATGTCGGTATGGAATTTTAAAACAACTTGTAATCCAGATACAGTTTGCACAACACCCTCTATGTCGGTATGAAATTCGAAAGCTCTGCCACGAGTTAAGTTTTTCATTTGGTTAGACATGCATAATCGAGTAACTTCACTTGATTTTTTGGCACGTCGGTCAATTATCTCTGTGGATGATTCTATTTGTTTATTTTATGGAGTGATGAAGACGCAGGACCATATTTTCATCCATTGTGACTTTGTCAGAGATGTTTGGTGCACTACTTTGCGCAAGATGGACATAATTTGAATTTTCCCTTTTTCGTTTGTGAATTTCATGCTTCAATGAAATATATTTTTTCGAGAGGTAATTATTATCATCTGTGGAGGATTTTATGGTTTCTAGTTGTCTGAAAAATTTGGAAATACAGGAACAATAGTGTTTCAGAACATGTTGCAGGATAAGGAGAGTGTTATTTTTAACTGCTTCAATAAAGCAGTTTTTCTTTTTAAACTTTGTAATAGGGAGTTTGCTTATTCAGGCATGGATTTCTATCGAAATCCCATTTGTATTCTCCTTTCGGGGTGTTAATTTTTTAGACCTTTCACTTAGCCGTAGCGTCTAGTGTGCCACTTTTTGCGCAAAAGTTTTGAACTGGTCCTTTGCCACTTATTATGGTTAATATACATACTATTCATAAAAAAAAAAACAATCACAAGTGTGGGAGCATTTTTAATGTTGCTTTTTATTTTAAATAATGTTTTCCATAAAATAAAAAAGATTTTAAAAATATAAATTGATACTTTTAATTTTAATCCAATAAATCCTTTAATATAAACTTTTTATCTTACTTTGCTTTCATTCTAATAATAAAAATATTAACTATTAATAATATGAATTTATTTTGACTTTTAATTTATTTATTCAATTTTTACATTAAAAATAAAATATATTATATTTTAAAAGATGAAATAACTAATTTATTTTAAATCTTGAAATTTTATTCTAAAAAATAAAGTAAAAAATGAAAATAATCTTCTATATACAAAACTTTACTCTATATGTATATAATAGAAAGCCAATTTGATCTTTAATTATTGTCAAACTCTTTAAATTAAAGAATTTGAAAATTTGAAAAATCAATTAAAGATGTTCTTAGAAAATTTCTACTCATCTGATTTAAAACAAGATGTATGAGTAAGAAATTTACAATATCGTTCGCAGATTGATTGACAAATTTAAACGTAAAAATATTAATTGCTTAATTATAATAAAATTATAACTCTTTTTACTTACTCTAGATACTTTTTTCCGGACAGATAAAAAAATGATAAGAGACTGAAGTGTTTGGTTATGATTTTCAAAGACACTCGTGACGCCTACCGATTCTTTTGTTAAAATTCAAGCGGACTGAATCGTCATGCAACGGTAAACGTGAAGGATTGAAACGTAATTTGCCAAAAATAGTTTATAAAATTTAAAAGGAATTGTGATAAAAGTCAATTAGACTAATTATAATTTTTTAGAAGTTTATGGGTCAATTATAGTTTTGATGGGCAAATTGACCAAACCCATATCTTATTGGCTCTGAAAGTCCTTCTTGACACTTTTAAAAATCAAAACAGCTTTTTTGCCGAATTTTCAGGTATATGCTAATTAATACCAATTTAATAAAATAATCATCTAAAATAGATATCTAACTCAACCTAAACACATACTACACGATTTCAAGCTAACTTGAACATTAGAAAACCCTAACCTAACCCTAAATCCTATATAAACCACCTTTTAAACCCTAATTGAGGAGGGAGACAAATTGACAAAAGATACGTACGATCAAAGAACAAAAACACTAAAAAACACATCTTGGCCAAACTATACACACCACACACACTAACTTCAGCCAATTTTTAGTCTACCAAATCAAGGTTAAACACTTCAATCAATCAAGAATCATGCTGCATTTTGATCCAGAGCAGGATTGTACATCTGAATTGCCAGAAAATGACCTCAGAACAAAGAATAGTACTTCTAAGGACTCAAAATTATTTCTATTACTTTTATGTCATATATATTGTCATTCGCATATGTTATTTCAATATTCGATTAGTAGGATGCATGTTAGTGGTTTTTATTGTTCCTGCCATGAAATCTGCCCTAACTGTATAAATTGTCTTGATTACCATGTTTTTCTCTCTAGATTCATATTTAGGGTGTTTTAATTGTTTTGATGCATTTAATTTGGTTGTTTTTGAATTCCATACATTTGATTGAGTGTTTTTATTGTTTCTGCATGTTTTTAGGACGAATCCCGAGACCAGTTCAGATCCTGTTTTGATGGCACCGCCGCTGTTGCTGTTGGCTCCGGCCCAGTTCTTATGGCGCCGTTATTCTTCACCTCCAGACCCTTCCAGATCTTTCAATATTATTTCAATTATTATTTTTGTATTTTTGGGCTCGTTTGAACTTGAAATTGGGTCCCGTTTGAGCCAACGGGTTAGTAATTAGTTGTAAGTTTTATTTTTGTAATTTTTCAGACCCATCCAAGTCAGCATTCTCCTGCCACGTCAACAATAGTGGGTCTGCCATGTCATCATATGCTTTGAGGCCCAAATCGTCGGACCAGCAATCTCTAGACCCTTTTTGTGCTTTGTTCGGACCTGGAATCGACACCGGTTTGAACTAGTAGATTCATATTGACTAGAAGAATATTTTCTGTGTTCTGACCGGATCCAAAATTCGGATGTATCGACAAACAAATGACTAACAACTACCAGACACCTTGAAAGATGTTTAAAGTATTTCTAACTTTATATGTATATTCACCTGCAATTGGGTGTGTTTATATTGTTTATTTCTTTTAATATATGTCCAAATTCGTTATTTACATGATTAATCAGATAATCGCGTTAACTCAGTTCAAAACTAATCAAATCACATAGAAATTTCAAGACTATCATGAAATATGTGATTAGTGGTTGTATAGGCATTTAAGATGATAATTAAAAAAATCAACTTCACTTATACATCTGGTTTAGGATTATGTATGCAAATGGAATAAAATCCACTTATGAAGGTGCATAATATAAACACCAGAATTAGATGCTTGTTTAGGAGTATTTGCTATTTGTCCACATGCCACTTCAAATCAAGTCATATGCGCGTCTCAAATGTGATGCATGTTTACATTTCCGAATTTACTTTACAGTCTTTTTTCCAGCTATTTACATTTCCAGTTATTTATTTACCAGTATGCCGATAATTTGGATTTCCTACTCCGACGAGATGTTTTTTCGATATATGTCTTTTAAATTTATAAAATCAATAAGTCAAGTACAAGAGTTTTGTTAGTGTCCACGAACCCAATCTTTTGGTCTGATGCACGATAATCTCATCTATAAGCACGTGAGATTATCTAGTCAGTATAGAAGATATTTGCTAACTGAGTTATGTGACGACTTTATTATTTCCGTAGGTTACATGATAGAAACACCGGAATTAGAGCATCCACAATGTAGTGCTATTTTTTATGCTAAATTTAGCATGCGAAAATGACAAAATGCTAAATTTAGCATTTTATTTTTAAAATAAATGCTAAAATTGCTTATTATGATAATTATTTATTTTTATTTTTATAATATTATAAAAATTAAATCATATGTTTTATAATTTTTTTAAATATACTACGATCACGTACAAAAGTGATGCCCTTCGGCTTGGCAATATGGAACAAATAATTATTATTTTTTATTTGATATAATAATGAGCTATTTGAAATATAATTGTTATGTGAATTAATAAATTAAAAATTAAAATATTTTAATATGTCGGCGTGCGGTCTATAATTAAAAACAATCAATTGGGATCGTAAAAATAAAAAAGAGAGACATAAAATTTAAAATAAAAATAAATAAAAAATAACGCAAAGAAAATAATAGTAGAATCATACTTAGAAATGAATTTTGATTATTTGTTCAATTTTAGCATATACTATAATGAGTGCTAAAATTAACATGCAATATAACATATGCTAAATTAAGCATGTAGTATAGCATTTTGAAATTGGAATTTATGTATCAATGTTAAATTATAGCATTAGCATGCCAATTTAGCATTGCATTGTGGATGCTCTTAGATGCTTGTTTATGAGTATTTGCTATTATTCCACTTCCCAGTTCAAATCAAGTCATATGCGCGTCTCAAATGTGATGCATGTTTACATTTCTGCATTTACTTTACAGTCCTTTTTTCCAGCTATTTACATTTCTAGTTATTTATTTATCAGTATGCCGATAATTTTTAGATTTCCTGCTTTGCCGAGATGTTTTTTGATATATGTCTTTTAAATTGATAAAATCAATAAGTTAAGTATAAGAGTTTTGCAAGTGTCCACGAACCCAATTTTTTAGTCTAGTGCACAATAATCTCATCTATAAACACGTGAGATTATCTAGTCAGTATAAAAGATATTTGCTAACTGAATTAAATGACGACTTCATTATTTCAAAACTAACCAGATCGAGATCAGTCATAAATATGACTGAGCCCCAAATTCGTTCCGCTCACACTTGAAGAAAACAAATAAATTTTCATAACAAAAGATATAAAAAAATTATATAAAAAAAAACTATTTTAAGATATTAATTGTCTTTCTAACCAGATATCAGTTCTTGTTCTTGAACCATTTCGATTTAGTCTTGTACTAAAAGATGAAACTTATTTAGGTTTTAATTTAAAAATATAAAAATAAAATAAATTTGATATTGGCTACCATCAACCATAGATGAAATTAATTTATATATCGTTAATGGTAGAGAACAAAATAGAAGTAAAATAAATTCTCTGAGGTTAGAGTTTTTTTAGAGAATAAAATAGAATTTTTTGAGAGAAATAAACTTTTTAGAAAATTTAATTAATTGTTAGTAATTAAAAATGTCTCTGTAATTTCTTTAAAAACTAATAATTGGATTGGTCACGAAAAGGCATGAAAACAAAAATATGTAAAGTTTAAATTTTATTTTATGTAATAGCGAAAGCGATTTTATTTTTTTATGAAAAATGATAAAATTGTTAATATATTTTTTTATAATTGTAAAAGGAGCATTTGTAGAAAATACTGAACTCACAATTTTAATAGATTGATGTCTAATGTTATACCATTTAAAATATAAATTATCGTTGTTAATATATTTAATTGTGACAAAAAATAACATGTTAAAAATTGTAGTGATGGACGATCGGTATAATCACTAATTTATGGTTCAACCAATATGGTTGGTTGAAGAAAAATAAAATAAAATATTTAGTTTATAATATATATTAATTTTAAAAATAAAAAAATATATATAACTAAACCTTATATAAGAGTTTCTATAGTTAAAAAATAACACTAATGAAAATTGTCGATTTTACGGTTCACCAGTTAATAGCTCATTAGTTCATACGATTTTTCAGTTCAAATCAGTTGAACCATATTTTTAGTTTTTAAGAGAAATCAAATGGTCTGCTGCCAAATCAGTCGAACCGATTTGTGTGGCTCGATTCTCAAAACACCGGCTAAAAATTGAATCCACTTTTTATACATGTATATTTAGTATTAAATAAATTTATTTAATTACTCTAAGAATTAAATAATTTTGAAAACTTTAATTAGTCAAATATAGCATGAATACATGTTAGGTATATGAAAATCAAGAAATCACAAAAATACTTAAGTTGCAAAACCATACATTAAATTATAATAATAAAAGAAACATAAATAAATGTAATAAATTTGAAAACAAAGGGATAGGATTTGTATATAAAAGGCCGCCAAGAGTAACCAATCTCATTCATTTTCCTACAAATTCTCTCTTCTTCTTGTTCATCTCAAGCATCCCAATATTTCTCTGTTGTTTCTTGTTCCTTGTTCTTGTTACTATAAACCCCAAGAAAATTACACACTGCTACTCAAATATATACAACAAAAACTCTCTGCTCTTCTATCTTCTTCATTATTTCTCAGGTGGGTCTAGCTTAACTGAATCACAACATTGAAATATAATTATTTTTTTGAAATTTAAAGCTCTGTTTTTACATGAAATGGTAGGTGGTGATACAGACAAAAAATGATGAAGAAAATGAAGTATGTGTTGGTAACAGGAGGAGTAGTTAGTGGACTAGGCAAAGGAGTTACTGCCAGTAGTATTGGTGTTCTTCTTAAAGCTTGTGGTCTTCGTGTTACTTCCATTAAAATTGGTATTTTTTTTACTCTCTGTTCTTGTTCTTGTACAAAACTTGTCAACTTTGATGGGGATTTTCTGATTTTTTTTTACTTGGGTCCTAAAAAGTTAAAAGTTTTAGTATTTTTGAATACCCTTTAAATTGTTTTGTTCAAAGATTTGATTTTTTTTTTTACCAACGAGAATGGTATAAGCACGGAGCAGCAAACTGTTAAAGTTCGTGGGTTCAATTCATCGCAAAAGCGTTCCCCTTTAGAGTTATAAAGAAAAAGATTGATTCATTTTTTTTGTTTGGAATTTGTTAACTCAGATCCTTACCTAAACACTGATGCTGGAACAATGTCACCTTTTGAACATGGTGAAGTTTTTGTGTTAGATGATGGAGGAGAGGTACACTTTTTTTCTTCCTCTAAAGAATGAATTTTCAATTTTTTGGCATGAATTTTTATTCTTGGTGAAGAGAGTGAAAATTGTTGGAGGAAAATTGGTGATCATAAGCTATATCAGTTTATGGAAAAGGGAAAAAAAGAATTGAAAAGTGTTGAAATTTCTTTGAAAAAGGTGGAAAATTGGTGTGGCTTTTGAAAGAAAGAAAATGACAGATTTTTGTTGTTTGAAATTGAAAAGGTGGACCTGGACCTGGGAAATTATGAAAGATTTCTAGATATCAAGTTGACAAGAGACAATAATATTACTACTGGAAAAATCTACCAGGCAAGTTGCTTTTTTCACTCAAGAAACCAGGAAACAGATCCTTAAGTAGAGCACACAACCACTTTTTGTTGCTAACTTTTGGGTCATTTTTTGTTCATGATATAGGCTGTTATTGATAAGGAAAGAAGGGGAGATTATTTGGGGAAAACAGTTCAGGTTTGATTTTCTTTAATTAATTTCTGGCTATATTGCACGGGAACTTGTCGAGTCCTACATTTTGGTATTTTGTTTTTATTTCCGGAAAGGTTTCCGAAACTTAAATTTTATATTTATAACCTGTTCATGGAAACATATGCTTTCGCTGTTTTCCGTTTTAGCATTTCCGTTTTCGTGCAATATTGTTGGACTATTTGTTACATTTTCTGTGTTCACTTGGCTTACTTAATAATCCATTTCTTATAATCTATGTTACTGTGTATGTTTGGAATATGTAGGTTGTTCCTCATATCACAGATGCCATTCAAGATTGGATCGAACGCGTTGCAATGATACCAGTAGATGGACTGCCTGGTTCTGCTGATGTTTGTGTCATTGAATTGGGTGGCACTATAGGTACAGATTTAAGACTAATATTCTTGATTTTTGCAGTCGGATCTGTTTTCTTTGTTTTTGTTTATGTTATAAGCAAATTTTCTGCTTTCAGGTGACATAGAGTCGATGCCTTTTATCGAAGCTCTAGGACAGTTCTCGTACCGTGTGGGTAAGAACATTAGCTATATAACTTCATAAGATGTTATTTCTAGTTTCCAATCGACCTTTTCTCATTGGCCTTGTTTGTTTCAGGAACTGGAAACTTTTGCTTGATTCATGTCAGCCTTGTACCTGTTTTAAATGTTGTTGGTGAACAGGTACATGTTTAGGTGTTATCTTTGCCTAACTAAACAAACTTCAACCACTCTTATGAGCATAGTTAAATATCTATTATTTGCAGAAAACAAAACCAACTCAACATAGCGTCCGCGGCCTGAGAGGTTTAGGTTTGACGCCCAATATCTTAGCTTGTCGCAGTGCATCGGTAGTGCCTCTTTCTGTATCTCACAATTTTTCAAATACTTATTATGTTGGCTTCATATTGTTAAACATGAATCTATTGTATAGGCACTTGATGAGAATGTAAAGATGAAGCTTTCTCAGTTTTGCCATGTTCCGGTGAGTTTGACTATTTTTTTTTTGAATTTTGCCGATTTACTTTGCAAGATCATTAAGATCATAATCATATACCATTTTGTGTTCCAGGGAGAAAATATCATCACTCTCTATGATGTTCCTAACATCTGGCGTATTCCTTTACTCTTACGAGTAAGTGCATTTTTAGCAGTTGTGAATTTCATTTTCATATACTTCTTGTTCTTATAAATGTTGTGTTTCTTCTAAAATAGGATCAGAAGGCTCATGAAGCAATTTTGAAAGTGCTGAATCTTTATGGGTTTGTCTTTTAATCGTTTTTCCTCCTTTTGATGCATATGCACTTCGTGATCTACGCTATATTCTGTTGCTGCAGCTCATATTTGATACTCTTATAATGTGCAGTACTACTAGGGAGCCCATTTTAAAGGAATGGACATTAAGGGCTGATACCTGTGACAAGTTGCACGAACCGGTGAGTTAATATTGGAACAAATTTCAGAGATGAACATTCCATAATTTGTTGATCCTTCTTGACTGAGATTATATGTGTAAACCTTGAATTTATAGGTCCGAATTGCCATGGTTGGGAAGTATACAGGTTTATCAGATTCCTATCTGTCAGTAATAAAGGTGAGGTTTTCTATGGTTCCTTGACAAACGTTCAATTGTTATTCAGCTGAAAGCTATGTAGCATGGAAACAGAAAAGCTGAAACTACAACGTTTTTACAAGAATAAGTTATAAATATAGTGTTTCAGAATCCTTTTCAGTAAGAAAAGCGAAATGCTGAAACATAGAACTCGAGAAGTTTTCTTACCTGCAAGCTTCATTTGTTTGTGTTGCGGGTTGCACGGAATCTGTATACATATAGTAGCCAAGTTCAGTTTGTGATTCAGTTTTAGCTGCAGTTGCATGTGCTCATTTGTGCTGCAATAGTTAAGGTTAAAGCAGAACATATGAGTACTGTGTTTTTCTCTTCCATTCTCAAGTGCTGCTATGCTATTGTCAGGCTCTCCTGCACGCCTCTGTTACCCTTCGGAAGAAACTCGTTGTGGACTGGGTTCCAGCTTGTGACCTTGAAGAACAAATGGCAACAGAGGTACTTAATATAGAGTGCGGACATTGTATGTGTATCTTTCATCGTCTTTTAAAAATCTTAACGTCAGGGCTTTGCGTGCAGAATCCAGACGCTTACAAGGTTGCTTGGAAGTTGCTAAAGGTCTGTGTTGATTGATTTCATTCATCTTTAAGTTCTCTAAGACTTTTCTTAGTAGCCCATCTGACTAGCCTCTATCTTCAGGGTGCAGATGGCATTCTTGTTCCAGGAGGTTTTGGCGATAGAGGTGTGCAAGGGAAAATTCTAGCTGCCAAGTATGCAAGAGAGCATAAAGTTCCATACCTTGGTATTTGCCTCGGAATGCAAATTGCAGTCGTCGAATTCGCGCGATCTGTTCTTGGTTTACAAGACGCCAACAGCACAGAATTTGATCCAAACACCCAGAATCCCTGCGTGATATTTATGCCTGAGGTTTTTTATCAGTTCTGCTAGAGTGTGAATTACATCGAAGTAAAATCTGATCTTAGTGTTAGTGTGATATTGTTGCCTTTTTTTTGACAGGGATCAAAAACCCATATGGGAGGGACCATGCGTCTCGGATCAAGGAGGACTTATTTCCATATCATGGACTGCAAATCTGCAAAACTGTAAGTAATTGGCAAAAAATTATGTATCAGTAAACAGGGTGATATTATAAGGTTCTTTTAGCCGCAATATAAGCGGCATTTTTTAAATGACTGAAATAGAACTTTCTATTTCATTCTGGCTATTTTCTTAACTGCTAACATTTATAATCTTGATTCTCTCAGATATGGGAACAAAAGCTTCATTGACGAGAGACATCGACATAGATATGAGGTATGGAGCACCAAGATTGGCATGTCTGTCCTGTATCTAGCTGTAGTTACATCAGAAACACTAAAGCATTCTTATGCAGGTCAATCCTGATATGGTAGCTCACCTGGAAGATGCTGGCCTATCATTCACAGGCAAGGATGAAACTGGTCAGCGCATGGGGGTATGGATTTGAAAGCAATAGAGTTTAAGGATTTCCTGTTTCTAAAATTGTTCTCTGGTTTAATTTCTGAATCATTTTTGGCATATTTGCGCTACAGATTGTTGAGCTGCCGAATCATCCTTACTTCGTTGGTGCTCAATTCCATCCTGAATTTAAATCAAGACCCGGAAAGCCTTCTGCATTATTCTTAGGTACCTTTCACTCATTCCCATTTTGAGTGATCTTTCCTGTCGTATTCCGATTTTTCTCAAATTGCAAATTCTTGACCAAAATGCAGGGCTAATAGCAGCAGCAGGTGGGCAGCTAGATGCACTCCTGCAAAATCACAAGGTTCCAAACGGAATGAGAAATGGAACCCCGAAACAGAAAGTAAACGTTTATCAAAATGGACACGCCTCCAAATTTGCAAAAATTGCAGCAGATGGCATATATACCAATGGCAATGGTGTGCACTATTAGTCTGTTGCTGCATTCCATTGCAGTACTGATACTTATTCTGATGATGATCTTGGTAGTATCATAGGAATGCTCTGTACAGTGATTTGAGTATGGATAGGTGTCTTTAGCTTTAAGGAGAGAGTTTGTGGATTCAAGCAGAGCCGTTTCCTGGTCTTTTTAACGGGACGGCTCTGCTTTAAATTACTTATGTGCCATACTTTCTGCTGGCCTTACTATAGTTGTACTGCAATGAGAAATGGTTGAGACATGAGAGCCGTTTCCTTTTTTGTTTTTCAGTTATTAACTATCTATATTGTAAGGAAATTTTTATGATGCTATTTAAACTCTGCTGGTGTTGTCGGTTTTCAATTTCCGTGCTACATAGTTAACTATATAAGAGGATTATAACTTATGTTCCATGTTTTTCTGAATTCACCGTCATTAAGAGTAAACTCGAAAACAATTGCAATTTTCGATCTCCGTTACATAGTGAAGGAACAAATTCATTGTGATGAAATATAGCTAACTACAGGGTTTCCATCTCTTTACATTTTCACTTAAAGGATGTGGAAGCTTAGAAGCCCAGAATGTGAAATCTGGCAAAGGTCCTGTGAATGCAAGAAAGTTTGAACCTTCAGTTTCTGGTACTCTCTTCCAGTTTACCTGTTTCAATCAAATCCAACACTTTCATGGTTTAATATGTATGCAAAAAACTTTTTTTAATTACTGAAAAGATAATAAAATTGAGAAAAATGCCATATACTTGTCCAGGAAATGCTTCAGATAATGCCTTGACAGTAGGATTTTCCATCCAAGTTCCATCTGCATTATCTGGTTTCTCACTGATCCCTCCACAATTCACCATAAACCGACCGTTGGGCATCAATCTCTTGCTCAAATCCAACCAAGTTGCTACCTATTAAACATACATTCAACTAAGTTTCTTTTTAGAACTCAATCCACACAACATTTGAAACTCAATCAACAATACATTCACTGAACTCGTACCTCGTGTAACTGCAGCAAAACCCTTCCTTCACTGAACAAGTCGATGATAATGCCTGAACAGTTATTGTCACCAAATAAGTTAGCAAAGCAATGCCAACCATGACCAATGAGAGAAAATCTATATAGCAAGGAAACGGAGACTCTAAAGCAACGAAAACACCAAAATGGGACACGAACAAACAACATATTTTATAGGAATAGGTTAGAGTTTTGGAGTTTATTCTCAAAAATGAAATGCCGAAACGTAAAACTGGAGAAGTTTTTGTTCGGCATAGGGAAAAACAATCACTTGTACAGCAGAGACAAACAGAAATCGGAAGAGATAATAATTGATAAAGGTAATATGAACAGCAAACACAGGCTCACTAGTAGAAGATACAATCTTGGTCTAGTAAGAGAGGCATACATCATATATCAAGAAGCACACTAACCAGCAAATTTTCCAGAATCATTTTCTGCTGGAGATAGAGCATCATCAACATGAACACGAAGTATGCCACCATCTGTAGTAGGTATCTCGAGATCAGACAGTCCAAAATACTGTCTAGCTTTGTCAATCAGCTAAAACATGCATAAAACATCCAGTTTTTATCAAAGAAAAAAGAAGTCGAGATCGGGCTGCAAGGAACTAACAATAATCTTGCTGAAGAGATGGAAGAAAATGATGAAATAAACAGTGTTTACTCTTGGGACAAAATGCAGATGTAATGTGACTTACAATGGGATCAATCTCCCAGCCATGGAGATCTAATGAAGGCCATAAATGGAGCATCAAATGTGCAGCAGTACCAGCACCCTGGAGGACATATAGTTAAAAATTTCAATCATTTGATTCATAGATAAATTTTGAAGAACAATAAGTTCTGTATAACATGAAAAAGGTGAAATACCAAGCCAAGGATTGCAACAGGACCCTCTGGAATAATAGCTGGCAAACTAGCAAATTCATCCTGCATAATTAAACACCGGAAAGAACAAATAAAATGCAGGAAATCTCCGAAATTGAAAATGATCAATAGGTTATAAAAGCACAGAATTTAGAAACATTTCAAGAAATAAAAATGTAATGCCGAAATGTAAAACCGAAGAAGTTTCCAACGTAACATAGCATTTGACACAAAGATGGGGCAGCAGCACAATCAAAACTAATGAGCATATATATACTGGAAAATAGTCCATAATTTGCAGATAAGATAAGAAGCTGGAACATACATACATACCCAATAAGCCCCAGTCCATTTCTGATCCTTGTTAAGAATGCTATGAACATTATCTGCAGCAGCAGCACCATATTCAAGTTAAGACATAGCTCTAGAATCTGTAAAAAAATGAGTAAGAACATAGACTTACGAGTAGAGTCAAGAAGCAACATCCTGGCTTTAGGAGTGTCGACAATTACAATGTCATTGTGGTTGCTCCTCATTGCTGTTATCACTTCATATTCTTCTTCTTCTTGAACAGAATCCGAAGAAGCAGCAACCGCAGTTTTTGAGTTGGTGTTCAGTTTTGTAGATAATGTTTGAGTTGCATTGTTAGTACGTGCATAGTGATTAGTAAGGAATAAAGATGGTGAGTATATAGTAGAAAATTGATGGTTGTTCCAGTAATTGGTTACTGGAGATGATGATGATACCACCAAATCCTTGAGCTGTAAAGAAAGCATTAGATTTTTGAGAGAATTAAGGTTGCTAGTTACTGTTCTTTTGTTTGTGAGTAAGAGGAAGCAATACAAGTCTTATCTGGTTTCAGTTTGGCCCATTCTTATATAGCCTTGCTCATCATCACATTGAGACTAGTTTAGGCCTGGTTTGGTTTAACTGTACCGGAGCATTAAATTGATCTCTTTTCACTTAAAAAAAAGTTTAAAATAATTTTTCATTTTTTATATTATCAATAATATTAGGGTCTGATTGAAATATAGGCTAAAAATAAACGATTATTTTAAATTTTTTTCTAAATGAAAAGATGTCAATTTAATGCTTTGCGATACAATGAAAACACAAAAAGACAAATTGGGGTAAAATTAAAAAAAAACTTACATTAGAGTGTAATTGCAAAAGGGATTAAAGGTGGGGGGGTTTCTGAATGATTAGGCCGATAATTAATGCATATGTTAAAAATTATAATTTGATCAAAATAAAAGTTGACACATAATCTTTAAATCATATTTTAATTCTTAAAGATGTAATATACCAAGATTCATGATGATTAGATTTCCTATTCTCTTCAGCTTTGATGGATTAGATTTCAAGCTCGAGCAAGTAGGGTGCACAAATGGCCACTTCCATTATAATCAAGTTACATTATTTTTCAATCAACCGATTAAATTAATTGAATTAACTAGAATCAAATTTATCGAAATATGTAAAATTTAAGTTAAAACTGTTAAGTTAATTTGGTTAATTAAAATTTTAAAACTGTAATTTAACAGATTTTTTCTCCAGTAAAAGAAAACTCAGTCGCACAGAAACTATTACAAATCACTATCAAACTCCCCAATACATTCAAATACCATTTTTAAGCACATAATAATCAAAAAAATTAAATCATTTACATTACAGATCAGAGAGTTCCAAATAATTTCTTATACCAAGAAAATATTACACCTAATAAGACACCAATTCAACATCAAAATCTTCATAAACTACCCAAGAAAAACAAAACCTTAAACCCTAATTACAAAATCAAACCTCATCTTCAAGAAGAAGCATATTAGGAATCCCTTTCTTGACAGGAAATTTCCGACCCGTTTCAGGGCAAATCAAAGCTCCTTCCTCAAGATCAACCTCTAACACCGCGTGGTGAAATTTCCTCATAAACTCTTCCGATTCGAGCATCGCGCACTCCGCTTCCTCCGGCAGCTCGGCGTATCCCATGGCTTTTGCAGCGTCCACGAGAGCTTTCCATTCGATTTTTGCGAACATGTTTTTGAGAAAATCTGGATTGAAATCAACTTCCTTTTTAATTACTGTCTCTGCTTCGATTCGGAGTGGGAATCCGTTTGCGACTCCCTTTATGTTGGAAGATAGCATGTTGTGCGTAAGCAGCCTCATCTCTGTCTTGTCTCCCTATTGCAGCAGCAGCAGTAGAAGCAGGTGAAGAAGGTAGGAGTTGGAACAGAAAATATGGGTCAGCCCTACGACTTGTTTTGTTTGAGTTTTGCTATTTTGCTAAAGGCCTAATTACTTAAAACCCACTCACCTTATAACTTTTTTTCATTTATATCATGACCTTGGAAAATTTTCAATTCTACCCTATTTTCGATTTTTATACTTCGTTTGTACTCTAAAAATAAATTTTTTGATAATTTAATTAATTTAAAGATTAAAATATTAAAAACAAGATATATAAATGATTAATATTAACGTTTTATTAGAATATAGGTTAAAAATGAAGGATTAATTTAAATTCTTTTTCAAAAGAAAATAGGTCAATTCAACTCATTAGGGTAGAGATGAAACATAAAAATTAAAAATAGAGTACAATTGAAAATTTTCCTAGGTCATAGTATAAATAAAAAAAAATTATAAGGTGGGTGGTTTTTAAGTAATTAGGCCTTTGCTGAAAAATAAATATGTAAAAAATAAAGGCCTAATGTTTTTTTTTAAAACGCTAATCCTCTGAAAAAATCCGTCATCTTTTACCTTCAATTCATTTGCACTCTCATCTTATAAAATCACTAATTTAACTTGAATTATAATTTTTCTTTTCAATTGCATCATAAATGAAAATAGCATGAGTTTACAAGTTTGATGATTTTAAGGTTTTAAAACTTTTAAAAGTTAATTGTGTACTATCGGCGGTTTTAGGCTCGGGGACGGTTTTAGCGTCGAAAATGCTAGAAAACAATTAATAGCATTAAAAGTACAATTAAATAAAAAAATTATTAACACAATTATTTGAATTTCTGGGGAAGATATTTTTTGTGTTATTTATAACATCAAAGGCTATTTAAAGTATATATTAAATATGTAGGACTTTTTTAAACTTTTTTCAAATGAAAAAAAGTCAATTCAATATTTTAGGGTGCAATTGAAATATGATTATACGAAATAGGAAAAATTGGTGAGTATTCAACGTCGAGATAGAATTGAAAAGGGGCTAAAAAAATTTTAAAGCGTTAGACTAAAAATAAAATATGATGACTCGTCAGATAAATATAGGAAAAAGGTATAAAAATGACTCTAATATTGTTACTGAAGTGTAAAAGTGATCTTAATGATGTTTGATGTAATATTACTACTGAGAAGCAAAAATGATCCCAAGGTAGAGTTAAATAGCCCTAATATTGCCACCGAGTAAATTATATATTTATTAAATTTTTATTTATATATACTAAAATTTCAAGTTTAAAAAACTAAATTGAACTTTAATTTTTTTTAGTTAATTTTTTTGATTTAATTGACTAACATCAAAACTGATCTGAAAAATAAAACTGTGAATACAAATAAAATAAAAGGACCGTATTGTTTATTTTAAGCAAAATGGAAAAGTATTTCCCCCTCAACTTGTAAGTAATTGACAATTAACACATAAATTAATTTTATAGGCAAATTAGTCACTAACTTGGTGATTATGGGCAATTAACCCCATTTTGGAAAATTAGCTCGTAAATTAAGGGGACAAATTGCCAATTTAGGGAATAATTATCTTATAAGATTAGGAGGGCAAATTGTCAAAATGGAGTTAATTGCCCATAATTAACAAGTTCGTGGCTAATTTGTCCATAAAATTAATATATATATAATTGTCCATTACTTACAAATTTAAGGGGTAAATTGCCACTTAAGTCAAATATGACATATGACATATGTGTGAACCTGAGAATAATTTTCTCTTTATATGGCAATTTTAAATCTTCTCTTTTAATCTCTCAATTTCTCCCTCGCATCTTCTTCTCTTTCAGTTTCTTTAAATGTTTCTTTTGTCAATCACTAAAAGGAGCAATATATTGCTAAGAAAGAATTCAGTACAAGCTAAAACATGTTTAATCCATGTTTATATAATTTTGACTAAAACTCGCACTTCTAATACCAACAGAATCCTTAAACCTGAAAAACACTTAATCACTTGAGGGACAATACCACAAATCTAGCCTGAAATAGTCTTGAAATTTGTTTAAAAGTTAGGATCGAACATAATGGATATAGGCATAAATGTTTTCAGGCTCCCCCTCAGACGAGGACTTGTTCATAATGGATATAGGCATAAATGTTTGTTTTTGTGGTTGTGAATGGTTTGGTAAAAAGGTTTGTAAGGTCATCGGTTTCTATCAGTTCGGTTGGTTAACTTGGTCAGCCAGTTTTTTTACTCACCCCTAATATACATTACTAATTTGGTAACAATTATCATTCGCAAAAAAATATATATTTTATAATCCATCTTCTATAATCCTCCTTGCATGACGATGTTTTATTTACCCAATTCTCTTCAAAAAATACATATCTCAAAAATCACATTTTATTTCATCCACTTATTTATTGTCACGTTAGGTGATTTAAAAAAAATGGATTAAAAAGGACAATTATATAACTGTTTACACCGGACCAAATAATTATTGGATAGGAGCTTCATGTGGGCTTACAAGGGATTCGGGCCCAACGAAAAGTCTTTTATTTATTGCTTTTTCTGTTTTATAGGAATTTGTAACTCATTAGGAGTATTTTATCTTTTAGAATTTTAGTCCTAGTTGAATTAGGAGTCTTAGTTATGAGGAGCTATAAATAGCTCAGAGCTTCATTATTTTTGTATCAACAAATCAATCAATCAAAAACCAAGCCCAGTGCTTTTTATCCCGCAATCTCCGGATTGTTTTAATTTAGGAGTAGTTTTCGGTATTAATCTCGCCTGAGTCCGTGACTCCCAGATTATTATCTTTTAGATCACGTGGTTAAGTGTCTTTAACCAAACAAGCCCTGTGAATATCTGCATAGGTTCGTTAAAGTATCAAACCTCAAACCGATCCCGATTATAAATTCAAAGATTCGAGTCCGGAATATTTCCAGGCGAACATCTTTTGGCGACTCCACTGGGGACCAGTTTATGGTTAGCACAAAAACGGACTTTAAAGACGATTCCAGGCACGCTCGGTCTATACGCCGACAACAACGGAAGGAAGGTGACATAGTAGACGAATCAGATTCGGATAGAGCAGAAACCATGGCCAAGGACAAACAGGTGAACCAATCAAGCAAGGCGCCGAATACAACGGACGCCGAGGGGAGCCTACCTAAGGACAAGGTCGACGACGCGACCGATGACATGATAGACTACTCACGCCAGCTTCTTCCCTCTCGCCCTTCTTTATCACAGGCCGACTTCTCGGCCATGAGGGGCGAAATAGCGCAAGAGAATAAGCAAATGTTCGACGGTGCTATGCATCAGATGTCCGAAGTAATGAGGAACATCATGGCCGACCAAACGTCGGTCCAGAGGCAGATCCAAGGGAACTTAGATGGCCTCAACAAGGCAATGGAGAACCTAGGGCGATTATTCTCTGGGCAATCCGCGGCCGATCAAGGGTACAGAAGGGCCGAACAGAACCAAACACCGAGCCGTTTTGGTCAACCAGGTGGTTCGGCCGAACAACAACCCAACAAGATGGGGTATACATATGGTTCCGTTAAGCTCTTAACAAGGAACGAGGCCGAGTTCTCAGGAAGGGCCGATCATCCAGGAGCAAGTTCGTCCAACCCACAAGGCGAGGCTAGACCACAAGGGGAAGCTACTGGAGCCAACACCCAGGAGCCCAACACGGGCGAACGATCGTACTCCGAGGGGGGCGATCCAAGTATATACAATCAAGGGCAACTTGTGGACATGCTAGAAAGGCTCGGGGTGGACCTTCGACCTATGCCTCGCCCATCGTACATGAAACCGTATCCAGACTGGATCGACAAGTTATATCCTTTCCCAAGGGGGTATAAAGTGCCAGAGTTCAGCCTGTTTTCGGGCGAGGAGAAGGGCCAATCGACGGTTGAACATGTCGCCCGGTTTTCAGCCCAATGCGGCGAAGCAGCCGCTCACGATTTCTGGAAGCTCCGGCTTTTCGCCAGCTCTTTGACGAAAATGGCGTTCACATGGTACTCTAGATTGTCGCCCAATTCGGTGGACACATGGAAGGATCTCGAGATCCTCTTCCATGAAGAGTTTTACAGAGCACCACCTGATGTCACCCTAGCTGACCTCGCCCGAATCTCACAGCTACCGAGTGAGTCGGCAGAAAAGTATATCGGCCGATTTAGAAATCTCAGGACTAGGTGCCCCACCAAAATGTCAGAGGCCGATTGCGTACCTATGGTGGTAAGAGGGATGAGTTTCGCCATGAGGGAACACTTCGAGGGCCACAGGTTTCGTGACTTGTTCGAGCTAACGAACAGGGTGACGAGCTACGAAAGACTCCTCCAGGAAAAAGAGCAGAGGAGAGGCGCATCTAAAGGGACCTATTACAAAGACCAGCTTGACGTGGCCTTGGTGTCCGATAGCGAGGATAGTGGTTCCGAGGATGAAGTCAACATGGCCGAATTTTTGGGAACGAAACCCCTGGAATGTTCGGCCTTGCGAAAGCCTGGCTTTGTTAAAAGGAATAAGACCGCGGTGGTACAAAAAGAGTATTCATTCGACTTGACTAAGGCCGACGACATATTCGATGCCCTGTTGAAGGATGGGCAGATTGCCCTAAGCGAAGGACATACGATTCCGCCGTCGGAAGAGCTAGTCGGTAAGGATTATTGCAAGTACCATAATTCCTGGAGGCACAGTACGAACAACTGCGTAAACTTCAGAAACGTGGTTCAGAAGGCGATTAACGAAGGGAAACTTTTGTTCCCAACAAAGAAAGAGGCCGATGCCAAATACGTGTCTATTAACACAGTTCGGCCTCACTTTGATAGCTACCTGGAGCAAGGGCAGATACGGAGCAAGTGGAATCCAAGAAGACCCAAGCCGAGAGTAGAGACCGATGGTTCTAAGTGGCGAGGAGAAAAAAGGCAACCTCAACAACAGAAGAGGAAGCGATATAACTCGCCTACTGCAGATATGACGTGCCCATCATGCAGTACGTGTTTTAAAGTCAAGGGAAGCGATAACACGAGGAAGCATCCCAAGACCTTTAAACCAAAATCGCCCACAGAACAGTGGCAGAGGCATGAGCCACAACGGAGGCCTGCCACTAATGTATTCAAGAGGATATTTCGGCCAACGGAGGAGACCCCTCGTATGACGAAAACCCAGAAGAGGCGAATGCAAAGGCTGCGACAAGAGTCGCGGGCGAATCACGGGGCAGATTCGGCTCCCAGGGAGCAGCGCGGGAGTAGGCCAATAACCGAGAGACTGGGGGCAAGGAACCAGGCCGACGCGGACACCAAATCACCTGATAGGCGAAATGCCAAGGTAAGGAAGGTATGGATACCGAAGATCGAAAAACAAGCGGCCGATGTATCTGCTGCGGCAGTAGTTCACAAGGATGATGAAGATTCCAACGGCCGATCGTCCTACAAGGACGTACTGGTATCGCACCACGATGGCCAGCTTAAAGCGAGATTGCCCAGAGACCGCGAGGTCGTCGTTTCACACAAGAAAGGCATGTTGAAAGCCTGGGTCCCGGTGGTAAGGGACGAATACGGAGTGAAAGTGGTTACGCTTCCCAACTCGTACAGAAGTAAACCAGGGCAGAAGGCAACGTTGGAAGGTGACGTAATCGTACCAGAAGGAGATAGCGCCGATGATACCGCGGTAGTATCCCTCAGTAAACCTCCAACAAGGATGACCAGGCATATTCGGCCGCTGTACATCAAGGCCGATCTAAACGGGGTGTCGATTAACAGAGTCCTCATCGACAACGGGGCTGGTGTCAACATACTACCGGCGAAAATGCTCAAGAAATTGGGCATAACTCGGGATCAGCTTGACCCAACCGACGTTTACATGACTGACTTCGCAGGGGGCGAGACGCCGGCCGAGGGGTACATTACCCTCAGAATCAAGGTAGGGCGAGTAGAAACCGAAGAAGGGTTTTTCGTGGTCAACGCCCGGAGCAACTACAACATTTTGCTCGGCCGCGATTGGATACACTCCAACATGTGTATACCCTCAACTATGCATCAGATGCTCTTCATATGGCGAGATGACGGCGAGGCCGAAGTTGTGCAGGGTGACCCCAACCCCTTCGGCGAGGACCATAACGTGCTCGAAGCACGTTTGTACGATGAAGAGGTGCGCAACATACAATCCCTTAGTTCGAAAGGAGAAACGAGCGTTCCTCGCTTGCTCGTTAACTCGGATCGGCCGGTATCAGTGACCCTCGGGGGCAAAGGCCGATCCACCATCCTCAAAGATTCAAAATGATAGCACGACATAAAGAATTGAGGGAGAAGATTAGACAGTTAACCTCGCTGTATGATATTGATTCGGCCGAATGCATCTATGAGGACCAGGAGCAGGACCCAACAGGATCGCTGCGGATCGGGGACATACGATTGGCAACCGGGAAGTTAGAAGATGATCCCGCCCAAGTACAGGACGATCTCCTCGAAATCAATCTGGGGACAGATGAATCGCCCAAACCCATATACATCAACGCAGGACTGGACGAAGGATTCAGAGAGCAACTGATCGCCTTACTCATTGAGTTCCGCGATTGTTTTGCCTGGTCGTACGAAGAAATGCCGGGCCTTGATCCTGATATCGCCGAACATAAGCTTCCATTAAAGAGCGGATTTTGGCCATTTCGGCAACCTCCCCGGCGAATGTCCAGGGAAGTGGATACTCTCATACAAGATGAGATTAAGCGGCTGGAAGATGCCAAGTTTATTCGGGAAGCCCAATATACCGAATGGCTCTCTAACATCGTACCAGTAATGAAGAAAAACGGGAAGCTACGAGTATGCGTTGATTTTCGGAACCTAAACCTGGCCACGCCCAAGGACGAATACCCAATGCCCGTCGCCGATATGCTGATTGACAGGGCAGCCGGACACACAATACTCAGTTTCCTCGACGCTCACTCTGGGTACAACCAAGTTCCAATCAGCAAAGAGGACATCTCCAAAACGGCTTTTAGATGCCCCGGGCCGATCGGGGCGTACGAGTGGGTTGTGATGCCCTTTGGCTTAAAAAACGCAGGGGCAACATATCAGAGGGCGATGAACAAGATGTTCAGAGGCCTTGAATGCCTTGAGGTCTACATCGACGACGTCGTAATCAAATCAAACACCGGCGAGGTTCATTTGGCCGATCTCCGGAAAGGTTTCGAGCGTATACGACGTAATGGGTTAAAGATGAATCCTCTGAAATGCGCGTTCGGCGTTTCGGCTGGAAACTTCTTGGGTTTCTTGGTTCACCAGCGGGGAGTAGAAATAGATAAGAACAAAGCCAAGGCGATTATCAATGCTGAACCACCCAAAACCAAGAAGCAGCTCCAGAGGCTCATCGGTCAAATCAATTTTTTAAGAAGATTCATAGCAAACACAGCAGGCCGACTTCGCAGCTGGAGTGTTTTGCTGAGGGGAAGAGAGACCGATGAGTGGATATGGACGGACGAGCAACAAAGGGTGTTTGACGATTTGAAAGGATACTTGGCGAAACCTCCGGTAATGACCCCTCCAAAGCCGAATAAGCCGTTGTTGCTATACCTATCGGCTGCACACGAATCCCTAGGATGTATGCTCGCCCAAGAGGACGATGGGGTCGAGAGAGCAGTCTACTACTTAAGCCGAGGATTGACGGACACAGAGATTCGCTATACCGACATAGAAAAAATGTGTCTATGCCTGTACTTCACATGCTGCAAGCTGCGATACTATATGTTGCCGGTCGTAGTGTATGTATTATCCCAGACCGACATCATTAAGTATATCTTATCAAAGCCATACCTAAGGAATCGGATTGGAAAATGGGCGATTGCAATGTCCGAATTCACATTGGTGTACGTTCCTCAAAGAGCAGTAAAAGGACAAGTATTGGCAGACTTCTTGGCCGATCACCCTGGTATTACCCTCAAGGAGGAGACACCTGGTCAAGTAGACATCACGTCCT
The DNA here is from genome assembly GCF_937616625.2 of Mercurialis annua. Classification (NCBI taxonomy): domain Eukaryota; kingdom Viridiplantae; phylum Streptophyta; class Magnoliopsida; order Malpighiales; family Euphorbiaceae; genus Mercurialis; species Mercurialis annua. The sequence goes on from NC_065572.1 coordinate 55,170,345, forward strand.
TCGACATCGCCGTGTGGGAAATGTGGTTCGACGGATCCAGGACAAGCCAGGGGGCAGGCGCGGGAGTACACATCGTCACACCCTTGGGGGCATCCTACCAGCTATCATTCAGACTCCAGTTCGAATGCACCAACAATCAAGCAGAATATGAGGCCCTCATATTCGGTTTTGAGATTTTGGCCGAGCTAGGGGCACGGGCGATCAGTGTAAAAGGAGATTCTTTGCTAGTCATTAAACAAGTGACAGGAGAATTTAAATGCGAGTCCGAGCTATTGGTGAGGTATTGCAACAAGGCGAAACACCTGATCGAAGGATTCCAAGACACGAGAATAGAATACACGGAGAGGGCCGATAACGGCGTTGCAAACGACCTAGCTCAGCACGGTAGCGGTTACAAGGTAAACCGAGAATTTGATGCCATAGAGAGGGAAACACCGAACCTCCACACCGGGGGCATCACGATCGACGAAAGACAGTTCTCGGTTTACCAGCTGGACGTCACCCAAGATTGGAGGGACGAGCTCCTGAAGTGGTTCGAAAAACCAGACGCCACAAATAGGAGGTTGAGGACTTTAGCCCTTAATTACGTGGTCTTAGCCGGCGAGTTATATAAGAAGGGCTTTGAAGGGTTACTCTTCAGATGCATCGGTCCGAAAGAGGCGATGCTTGCTATGGCCGAAGTACACGAAGGTATAGCAGGCGCCCACCAGGCGGGCCCCAGAATGAGGTGGCTCATCCATAAATACGGCTTTTATTGGCCGAAAATGGAACAAGACTGCATAAGATATGCCAAAGGATGCGAAGCCTGTCAGAAATTCGGCCCAATACAACACGTCCCGGCCGAAGACCTGCACTCCATTATCAAGCCTTGGCCATTCAGAGGATGGGCGGTCGACCTGATAGGGAAAGTATACCCCGGCTCGTCTGACGGTCATACTTTTGTGATTATCGCCACTTGTTACTTCACCAAGTGGGTCGAGGCTAAACCTTTGAAGTCGCCGACACAAGAAGCGGTAGTCAAGTTCTTCAAAGAATACATCGTCCACCGACACGGCTTGCCCGAGTCTATAACCACAGATCAAGGGACGATGTTCACGGGGAGCGATATAAGTTGGTGGGCTTCCCAAATGAAGATAAAGATGTTACACTCAACACCGTACTACGCCCAGGCCAATGGACAGGCCGAAGCCACGAACAAAGCCATCAAGCTCATAGTTCAAAAGATGATTGAAGAAAACCCAAGGCAATGGCATGTGTTTTTATCAGAAGCTGTTTGGGCGAATAGAACCAGTCAGAAGTCGGCTACTGGGACCTCGCCTTTTAGGCTGGTCTATGGTTACGATGCGATGTTGCCAATGGAGCTGACCGTCATGTCTACTCGCCGCAGATACCAAAGCGAATTGTCCAAAGAAGATTACTTTGACAAGATGGTGATAGATTCTCTGGACCTTGACGAAGAACGTTTGACGGCGTTAGACCACTTGGAAGCCCAGAAAAGACGGGTCGAGAGAGCTTACAACAAACGGGTAAAACGGAAAGGTTTAGCCGTGGGCGACATAGTATGGAAAGCAGTCTTGCCTATCGGCCACAAAGACACTCGGCTTGGCAAATGGAGCCCGAACTGGGAAGGCCCCTTTATCGTGGTCAACAAGTTAACAGGCGGTGCTTACTTGTTGGCAGATATTGATGGGGGAGAACACGATAGGGCGATCAACGGTCAGTTCCTGAAAAAGTACGTCCCGAGCTGTTGGGAGGGCGTAGACCGTCGATTATTTGGAGCCGGCGAAGAGTAGTGCTGTTTGTAATTTCCCGCCGAGCAACATGAGATATCATTTTACAGAATATGCGGCGAATATAGGAAAACGCCGATCAGTTGGTAGTACCATTTGCTATTTTCGGCGTTTCACATCAGTTGAGTTTTTTCAACGGGTTCTCCGTTTTTCTCAACACCTTGTAATTATTTTTTAGCTTAATAATATTATTTCGTATCGGATTAATATTATTAGCCGATAATATAATAATAATCAAACAAGGCGCAAATGTGAAAATGAAACTTTCGGCTCGATGGCCGAATGAGCATTAAAATTGCAAAAAACCATATACGGCCCCAGGCCGACCCAAGGGTTTTAATATTCAGAATTAACATACAAAATTGTAAAAATTGTTCTGAACTTAGAGTGCTAAAAATGACTAAACATATCGCCCATCTCACTACGGAGAGTGCTGAATTGAGAGCGAGCGTCTGCCACCTTTGACTTCATCTTCGCAAGGCTCTGCTTCAGGGCGTTTCGATCTTTCTTGACAGCGATACCCTCAAGCAAGTCCTTGTCCATCGCCACTTCAAGATCGCCGATGGATTGTTCTTCCGCCTCCAACTCAGACTTCATCACAGCGATCTTCTCCTGAAGCTCTTTGGCATGATTCCGGCGAGACGTGAGAGTCGACACAGCCGATTTTACATTTAACTTTAGCCCATCCAGTTTCTCCTTGACAGCATTCTCTTGGGCGAAGAGTTTGTCATGCTCGGATTGTATCGCCGTTGATTCGTCATAAATGACCTTGAAAGCGGGGAGCGAGGCCGACAGCTTGACCATAGCACTACGGGCCTTCTCACTTAAGACTTCTGGAGGAGCGTCGGCCAAAGCAGTCGCCGATTTTTGTAGGCGTTCAACATCTTTAGGCGACTTAAAGAGGGAGACGCCTTGGGACTTCAAAGTAGAAACAGCATCTAAATGATCGCCCCAGCTTTCAGAGCCTTTGGCTTCTCTTGGCGCTTCAGTCTCTTGGACGGGCGAATCATCCATATCGCTGTCAGAATCCAGAAAAGCAGCAGCCTTCGCCGCAACGTCGTCGCAGCCAGTGGTGTCATCAGGGATCTGCCAGGTTTGACCACAATAAAAGATCAGCTGATAACTTTACTATTGAAGCAAAGTGAAGCAAATATGAGGTACCTTAGTCTTGGAAGCGAGCTTCGCCGGCAGATTGGCAAGAGACGAGCTCAATGGAGACAGCAGCGTCGGCATGGGCGAAAACGCCAGCATCTGGGACACGGTAGGTGTCACCGTGGAATTGGACTTCTGAGAAACCACCGGCTCCACGGTTCGGCCCTCGTCTCCAGTAAGCTCCTCGGCTGTTTCAGTATCACCCCGAGAAGAAGATTGCACGCTTGAAGGTCTGGTAAGTGGGGCTTCAATAGGTGCAGGGTCGAACATCCGGGATCCCGATGTGTCCTGTTTCGCCCTCTTCGTTTTAGGCTCCTTCTTGGAGGGTTTCTTGGCAGGACGTTTTTGTTTCGCCCTTTTAGGTTCAGAACGCTCCTCGCCGTCGGTGTCGAATACATCTCCCTTACCCCACTTAGGAACGCCAACTGAGAAAAGCAACAAAATTAGAGGGCGAATTTAATAAGAATAAATGAAAAAATAAGCAAGTTACCTGGTATCCTACTATAGCCAATTCGGACAAGTTCGGCTATCGCCTCGACATCAGAAGGGCATCTGATGCCGGTGTATGTTACGCCTTCACTTGTTATTTCAGGTTTTCGCTTTTTTAATTTTTTCTTGGGAAGTTTTATTTGATCAACGGTGGACATATTAACTTTGGGTACTGGTGGGCTCTTATATTTAAATTTAGGGCGAATATGAGCAAGATAAAATTCATAAGAGTATTTTTGTTCGTAATGTTCTTCCCACACTTTCTTCATTTTTTCATCATATTTTGCCCTAGCCATTCGTCTATGTTTTTGCATCCTAAGGTTCATACCAGGGCGATCTAAAGGGTCATATTTGAACTTATAGAAACGTTCGAATCTAGCTATTTCGAAAAGATGAAAGAGATTACCTTCATATTTCGGACGTTTTGGTGCCTGCAAAAGAAATAGATCGGCATGAGTAGGGTTTCGTGATAAAGGAGGCAATGAAAAATTATGAAGACTGAGGATTTCTTTGGGGGAGAGGTCGAAATAAGACTCTACGACTGAAGCCCACCAGCTTTCATACTCAAGGGTCCGAATCATTGATAAAGAAGGGCGAGAGATTTCGGAAATGGGGGGAAGATAGGCTCGGTTTAGGCGGCAGATAAATTGGAGGTCTGGGTAATTTTCTAAAGAAGGTTTATAGGTCCCGCGATTATTGACGGAGATCAATAAAGGACAGGGAATCCCTTGACTATAGCCGAATTGATGGGCGACATAATTTGGGCAGTATGCTTCAATGCTACTGCGGTTGTATTCCAGCCCGGCGATTAGGTTTCGTGATTTTAAGGCGCTACCCCAGTTTTGACCGCCGAGTTTTACACGAGGATCGGCCATTGCTTCTTCAGAATCGGCGCTATCCCAAGGGAGATACAACCAAGTAGGGGGATATTGAAGAGACAGAATGGGGCAGAACAATTCGGCAGTTCTGACTGAGTTGGTGAAAACTTCCAGTACGTCTAGTACATGGGGGAGGCGAGTACCGGCAGCAATCAATTGGTAACCGCATAGTTCGGCTTTTATCTGTGGACCAACTTCAAAGAGTTCCGGGAAATAAAGAGCCAGCCATAGTTGTAACACCCATAATGGACCACTTGGGCATTGAAAGATCCGTTTGTCTCCATGAGGGGCGATTTCATTCAAACTCCTGTATAGATGGGCGAGCATGAATTCTCCAAGATTGCATTTTCGGCCCTCAGCAAGGGCGGAAGCTAAGGTGAAACAATCTGTGGTAACTCTGAAGGAAGAGGTGCAAAGGACGAATTTTGCTATGAAGAATGCCAAGAAGGCGATGTGTTCTCGGGTATCCGGCTTGTAATGTTCTTCGCCCATAAAAAGCTTGACGAAGGGACCATAGCTTCTCTGAGCCTTCGTTAGTTTGAACTGGGGGACTTCGGCGTCCAGGTTGGGCGAAACGCGTTCGCCAGTGATGGGGATATTTAGCATGACCGCCATATCAAGCAGAGTAATTGTCATCATGCCGAATTTGAAGCAGAAGCAGTGGACGGCAGTAGACCAGAAAAGTGAGGAGCCCATGATGTAGTGTTTGGCGATAGGCCTGCTCGCCTTGCAGAGACTAATCATGTCATAGATGCCGACGTCCTTCCATAATTGGCCGAAATGGGGTTTCAATCTATTTACCCAATCTTGGTACCCTTTGTGTTCGGTCGGCCAGTTTCTGAACATTGTGTTGACCCAAACGGAGGACTGATGAGGTAATGAAAAGCGTGGTGGGACTTCTTCATGAAATGGAGTTGCTATGTCGCAGAGATGACTGGGCGAGACAATGATTGGACCGACACATTCTTTGTCGTCGTTGGTTTTTACTATTACCTGAAGATCGGTATTTGGAGCAGCAGCGTGAATTTCGTTCATCTTATCGGTCACTTGAGCGGCGATAGCATCATTAGGAGCAGCCATGATAACTGAAGAAAAAAGAGAGCCCTCAGTTAGGCGAACGGTTAAAAGAGGCGAATCAAAGACAGAAGAAGCTAGGGCGAAAACTTACCAGAAGAGACTTGGTGAATTACTCGAGGTTGCTGAGGAGAGAGAAAGCTTGATAAATGCAGAGAGAGTAGGTAAGTGATGAAATGAAATGGTATTTTTGTTAAAAGGCCAAATCAGAGGAAGCCGAAGGGTCGTGGGACCAAAACGTGGCATCGTGGAGAACAGCTGGAGATGACGTGGCTTAAAGGGGGTACCGAAAGGTTTATAGATGCGCACCCCTTTAAATTTTTTTCGAACGAATTGGGCCTCAGGGATGGGCCTGGAAGTGTCAAAGGAAGGAGTAAGTGAAGAACAAGCCCAAAAATAAATGTTTCAAGCTTGTTGGGGGCATTGTTTACACCGGACCAAATAATTATTGGATAGGAGCTTCATGTGGGCTTACAAGGGATTCGGGCCCAACGAAAAGTCTTTTATTTATTGCTTTTTCTGTTTTATAGGAATTTGTAACTCATTAGGAGTATTTTATCTTTTAGAATTTTAGTCCTAGTTGAATTAGGAGTCTTAGTTATGAGGAGCTATAAATAGCTCAGAGCTTCATTATTTTTGTATCAACAAATCAATCAATCAAAAACCAAGCCCAGTGCTTTTTATCCCGCAATCTCCGGATTGTTTTAATTTAGGAGTAGTTTTCGGTATTAATCTCGCCTGAGTCCGTGACTCCCAGATTATTATCTTTTAGATCACGTGGTTAAGTGTCTTTAACCAAACAAGCCCTGTGAATATCTGCATAGGTTCGTTAAAGTATCAAACCTCAAACCGATCCCGATTATAAATTCAAAGATTCGAGTCCGGAATATTTCCAGGCGAACAATAACATTACTCAAAAAAAAAAACACATACATTGCATTATGAAAGGATGCTACTAAGATGTGCCTTTCAAGAGTGATTCTTTGAATATCTCACGTAAGCCACTGATTTTATTTATAAGTTAGAGAACAATGATTCAATTTTCCGTATCTTGCAATGTATAATATTGAATAAATTTTTTGAACAAAAATCGACCGTTGCTTAATTCCTAATATAGATTCCTAGTATAGATGAGGATATAAGACTTTGTACTCCTTTTGAATTCATAGCATAGTACATGACATGAAGCATGTTTGGCTTTCCAGGGCAGATCTGATCAGGTAAAGCGGCCAGCAATATCCCAGAACACTTGCCAGGCTCGAGCATGAAAGTTAAATTTCCAATGCATTATGCAGCGAAAACTCATCCTGCCTAAGCAATCTGAAGGGATCTTAGGCCAATGAAGATCCCTTTGAATTACTTACTGCTAGGAGCTGATCAAACGGTTGAAATGAATAGAGCGGCTGTGAGAGTTGCTGTAAGCTGTTAGATTTTATCAACAAATCTAACAGCAACAACAATTGGCTTAAACTAAATGATGCTATCCTTTTCTCTGAAATCACTCGGAAACAAGATAATCAACGGCCAAATAATAGCTTCCAACAATTGTAAATGATGCTAGCCCACAACGAGCCATTCGCAACCAGATACCACGGAACAAGAGATCTCTATCTGCTGGGTGAATCCCTACAAGTCTCTCGAAACTTTTCCCCGGTCTATTCCATTTTAAGAGCTTCCTCTCCATTGAAATATACTGCAGCAAAACAACATGGTCATCTGTAAGCAACAAAACAGAGCTAAAAAATGAAAAAGGTAACTAAATAAATAATTTAACTTCCTCAAAATTTAAACAAGCTCATAAGAAGTTTGTTCACTCATACATCTTATGATAAGAAACAAAAGCTATACAAGATTTTTGAAATCCTAGCTTTAAAATATCACTTGTACCAGGACTCCAGGAGTATGAAGATAAATAGATTCTCTTTCAAATCTGTTACTGCGAAGTTTAGAGTTCCATATGAGACAATATCGCCTCGAAAAGCATAAAATACCCTCTAGCGCATCTGTATCACAGCATAATAAGTGCCTATGGTTCTAGCATGCAGAAGGGTTATACTCTTGATGCCATATCTTAGCTCTATATGGAACTTCAGATTGACTTCACCTCCTCGAGAAAAACGACTAACTGTTCGATGGATAGTTTGACCACCATAGCGATTAAGTAAATCATGTTAACATGCAAACTTTGACCAGAATACCACTTTGAAATTCACATGGAGTAAAAGAAAAGAGGACACTTGTACGTACTGAAAGATACAACTCAGCAAGCATCTGTTAGATCGTGCAACTATCCCAGTTGGTCTTTTCTAATAACTAAAAAAGCTCAAGTATTAGGTTATGGAATGGACTGATTGTACAGTCTTAAATCTTTCCTTTGGTCATTAAGTTACAGATGTGAGATTCAATGGATGTCAGCTGCATAAATTCGTATTTCGCTTAAGTGGAAGGCAGAAACTGCTGGACAGGGAATATAGGGACAGTGCAAGACACCATGAGCAGCAATCTATGTGAAACTCAAATGCTAACAGGACCGCCTCTAGAGTGTCTATGAATCGAATAAGAATAAACCACATTTTCAGGGAAGATAGCAAGGAAAAGGTACACCAATTTAGAGCATTGAGACCTATTCCATGAGTTGCAGAAACCTACATTATATATTTGGTTACTTACTGCAAGACTTATATAAAGGTCTCATTCACAAAATTTGAGAGATCCAATTTGTTCCTTGAGATACCTTCATATGCTAATTGATTAAAAACAAATTAGGAGAACCGTCACAAAAATCAGCTAGTAGCCCCATTTAACAAGAAACAGTATGCTGACTAGCGTACTAGAATCCAGCTTGTGCACATGATAGGTGTTGTATTAATATGATTCTCTATGATTTCCTATATTCAAAGTTTATATCGAGTGTTTGTATTTATACCAATCAGTAAAGTGCACAAGCACTACGAAATCATGTTTTATAACTAAGGTTAGAGCAAACCATTGGCAACAAGAATCATACCTTTGGCAGCACCGTACACTGTGATCGACTTTTAGCAGTGTCAAGGCCATGAGATGCAGCAGCACCAACAGAACCAGAAAATCCAGCTGCAAGACTAACAGCTAAAGGAGAGAGAGGCCCAACTTCTTCATCGGTCCTGATTAATAGCTACTAAATATGAGAAAAGGAAATATTCTGACATTATCTGCAATCAAACTGCAATATTCATTTCTAACTTGCCATATGGACTTGATAATTCTTGAAAAGACACAGGTGAACAGGTAATAGTAGTTCAAAATGCGTGGCCCCTATCTCACCAGATTGTAGGTGATTATAACCCCAATACAACTGTAAAAAAATGTTTGACACAAGCATGTTCCTTAAGGTTCGTAAACTAAGACAAAATGGGTGCCATAACATATTAAATGTCATTAATGGTCGGATGAAGCTATTTATTATTTTAACAGAATATTGTTATTTAAATATTTTAGAGCATCTTTATTACCTTAAATAGCTATGACCAGCTCATCTACAAACTATTGATGCAGTGAAAATAAGATTTTAAATAACCAATCAATGATGTTGGCAGTAACCACACCACCAATGCATATTAATCCATTCATGTCCTATGCTTGATTCTATATGGTAACCACTCCCGTAAATTCCTAATTTTGCGAAAGAGAGATGTGGTCGATCAACAAAAAAAACTTAGAGTTGGTGCAACACTGCACAAGCAAAATTTAATATCAAAGCTGCATGCAGTTCTACATCACTATTTGATAGAGTTAGCTACTTAAGTCTCGCCACTTTCCTTTCTCCATGCATATTTGGAGCGTTGAGGGGTAGACATGTGAAAGAAATGAGTGGATTTCATAGACTTGTAACTTTATAACAAATACAATAACCACATAATAACAATTCCGTAGACAGATAACTAAGGGAAACATTTCCAAACCTGGGTATAGGATCCATCCCTACTGCCTTCCAGTCAAGCATTGCTCGGTGCAGGAATTGCCAGCTAGAAAAGAATACCCCAGCATAAACTGAATCTCGTACGATTCCTGACCGGAGTCCTTTCCATAAAGCACCCCACCCTTCCAAGGAGATGATGCTTGACGGTTTCTGAACATCAGAGACTGATGGTGCCTTCCCAGACCCAGTCATCATCCAAGGATACCCTTGCAAAGCACCAACCAAGTTTGGGTGTTTAGCAGATAGGGTGGACAAAAGGGCAGAAGAATTGTTCAGCGCCATCTTATCTGGGATATATCCAGGCAGCAATTTATCAATGAGAGGTACGACATCTTTATTTCCAGCAATAAAGGTAGACCTTGGACTGCGTAATGCAGAGGTAACCTGTGCACGAATTTTAATAAGTTCAAACGGAGAGCTAATGACCGACTCTATTACTCCAGCTGCCATTCCTGCCATCAGGGCCTCCGAAACGTGCACATAACTATCTTCACGTCCATCTACCAGAAAAGTAATTTAAACCACCCACAATGAGTTTAACTTGGAAATTCCACATAGTAGCAAAAATTCAATTGCAAAGACATAGTAACATACAAAGTTGTTTGTGTAAATAACAATATTGAAACAAAAAGAGAACGGGGATGCTGAGGTACACAGAATAACAACTTCAGTTGTTCCACATAGTCACAATCTACTTGGAAAGAGAGGAAGCAGTCGAGAAATATGCAAACTTGAAAAGTATCTTATCACTTTTAAAAAATTAGTCATATGGTCCTTGAAGACATTTTTATGACGGGGATGATGGGGATATAACATGCCTTCACCTCAAAGCAGGCCCTGCATAGATGTTGTGAAGTTGCAATTTTAGCAGCAGACTGTTGCATTTATCACGTTTCCAATGGATCTATAGTTACATTGTGCTTGAACTCATCTACTACCAAACCAAGGAAAACTCACCGGCAGGAAAACGTTTTAATGGAAAATAAAGTGATTCGACAAGAATAATACCTTTATAGAAAGCTGTCAAAATTTCAAAAATTCCAAATCGCGCTCCTAACCCAAGTATTCTTCCAGATGTCAACCAACCAAAGCCATTAAACAAGCCTGCAAATTACATTCATGAGCAGATATATTTACGATGATAGTCACCTAAGACAAGGATTCAGACACAATAATTCATAGAACATCACGGGCTAATGGAACTGGGAAATGCATAGTGCAACTGCTTGACTGAAACAATTTAGAGTTCTCAAGTTCAGCAATTCCTTAGAACCATAAGTTTGTTCAATATGGGAATTTACTCATCTGAGTTGTATTTTTTTGTTTGAATTATTATTATTTCCTTCCTTTATTTTTAATCTCATTTTGTGATTCCTTAAGTCCCTCAGATTTGCTCCAGTATAATCCAACTCATTTTTTCATTAAACGAAGGGAAATTTCAAATTGAAGTGATCATAATATTGAATCATCAGAAACACTTTGACATGATAGAGTTACCTCGACATCAATTTTTTAGTTCCAATCCATCATTGTTTTATGAATTCTTCAGATTTCTGTACCATAAAGTATTTGAGGCAACATTATAGTAAAACCCAGGAATAGAGTTTAAACTTGAAACTATAATAAAATTAACCTCCTTCCCACATTTACTTCCTGTATAGCGCCACTACCAAATCTATCTTCACCACACGCTATCCAAAATGTATATAACAATGACCACTACTAGAATAAATGAGTATTTATCAACATGAAAGATCTGAATGATCCCCAGAAACCCATTTGTTATTGATAATAAGCAGTCGTCATTTCGCTTATGCAATCAGGTGAATCAAATATATGTCTATATAAGTCAACAAGCTTTTCGCTTCATGTATGTGCTACATTACAGCATTTCAAGTCAAGCTTAACTTCTTGTTTAGAAGTAAGTATTCACTAAACAACATTCATTTCTTGCATTCACATTCATCTCCATGGTGCATATGTTCCAAATTTTCAAAGAAATATGAAAACTTAACATTTTATTCACTCCATCTAAAACCAAGCAAAAACTACCATAAAAAAATATCAGAAACTTGAGAAGTAACAGAGAAGAAGATAAACCTGAATACCCAGATAATGAAATAACTCTATTCAAAACCTGATGCAAATTCAATGGTTTATTTGAATTGGAACCAACCTGTCATCAAAATCAAACAAATTAAATAAAAAAAAATTCAAATTTTGATGTCTTGCATAATTATCAAGAAATTCGGGTACTTTTTAGAACTCACGACCTTGACAGAATTCTACTGCACAGCGTTTATACCATTTGAGTTACAGCTCCAATTCGAGTACTTTAATTTAAAAAAAATGAAAAGAAATTAGAAAAAAACCTGGACAAGAACTTTAAGGGTATCAAGTGGATAAGTGAGGGCAGAGCCAAATGTAACTGAACCAGCAGCAGCAATGGCATGTGTAGCAAATAATTTGTTGTTCTTCAATAAGTCTTCCATTTTTGTTTGCTCTGAAAATTCAATATGTTTTGGTTAGCATAGAAACTAAAGAGATTGAAAAAAAATGTTAATTTCATTCAAAATGTCATGAATGAGTTGTTGTTGTTGTGCCTGCTACATGTTCGATAAAATGGCAAGCTGAGAGGCATTCACTTTTTTTTTAAAGGTTAATGTTATAAAAACTCACAAACTTTACATGTTTTTTCATTTTAATCACGCAGTTTAAATTTTCTCAATTTCATGCATGAACTACCATTTTTTCTCAAATTCATGCACGGTGCTGAGGTGTTACGGCTCCATTGGTATAATTTGCTGAGGTGGAGGTCATTTTACACCAATAAATGAGTGTCACTTCAGCACCGTGCATGAATTTGAGAAAAAGTGGTAGTTCGTGCATGAAAATGAGAAAATTTAAACTACGTGATTAAAATGAAAAAACGTGTAAAGTTCGTGAATTTTTTTAACGTTAATCCTTTTTTAAAAATGCGACGTCGAGAACATATAATTAGCAAAATCAAAATTTTAGAAATTACCATTTATTTTTTTAGTTTATATTTTTTCTTTTTTGAGAAATAAGAATGTTTTTTATAAATCAGACAATAGAGTTTACAAATTCATTAACCGGATAAGGTATTTCACCGGTGAATAAACAATCTCGCCCAAAGAACAAACCCCATTTGACGAGGAAATGAGCGACTTGATTACAAACTCTACTAACATGCTGCAAGCAAAAAGAGTGATCACCAACAATAGCTAAACCATCTCTAATAATGGCCTGGACTGGATTAATGGCACCTTCAGGATGAAGAAACCTGCTGATGACGCTTGTTGACTTTGATTCCACGATCATCACAGAAGCAGATATGGCGGCTGGTAACTGCAGTCCAAAATAGATGGCAAGCGCTTTTGCTGATTCAACGTCTACCACACCATGAACTACAACCACCCCACTACTAACAACTGAACCTGCTTTGTCTCGGATAACAGCGCTAACCACAGACAGGTTTTTGGCGACTTGAATTGAGACATCAGTATTCAATTTCAGAACATTCAGTGGAGGAGCTTGCCAACACTTAGTAGAAACCTTGACCATGCCTTTTCTCACGCCTCTCACTACTATGAATCATGCCCGGGATACATCTCAAAATCAATGGCGCTGGAAGTCTTCTATTCTCAAAAACGATATTATTGTGATCGTTCCATATAGCCCAAAGACTAAAGATAAAATATTGATTCATCAGCTTTTAGAGAAGAAAAAGTTAACTCCAACCATTCTATCAAAGAACCACACCGAAAACTGTCAACTCTCAAATTCAACAGGGAGAATAACCACAATCCACGAACCTCTTGACAATCTTTAAGAGCATGTAAATCAGATTCATCATTTAAACCACAAATGGGGAAGCTAACAGACAAAGGCACTATTTTCCTTAATAAGTTAATGTTGCACGGAAGCATTTTGTGACATATACGCCACAAAAAATGTCTCAGCGGGACCTAGCAACTCCAGATCTTCTTCCATATAATACTGCCATCTCCTTCGCCCGACGAGCTTGCATTATCCCTGCTCTGAATATTACATGCTTGGTAATTGCCAGTCTTTACAGTGTAGACACCATTCTTTGTTAACTTCACTTGGAAAAAAGGTTTGCATCAGTTTGGTTCTATCCCAAGTTGCAGTAACCTGATTAATAAAGCAACTGACATTATAATCCTCCAGCATATTTGGCTGACCAACGGATTTCATGATATTCGTCGTAGTAATTCAATTCTCCTTCATGGCATTCACAAACATACCATTCCCTATCCTTCAAGCCAACCCCGATTCAAGGAGTTGCTTTCCTTCCATAATGCTCTGCCACACATAGCTAGATCCCCTTCTCAAATTGACATCACGAAAATCAGAATGAGGGTGGTACTTAGCCTTGAAAATCTGAGCACATAGAGAATTTGGATTCTAAACCAAGAGCGACGCTAGTTTTGCTAACATGGCTTGATTAAAAGCTCTCAAATTCCTGAACCTGAGACCCCCATTCCTCTTAGAGTTACATATAGAGTTCCAGTTGAACCAAGGAATCTTCTTCTTATCCTCTGAACCACTCCACCAAAATCTCAAAATGATGCCTTGCATGTCTGCACAAAAGGAAACTAGAAGAGCAAAACAGCTCATGATATACGTTGGAATAGATTGCGCTATAGATTTGTTTAGCACTTCTCGTCCTGCACGAGACATAAATTTTTCTTTCCAACCCAAAACCCGCTTATGCAACCGATCTCTGAGAAAAGCAAAGTTGGGTTTCTTCGAACGACCAATCACTATGGGCATACCTACTTAATGAAGTGATCGACCTCCCGAATACCCAAAATATTCAGGATCTCCTGACGCACAACCAACAGAGTTTTGGAGCTGAACACCATCTCTGACTTATCAAAATTAGCAACTTGACCCGAGGCACGCTCAAAGTAGTCAATAATCTGCTTGATAGACCGCCACTCTTGTGTTGTAGCTTTTGCAAAGAGAACATTGTCATCGGTAAAAAGAAGATGGTTAACTCTCGGAGCTCCTCTGCAGATACGACTTCAGAAATAGAGCCTCGCTGACTGTCCTGTCTAAGCATTGCCGAAAACCCCTCAAATACTAACAGAAATAAGTATGGGGATAGCGGATCCCCTTGTCGCAATCCTCGTTAGGGCTCAATAAAACCACAAGGAACTCCATTGATCATAACCGAAAAGGGAACTGAAGTGACGCACCCCATAATTAGCTTAATAAACGAAGTAGGGAAGCCCATTTTGATCATAGAATTCTCAAGAAGATACCACTCAACTTTGTCGTAAGCTTTGCTCATGTCAAGCTTCAACGCTAGCGACCCATTCTTGCCTTGTGGTTTTTTTGCCATCGAGTGAAATATCTCAAAAACGATAAGGGCATTATCAGTTATCAATCTCCCGGGAACAAAAGCACTCCGAGACTTGTTTATCACGCTTGGCATGATAGCCTTCAAACGATTGGCAATCACTTTTGCGATCAAATTATAAATAACGTTACATAAGTTGATTGGTCGTAGATCTTTCATAGACTCCGGAGCACACTTCTTCGGAATCATAGTAATATACGTGTGGTTCATCTGAGGTGGCATATCTCCAGTCCGAAGGTAGGACAACACACACTGTATCACATCAGAACCCACAATGTCCCAATAAGAATTATAAAAGATCGCAAGCATACTGTTAGGACCCGACGCCTTTGTCGGACCCATTTGCTTAAGCGTTGTCTTAATCTCCTCAACACAATAAGGGCGGATAAGAGACTCTATCAGATCGAAGGAAAGAACATAATCGATGCTATTCGTAACCTCATCTTGATTAGTAGGCCCAGACGTAGTGAAGATTGTTTTATAATAATCGATTACCACTGCCATAATATCATCACCATATCGCCACGTACCATTATTATCACGAATCCGAGAAATGGAATTGTTCTTTTTCCGGTTCGAAGCTTTATGATGAAAAAAATTTGTGTTTTGATCTCCTTCTCTGAGCTAGTCCGCTCTCGATCGCTATTTCCACATAATCTCCTCCTTAGATAGCAGCTCATTAATGTCAGCATTGAGATCGCACTCCTTCCTGTCATCTCCATTGTCGTGCTAATTTTAAATCTGCCATTTTCTCTTTAATTTGGCGCCGCAAGTTCCAAATATTGTCAAAGGCCCAGGATTTCACGCTATTACCACACTAGCTCATTCTTCCCATGAAATCTACCTCTCTGCTACCGCTATAACCCCACGCCTGAATAACAGCTTCCCCAAAAAAATTCATGGGACATCCACATCTGCTCAAATCTAAATGGCTTCGGAAACTTACGAAAAGGATTCTGGTTGGTGATGCCGATGGAAGAGCAAACTGGGTCCTGCTTGGTATTGATCAAAATGGGGTAGTGGTTAAGGCTGAGTCGAGATAAATGGAGAACTCTGAATCTCAAATAAAACTCCTGACATCCAGCATTAGCGATAAACATGTCAAGCCGAATCTTTATCAATTGATCATTTGCCATTCTGTTCGACCACGTAACACCTCTCCCTCAAATCCCAAGTCAAATAACCCACATTCATCGAGCACATTGCGAAAGCCTTCCAACTCTCTTTGGTCACTAAGTCTGACCCCCTCTTTTTCAGAATGCAAAAGCTACAAATTGAAGTCGCCAAATAGAAGTAGAGGACAAGTTTCAGTAAGGCAAATCTGTCTAGTAAGATCACAAGTTCGACTCTTATTGACTACTTCTGGCCACCCGTACATACCTAACCCTTTCCACCTGAAAACTGATGTCTCGTCAACCACATTAAAGGCTATGTGATTTTGAGAAAAGCTTGTGATCATAACATCCATTTCGTTTTTCAAAAAAAAAAAGCACAGTACCACCTTGTCTACTATCAGAATCAATTACAACAGAATTAAAAAACCGAAATTTCCTCTTAATATGACCAAACTCATGATTTGAAAGTTTTGTTTCCAGTAAGAAGAAAATGTCCGGGGAATCGGTATTAGTAAAATAATTAAGCGCACGTACCGTCCAAGGATTCCTCACACCTTGGAGGTTCCAACTTAAGATTTTCATTGCTTTCGGCGAGACTGCATAACAGTCTATGCTGATATCTCAAAGTTGTCAAACTAATCCACCAACCCATCTCTAACTTTCTTTGAGAAAAGGTTAGTTGGATCTGAAACTATATGTGCCTCAATAAGTGATCTCTTCGATTTGCCGTGCGAGCTCATTACCTCACCCGTGTCAAGATCACCAATTCTCAATCCATTGCTTCTTGTCCACGTTCCTTTCCTACCTGAACTAGAAGTGTGTGAGTTATTTAAGTTCTGAATAGCATCAGTATGTAAGATCTGATGATTGTCTTGAACTTGCCTAACATTAACCTCCACAAAGCCATCCCCTTCCATTCCTTGCATCTCAACAACATTCTGCAGCACTGGGTTCTTCTTACGGGTCTGACCTTCCACCACTTGCTAGACGGCAGCAGGGCTTTGAAGAGTTATGAGGTCATCTTCCTCTTCCCTATATAAAGCACGTCTATTATTTGGCCTTCTTCCCATTTCACCAAAATCCTCATCAGCAGAAGTAGAATTCTTGTTTCTATAGACTCCATGTTGCTGAGTGTTGTCATGTTTTATTCCCATTAAAATTTGTTTTCTAGGTGTGCCTCAAAGGCTAGGGCCATAAGTCCATTCACTAACCTCAATATTATCAGGTTTCTCCTCACATTCAGGAACGGTATGATCCAACAAGCCACACCAATAACAATAATTCTGAATTCTCTCATACTTAAAAGCAATTCAGCAGTGATCTATAATAGGGTTAATAATTTACGTCCCCCTAATTAGAGATTTTGTAACATCCACCATCACTCGGACCCTGCTAAACCTGTTCCAGTTTCCCATCTCCTCATCACTCCATTTAATCACTCTGCCCACCTTCCCTCCAATTTTCGTCATCGCTGCTTTACCACGGTAATTCAGCGGCAGATCATATATACGAAGCCAGAATGGGCAATGTTGAAGCCCCATGTTATTGGGTTGAATGTTAGCCAACAAAGGTTCAAATATAATCAGCTGTTTATCGAAGTGCCAAGGTGCTTCCCATAGAATTATGTCCTTATCAATCTTCATATTAAATTCACACACAAATAGGTTATCACCTATATCTCGCAATTAAAAACCCTTAGACAATCTCCATGCACTAGTGAGGGCATTAGTCATATGAGAAAGATTATAGGCTTTGTCGTTTGAAGTTTCCCAACAAGACTCATACTAGCCTTTCTTTCAATATCATCATCGATCCCATCCTCCAAATTAATGGTGGTGCTTTCGTCCTCAAAGAGTTTGAGATTCGCATACAAGTCAGATAATTCCCCAGCCATGATATCTAACGTAAAGATATCCTCCAGAACAACCAGTAAACCTCAGAACAAGAAAATACGGAATAAATCCGAGAATAAACTTCAGATTGAATACAGAAACCCAAACCCTAGGTAAACCTTAGAGTAAAGAGAGAGACTCCACGTATTTCGGGAGAGTTTTGTCCATGCCTTTTTAAGTTTATATTTTAGAGTTGGAAGGGTGAGGTGCAAAACCACAAATCAAAAAATGAGTTTTTTTACGCTAAAAAAATAAAAAATTAGAATATATAATGTCAAATTTAGTAAAATGTGTTTTAATATATTTTTAATAAAATATGCTTAAAAATAATTTAATCTTTAAGTATTTTTTTAATGTCTAAATAAAAATTACACTATTGTAAAATTTAGTGAATTAACGAGTTCAGTTTAATTTTTAAAATTTATTAGTGATATAAATTTTCCTAAAAAAATTATTTTTCTCAGTTTTTTTTAGTTTTAAAAATGACATGAAGTAAAAAAAAAATTTAAAAATTAAAGGTAAGAGAAATAAAAATTAAATAAACTTTATATATTAAGCCATTGAATATAATATATATACATGCATTGAACATCCTAAATATGTTTTTCTAGGCTAATTTTGAAGTTAAGATGGTAAAGACACCAAAAACATATAAAGATGACAATTATGGCAATTTAATCCTAACATGCATCCCAAGCACTGGAATTTAATAAAATTTGAGTATGTTGTATAAAATATGTTAAAACAGCCCTAAACATGCTCCAAACCAGTTTTTCATGGCAATTATGGAAAAAGCATTAAAAAGAGCAATCATGGAAAAAGTTGATAAAATAAGCTAGCATGCATCCTAATATAACATATTCAGCAATTATGATCAAGACAATACGCAAAGTGACATAAGATGATTATGGGTCCTCAGAAGTATCATTCTGAGTCCTTTTCTAGTTTTATGGTGAATGTGGAATCCAGCTTCGTATCGATATGCAATATTGCGTTCTTGAGTGATTAAAGCGTCTAAACTTATTTTATGGACTAGAATTGACTAATTTAGTGTGTGTGTGTGTGTGTGTGTGTGTGTGAAGTAGTTCGGGTGTAGCTCTCTAATTTAGGGTTAGATTGTGTGTTTCAGGTGTTTAATTGCCGACCCTTGGCTAGTCTGTCTACAATTATCATAATGAGATTTTTCTTGCTAATATTAATCTATTTTCTACTGAGATGAGTAACTGATTTTCTGAAACTAGCACATCATTATTGAGGTATATTTAATGTCTTGATTCAAAAAAAACTCCTTTACTATATTTGATCAACACAAATTGATTTGCCTTGTTGAATTCTATTTCGATAATTTTTCATCCACTGACTTATACATCTTGAAAGATGAGCTTCAAAGTTATTTTTATGATGTGAACAAAAAAAATTAACTTTTATAGCTTTGATGTTCTTGCTAGTTTTGTAATAAAGATAGTTGTAAACACCTATTTTCCGGACAGGTAAAAAGTGATAAGGACTGAAGTGTCCCATGATAATTTTTAGAGAAATCTCTCCAGCTGACAAGCTACCGATTTGCTTGTTGGAATCTAACCAAGCGAAATTTGCGCATATCTGTAAACTTGGAGGATCAAAATGTAATTAGCCGCAAATTGCCTATAAAAATCCAAAGAGATTGTAGTCTAAGTCTAGAAATTGGACTAATTGCAATATTTTAGAAGTTTATGGCCAGTTTATAAGTTTTAGGACTGAAATTGACCATAACCAAATTCATAGGGTCTTAGTAGCCTTTTTTAACACTTCTAGGCACCAAAATGCACTTTTAGCACCTTTTTACTTAGCGATGCGAATTTAATTAATTAAAAGGAGTTTTAATCTAATCCTAATACTTCATGACATTATCCCTTAGCAATTTAAATCCTAGAAGACTCTAAACTAACCCTAGGTCACCCTATCCCGAAACACGTGTGTGGGAGAAATAAGATTGGAAAGAACAATTTGTCTCCGTGATATAAACTGTTTACTTGCTACCTGCTACGTGCCATGTGCTCAAAACTAACCCCGTATATACATATCACACATCTCATGCATCCAGCATCGTAGAAATCACCCTGTGGATGCAGCCATCGAGGAACTTGCTCCGCTTCTCTCAGGTAACAACGATCAGAAAACTCACCAGATCAATCTACATAGCCAGTATGTCAGGACCAAGTGAAGCCAGTTTGAACCAGCTAAGGAATGAGGTTATGGACTCGGTCAAGAACAGACATATGAAATGAAGCAATGGATCATGGCCTGCATGACCTCCAGAATCATCCAGGGACCAGTTGAATGAATGAATCGGGATTGAGGGCAGATGTCCTCACTGAAAACCGACAAAGCCGCTAGATATCACTTGAGACGGGATCATGGAACAAACTGCCAACAATCAAAAATGGCTCACCAGTGTTCTAAGAGAAGGCCAACGCCAAGCATAAATAAGAAATGGAGACATCGAGATGGAAGAAGGGCGAAGAAATATGCTACCATTCCTAAAAAGCCTGTCTGCAATCGAATGGATTAAACTGAGTAAATTCCACACGGAGAATCTCAGGTCCGTGTTTCAACTCAAAGAAGATCAAGAATTCCTCCATGATACTGCCAATTTCTAGGACCCGAAGACTCATTTGTTCAGATTTTACAATGTCGAAATCTTTCCACCTCTCGAAGAATTCGAGGGAATCCTTAGGGAGACAGAGACGTTACCCGAGACATCGCTTTGCCCACCACAGGTTACCCAACAGTAAGAGGGCTTGTACCCTTGTTTTCACTTCCACCTGGTAAGATAGCAACATTCAGAGAAGGAGACCACCTTCACCTTCCCTCTACCATAGCCGTAGCTGAAGAATGGACAGGACAAGCAACAGTTCGGTTAGGATAACTGGTTTCTATGTCTACGCACAATACTTACTCTACTCGATCAAATGACACGCGGGTATCAGGATTTGCACGCATAATGGAACAGGTGGAAGAAGGAGCCACTCCTCTTCCGGTGATATTAGGCGAGACACTAGCTGGCTTAGACAATTTTCGAACTACTAAGAGATTTTCTAAAAGCCCTCTTCTCATATAGATCTGGTTACAAGAAAGATTACAAATGATAGCTCCGCCTACCAATCCCATGCTTTACTTGCCAAAGAGCTTACCAAGCCGTCGCATAGTCATACGCAAGCCAGACAGTTGGAACATCTGGTTCGGGACGATCTCTGAAACTGAAATTCGTTGGAGATTCCCTTGGTGAAAAATCAGCCACGTCATCACAAAAGTTTATGCAGGATGTGTTCGTTTGCTAGGATTATACACAGTATCATGCTATGAACCAGCCCGACTATGCCGACAGTATGAAATGAAGCAGGAAATCGTGGAATTTCCATCTCCTTTCTCTTAAATACCATTGTGCCAAGAATTCTTGGAAAAGCTCATGGCTTGCTGGCCAAAAATGCATATAGAAAGGAACATGATCATTAACCGAAATGATACAGCAAAGGAGTACTACAAAGTTTGGGTCTCCCTGAACAAAAACGATGCAACAAGCCTGCTGAAAGGCAGAAGGGTTAGAGAACTGACATTTGTGCAGATTGAGAGGGAAGGATACAAATATCTGAAGCAAGAAAACTCGGTCTTTTATAGACTCTGTGGCCCTCAGCATCCATGATACCGCCATCAAGACTGAACTCCACCCATGTTTGGAGCATTTGGAGATATGTTCTCCTAAACTATTAGCTTAGCTTTAGTTTCTATTTCTCGCATCTGGATATTTGAACAATTTGCTTTGTTTATTCTATTTCTTTATATTCCAGAGTCAATGATGACATCAGATTTGCTCATTCATATGATGTCTTGCTTGATGGGCATATGCTATTTTCAATCATTTCAATATGCATACATACGATGAAATCGAGCTATTTCACCGGTCTATTCAATAACCGGTAGAAGGAAATAAACACTACCAGAGATAATCCTAGTTCAATAGGCCATACCCTAAAGAAATATGAGTTTGATCTAACTGTCTCAAAAAGGACAAAGTCCTGCTAGTGGGTTCCGGCCCATTTGCTAAAAAAATACTTGGCCACAAAAAGTTTAGGGGGGGGGCACGCTAAGACGAACAACAAAAGTCCACCGCACAACTGCCGCCTCCCAGCATCATATCTTGGAGCTGGACGGTCTAAGTATTGAGCCGCAACAGTCACTAGAAGTCCTCCCATCGATTACGATGGAGTAGAACACTTATATAAAAAATAGTCAATCCAAAAAGTTTCCACAAGGACCGATTAATAACAGGGGTAAACCGCTTGAAACAGGAAATATCACAACTTTACCGACTATTAAATGAACCGGTTTAACAGATCTTTAATAATATATGCATATCGAAATCATTGCCTAGCGCATGTTCCTAGAAAGGACAGACATAGGATCATGAATCCCTACAGCATAAAGCTTTGAGATAATGGAACAAAAAAATTCAAAATTTCAAAATTTCTTCATGCATTTCCAGTTGTGCCAAGCAAAATGTTAAAATGCGCACTAACTGCCATAGAAACAAACATATTCCCCTAGAATAGAAAGCTTCGCTCGGAGCAAACCCAGTCAAAGACCAGAATATTCATCAAATCATCCAGTTTCCCAGACGAGAAAATTGAACGCTCCGATGAGGGGGGAAACAAAGAGTACAACGCAAGCAGAAGAGCTCACTCCACCAGCAAAGTGGAAAATAGGGCCAATTTTTGCAAAATTGAACTCCAGAAACAACATCCGCCAGGCCTCTACCTTCAAAAATCAACACCAGAACCACAAGAATCAGCGGGCGCCAAGCCCACGTTCTCAAGAAACATCTAAAATAGGCACCACGCCTTCGATACTCGAAGACAAAATCCGGCCAATAGGGACCATCACAACCCTCACAATAGGTGACAAGCCTCTACATCCAAGAGATTTATAGACGAAAAGCGACATGCCTCCGCTATCCAGAGACGGAAATTTAGATAGCAGAAAGTATTAAAGTCCTTAAATAGAGAAGCAGAAGACTTCCTCTGCCAGACAACACGAACAAAAGAACTCCTCACCTAGAAATAGGGGACTTAAGGTCCTCATCCCTCCAAACACCACAGGCGCTAGCCTTACATCGCTCAGAAATTGGGGACTTAAGGTCCCCATCCCCCAGAAACGCCAAGCTCCAAGCCTCCACCTACCTCGAAATCAAGACAGGCGCCATCCTCGCAACAGTCAGAACCGGGGGCATTAAGTCTCCACTAATCAGAAAATAGGGGACACCAGATCTTTGACAGCCACAGAACCAGGGTCATCATGTCTCCAACAACCAGAGAACAGGGGGCATAAAGTCTTCAATAACAAGAAACAAAGGGGCACCGAGGGCATCAGGTCTCCACCAGCCAGAAACAAGAAGTAGAAAAGACGTCGGAAGAGCTAAATTGGATATAGTAGACAACGGAAACCATGCTATAAAGACGGGGCATCCAAAATGCCAGATGTTTAAAATATTGTGCCAGCATACACAATCATCAATAAAAACAAACATTCAAAATGTAGTATACATACAATACAAGCCTAATCATGAGAGTCTCAATCCTGCTCTAGGGTCTCTGAGTCTCCATAACGGCTCCCAGAGGCGTGTCACTAGCGTAGTGCCCAGCTTGCGCACCACCTGAAGATGCCTCGGACGTCAGGCCCTCGGAATTTGAAATAAGAAAAGCACGAGTTTAGATTAACTCTGAAAATAAATAAACAAGGAGATAGAGAAAATTTCGTTTATTCATTAAAAAAAGAGGGGATTATAAGACAAAGCTATAAAAGCATTCTACAATTGTCACGACCCAAATTATTGAGCCGCGACCGGCGTTAGAGAATGGCAGTGGTAGCTCCGAAACCCGTAGAAAGACTAAAATCACTATAAATATTTCACAAATAAAATATATTATTATCTATCAAACGTCTTCAAAAAAACTTCTTTAGATAATAAAATTTCAAATATTAGAAATATCGTATTTCTTTTCTGAAAGCGTTTGCGAAACGATTCGTAGAAACCATGGTCTTACAAAGCGATATCCAATATCCAGCACCACCCTGTTTCTAGCCATAATCACAACTCCACTCACGGCAATTGGTACAAGAATCAAGCGGAGAAAACATAATCATTGTAGACAAATTACTTATAAAATCATATCAGAATTTATATTTAAATATATACTGTTTGAATTCAAAACATTACTCTTATACTGACACCTACTGACTATTGCAGCTCTAGGAACTTGTACTTTGTGCAAGTCAAAAGACTTCCAACAAAAAGGAGATGGTCTGTCTGATCTGACTCCGATCACCTGAAAAACATCAACAGTGAGGGGGTCAGTATTTTGGGAAATACTGAGTGAGTTTGCAAATTACTAACTGTATTATAAAAACATAACATTGTATGCTCAAAACATATATAAATCGATACATGACATAAGAAAATAATATTACGTTCTCAAGCGTTGGATCCGATCGAAACCCTGATCTTAAGCTCCAACTCATCTTACTATATCGTATTCATATAGAATCATATCATATCGAATCATTTCAATCCAAATGATCCGGTCCCGAGATAATTCAACCGAATTCAACTGCGACCAATCATTTAATCTCAAGTCGTGGGTCCCGAGATAGTTCAACCCACTAGATACGGGTCCCGGGATAGTTCCACCGAGTTCAACCTCATATCTATCATTCATAATCCATATTCAATCGCAAGCATATTCGTATCATCAATAACAATCTAGACATGCTAGACTGACTCAGTTACTGCTGATCACACAGCCTATTGACACCCAATAGGTAGTTGGTTACTTCAGATCGCACACCAGATTCTCATGATCAAAGCAATCAATATAACAGTATATCATACAAACAAATCATATAAATGCGATGTATTTGATAATAATATTCATCATATATGAAATTAACTGTTATAAATAATATGCGAAAGTAAAATACAACTCACGGATAGCGATAACTAAACCGATAACAAGTGAAAATATCGATAAGTTCCTCCTCAATTGTCAAACTCCTCGATTAAGTGCATTACCGATAGACTTTTCCTTCGATAGCTAAATCCTCCAATTCTATATTCCGATGACTTCTTTGATACAAAACGATTATCAAAAACGCGTTTAATTATAAACGCCCACTCATAACGAAACCCTATATTTAGGGTTGACCCGACGTTATATTTCCTTTTTGAACTCGACATATAAACTTTGACAATTCCTTATTAATCTAATCGATCTTTTCTTATACTTTTTGATAGGTCCTTGATAGTCATTTTATACTCTGATAAGTATATAGTCGAGTTCTTGGGTCAACGGAAAGTAAAATTCCCCAATAGGTATGCCCGTTGGCTGTGCGACCGCACAGAGGGTACTGTGCGTTTGCACTGCACAGCTGTGCTTTCACACAACCTCAAAAATCACATTTCGAGATGCTTCCCATGCGATCTGATGCTCTAAAAACGACCCTAATACCATTTCTAACAAAACCCATATCATGGTTTCTTCCAAAACATCAAAAACGACTTTAGAAACGTGATTTTAGCGAGTTCGTTCCGATCGCAACGTTACTCAACCTAAAACAGCCTGTAACTATCAATTCTCACATCTTAAACGTCGAGCTTACCTTGTTTTGATGCTTGGGGATGGTAGAGATCAATTTTCTTGAAGCAACGGAACGAATATCACGCGATTCGGACGAGAAACGACGAAACGGTGACGGATCAAAGTTGATCGTCACTTTTTTTTCTCTTCTCTCCATTCTTCTATCAAGCTGATGATATGAGTTCAATTCATATGATTTATATATTTAGTTTGGCTAATTAGCCACTTTAATCCTTTATTTCTTTAACTTAATCCATTTCCCTTTCAAACTTTCTATTTTAACTCGAACGTTTAATTACTCGCTTTAAACTCGAATACACACGTATTATTTATAACCAAATAAATAATACTAATCCAAGATTATTATTTTCCGTCAAAAAATCCTTTAATTACAATTCCCGAGAATTAATTCATTATTTACAATTTGGGACTTAAACTCTATCTTAATAACTTTTCTTACCATTTTCTTTAGTCCCAATCTCACCTCCTTTATTCGATAAAAATTTCCAAAATTTCCGTATTGGAATTTCATAACCGACCTTCTCAGGTTTTATTTATTTTAATTCTTTCAATAATTTCTCCCTTATCGCCACTCAGGAGATTCAAAAATTGACACGTGGTCCAATTGACGATGTCAAATCTTTGGGGTATTATAACAATCAACAAAAAAATCAACAATCTTTCTTCAGGGCTTCGGCCTTCTGGTTGTCGAGCTTCGCCTTGACATCCTTGGCTAGCGACGCCCGATCCAACTGGTTAACACCCAATAGATCGACGACGGGGTTCTTCTCACGCAGCTTCACCCCAATCGCCAATCGATCCTGAGTCATCACTTGGGAATAAAAAGACCTAAACTCTTAAAGGCGACTGCGAAGTCGCTCTGCCTCCTTCTTCAACGAATCCCTCTCCGAGGAAAGCGAAGATGAAGAAGCTTTAAGAGACTCGATCTCCTCAAACAAAGTCTTGACCCGAGTCTCTAGAGCAGTAATCTCCTTCTCCTTGGCAATTCTTGAAGTAAAGAGTTGCAGATGAAGAGCATCCGCTTCGCTCAGAGAGTTCTTGAGCTCTTTCTTCTTAGATTGCCAAGAAGCTCAATCTTTCATCAGCTGATCCAACGTATCCACCGCAGCTCGATGACGCTTCTCCAACACAGTTACTGTCTGGATCATCCGAATATATACAAAAACACAACCCGAAAACTAACTGAAAAGCCGCAAAGACAAGCAAAATCAGCCAGGTCCTCGCCATGTTTGCGATCTATAGACTCCACGTCCCCTTTGACCAGAATGTTCTCCATGTAAGCATGAAGAACTTTCGAGTTAGAAAGTCTTGGCGGATCCTGTTTCTCTGCCCACTCAACAAACCTCGGCACTTCGCCAAGACAAACCTCTTTCGAAGCCTTCCTCTTCTTATGCTTCCCACCAGAAGAGGGATCAGAATGATCTCCAGAAAGACGCTTTTTAAGCCCCAAAACAGCCGATTCCTCTTGAATAACCTTAAGTATCTTCAAAAGAGGAAATGAAGCCTCTGAATCTCCTGCCAAAACACCTTCTGCACTCAGGCTCGGAACAACAGTTGGACGAGGGAGAACCCCACTAGTCACCTCGCCCATGTCAATGGACATGTCCACTGCAAAATTTTCAAGAAGGTGATTGAGAGAAGTAGACATCCTATAAGTGATAAAATGAAACAAAGTTAGAAAAAATACCTCAAGTAGGAAGGTCCGCCAAAGGCGAAATGCGACGATTCAAGAACTGTTCAAACAGAACGTTATACTTAGGCTTATCAGCCTTGCCGTCTGACAAGAGAGACTTGGCAAAGTCTTTCTCTTCGTCAAATAAAACCGGAAGAGAAGAAAGGAAAACTTTACTGTCAGTTTAGCCTCGAGCAAAGGAAGAAAAAAAGGAATGCTGAAACCAAAAAGAAATTAGGGGTCCGACCCTTATGAGAAAAGGGAAGAACAAAAAGGTAACGGTTCGGCCTACCGCCCGCAGAAATAAATTCATCGTCCATTCGATTAGAAAAGAAATAAAAATAATTAAATAAAATTAAAGAAGGGTCCTGACCATGATACTTATAAGACTCGAGAAAGGACAAACAATACGAACAACATTGGGATGAAGCTACCCGATTGGAATACCTAAGTTTTCACAAATATCCTTTAATAAAGGCTCTAAGGGAAATCGTAAACCAATTAAACGATGTTCGTGGAAAAAAACAAATTTTTTGAACGAATCAGTACTATGATTCGCCCTGAATTTTGACGCAGGTTTTAAAATTTGGTACGATTCGGGAAAGTCGAAATCCTGAGCAAATTTAATGATTTGCTCAGTAGGCAGAGAACTACGAGTATGCTCCAAATCATCGCGATCACCCTCGAGAACCCCGAGCCCCTTCAACTTCCTCAGATATTTTTAAATTAATGGGGGAAACAACGGAGAAGAAAGAAGTTTAAATTTAAAAGTAAAAAAGGGTCATTTGTGCCCCTAAGGTTTGGTTGTAGGATCAAGCAAGCCCTCAATGTTCGAAAACGTTCAAATATTGCCCCCAACATTTTAAAAAGTGTACAACCAGGCTCCCATTTTGACTTATAAATGAGACTTTGGGGTCTAATTGTCAAAATTGGGGGCCTAGTTGTTCATTTTCAGACGTTGGGAGCATATTTGAACCTTTCCAGACGTTGAGGGCTTACTTGATCTTGGAGCCAAACGTTAAGGGCATAAATGACCCTTTTCTCAATTTAAAAAGATCAAAAACAAGTAAAAGTTAGTTATCGATGCCCAGAAACATGAAGAACACGAAGAACAAAAATTGAAAAACAAAAGACAGGGAGAGAAACACAAAAGATCCAAAAAGAACACCTGAAAATTAAATAGATATGATCGAAGGAGAGGTATGGAGCAACTCTGAAACGAGAAATCTTCAAATAAACAAGCCAAATAAAAAAAACAGGAATTGAAAGCTTAAAACAAAGAAAATTCCAAGGTAAAGAAGATGAAGAAATGACAAAATAAGTATATATACTCAAATCCTAAAAACTATAATGATGGGGGTTAGGCAAAGGAAGAGACGGAATCCTGAGCATCACAATAGATGACCGACACATGTTGAAAACACGGGATACTTGTCTCAAATCTGAAAAGGCTAATAGTGGATGATCGACACATGGCAAAAAAGAGGAAAAATGGAAATCCTGACAAGCAAGCGGAAAGACATGCCGAAATATGAATCGACTCGCCTCAAATAAAGCTAAAATTTACCAAGGCATAAATACCAAGAATTTAACTCACTTGGGGGGGGGGGGGGAGCTAATGATGGATACCAAATCCTATCATAACTACAGTGGAGCCGAGTCGCACAAAGTGCATCCTCCAAAATAATATCAGCTCTCACCCAAAGGGCAAGAGATGAACAGTAGCAGCCAAATCCATGAGATTCCTAGATCAAAGATCAAATGAAGAATCATCTGAATCCCGTGGATGAGGCAGAATTCTTAAAGACTCGGATAAAGCGCGTCGCCTTAGGAATTTATTCAAGAACTAGAATATCTATCCTATTTAGACGCAAACTCCAACTTAAGAAGATAAACTTATCCAGGAAGATATTTCTGAATTTTATTTGAATAAGGGATCTCTTTTCTATTCAATGTCAAACCTACTAATTAAAAATCACTTTCCTATTCGAAGTCTACTAGATATTTACTCAACTACTATATAAAGAGTTTGAGGTATTTCCTAAAAACACGATTACATTCATATACTCAAAACGCTGCTCAAGCCTAAACTGACTTAAGTATCAGAGAGTTAATCGGAATACCACCGTCCGATTAGTTTCTACATTGTTTTGTAGGTTATCTACCGGATCAGAAGGCAGACTCGATCAGTTTTTTTAATATAAATTAACTTTAAATATTTGTATATATTTTATTTTATTACTTTAAATCTCGCTCGTCTAAGTTCGAATTTTGGCTCAGCCACTAGATATGTTTAAATTATTCTAAAAAAGGTTGGAGTTTAGTGACAAGGACGACCAAAACCATTAGTAAGCTAATCTATACTCTTCGAGTGGGGCAAGCTTAAAAGATTAAAGATTGAATTAATTATTTTATTATTAATTATATATTTAATTTCAACTTTTTATTTTCTTAAAGAATGATGCGATTAAGTTAACATAAACTTTGATGTTTACTAGATTTAATTCAAAGAAAATTGCTTGAAAAACCTTATCTCTATAATTGGTTTAATTTTGCCATATTGTTTTATTTAAGTTTAAATTAGCAAATCAACTAATTTAGGTCATACGATGATTTAGGAAAAAACTAGTAATACAATTTCAGCATAAATAATAATACTAATCAAACTACAAAATTCTGATGAAGAATAAGAAGATGAAAAGATAAAATTATATATGAAGAAGCTCTAATTAAGTCTATAAATAGAGGTTTGTTTGAGCATCTTAGTGAAAGAAAGAGCATCACAAGGAATTTGTAAAACACCTTCATGTTTATATCCGAATTCATCAGCCGCCATTTCAAGCAATTCAACAAAATAAGCTTTCTTGAACATCTTGACATGAATCAAGAACTTTGATCTTTCATTTTCTTTATTTCCAACAATTACGGGCACATACCCTTTCGGAATTCTATCTTCGTTCTCGTAATCATAATCGTCTTCATCGTCTCGACATAGTTGTTTAAACGAAGGAAAACTTCTTATTCGACTCAAATTCTTCAGCATGGTTTGTAAGAATTAAACCATGTGCTTTGAAACTCTCTATTAACTTCACCTATTTATATAGCTTTGTTTTGAAATGAAATTGCTTGGAAATTTAAGTTGCCTTCTTTGTACGATTTGTACCTTCTTGTAATATTTTCTTTTTCCAAATTCTATTTTGAAGAAAACGTGTGCGTGAAGTTGTCATCAATTTAGAAATGCAAACCAAACTGATTGAAAAATTAAACCGTATTAAATCAAAATAATTGATTGGTTTATTTACTATAAAAATTATAAACACTTCAGTTCGATTCGATCTTAATTATGAAAAACTGAATTATATAGATATAATTTAATTTTAGAAAAATAATGTGTATTGAAGTGATTAAAATATAAGATGTGTTATTATTTGGCTTATATTTAGTTTTAAATATATTTTAGTTTTTTTAAATTTTTTTCTTTAATTTTTTAAAATAATTTCACACAAATTTACTTCCGAACCAAATTGAAAATTGATTTATACGCTTAGTCACCATTAGATACATTTAAAATCAAAATAGTAAATAGCTATCCTTCCTCTTATAATTAAATTTCTTTTGTCGACATGGTGCATTGTTACATAATTTCTATTTACAAAACAAAAACTAAAATACTCTTTTTGCTCAAGCTAATTGGAAAAAAAATTCTATGAACATTTTTTAGAAAAAATCAAATTCATTAAATACGTCGTATTTTTGTTATTTTTTAATAAAATATATTAATTGAATAAAATAAAAATATTAAAGTAAACAATATTTCATAAATACAAATTGTCGATTAGAATGTAAATTTAAAAAATTATGGTAAAGAATTGAAATGATTATTTTAAATAAATTTAAATTTATTTATGTTTCTTATATTAGATTATTATTTGCTTATTTTGGTCATGAACCGTACGTATTCATTTGTTGACTTGGACTTTCTCCAATAATCACAAATTCTTCTTTGATATTTTTGATTAAAATTTTCAACCTCAAAATTTGATTGGTGGGAGTATAAAGTCGTAGTCGTGGAATAGCATATTTATTTCTTCTTTGATGGTTGAACAGTCATGAATAAGAACCAGAGCGAACCTTCGTTTTATTTGTATCTTCCTCGAAGACACCGACTTTAATATAGAAATTGTTAAGTTTATAGCTTGAATAGTATGATGAAAATCGTCAACCCACTTAACTACTTCATTACATATATATTTTCTATTACCGAAAAAATTAATGAGTCTTAAACTCTAAAGTAATACTCCCTCTGTCTATTTTTAGTTGTCGCTTTAAACTAGATTGCTAAAATTAAGAAAGTGCTTCTTTTATTTTAAATTATAAGTATAAAGACTAATATAATTCTATTTATGAACTCCACTATTGAAAATTTAGTTTTGAAAATAGAATTATTAACCTACTATTGGATGATTTAGTTTTGAAAATTGAACTATTATTTAATGAAGTGATTTAATAAGAAGGTCAAGTTTGGAATACTATTGTAAAAATCACATAGAAATCCTAAAGTGACACCTATTGATGGACAAAAATATTTGCCTAAAATGACAACTAAAAATGAACGGAGGGAGTAATATTTCTATTCACTATTTTAAATTGCACCATCAAAAGGCCTAATACTTAAAAAAAATCCGACCTTATAAAATTCGATCCTAACATGACTTTAAAAACTTATAAATTTATAATATTTCGCATTTTATTATTTCAATTATACGCTAAAATATTAAATTAACGTTTTTTTTCATTCAGAAAAAAAATTAAAAAAACGTTCTTTATATATGGCATATATTAATTATACATGTTTAAAATTTATTTAGAATTAGTTAAATTAATTATGAATCTAAATTAGTTTTAATTTGATTATAATTTTTAATTAGTTTTTTTAAAAATAAAGAACTTATTTGTACCTTTTAAATGAAAATAAATTTAATTTTATATTTAAACATGGTTAATTAAATGATTTTATCATTCAAGTAAAAGATTGACGAAAAACAAACAATTAGGGTACAACTGAAATAATAAAATGAAAAATAGAATAAAATTAATAAATTTTCAATGTCAGGGTAGGATCCAAAAGGAGCATAAGGTCGGATTTTTTTAAAACATTAGGCTGAATCAAAATGGTTATTATTTTACAGAATTGCAGCTCAACCGGTTTAACCACCCATTAAATTTCTTCAGTAAAAATGTTATATATTATGTAAGACTTGCTTCAGTAGTCTTAGATAAAAAAAATATACTTCCTCCGTTCCATTTAAGAAGTCTCATTAACTTTTACACACAAATTACGAAAACATTTATTATCTTTGTCTTTTTATGTCTTTTTCATGATTTGCCCCTATCAGTGATGGTGAGATTTTTCAAAGAGTTCTTTTGAGATGATTAAAAGAAGGGTAAAATAGAGTATCCAATGAAAAAACATTCTAAAAATAGTAATGGAACTTTTTAAATGGGACATTCAAAAATGAAATTTAGAACTTTTTAAATGGGACAGAGAGAATATATACTTTTCTTCTCTAAAAAAAACCTAGCCGTCAATAGTTTATTTTTTCTTTCTTCTCCGGCTGCCGTTAATGGTTTTTGCATTTGGCGGTAGCCATCTCTTTTTCTATTTCGTTTTAATTCCATAAAATTTAATAAATAGTCAATTCCTTATTATTTTTATTTTTGATGGATTAATATTTATTGTCGAAAATCAAGTAAAAGATAGATTGATGACCTTTCAACAATGAAGATGGAATAGTTTGTGTTATATTAGTTTTTTTATTATTGTTTCCTATTGTGTTTTTTCCTTTATATGTGAAAGGTGGTTGTCTTTTCTTTATAAAAGATTTGTTATCTTTTTTTTATGAAAAATTTGTTGTCCATTTCTTAAAGGGTTGGTCGGGTGATGGTGATTGGAGGTAATGGCTGCAGTTTCAATTAGCGGATGTTGAAAAAGTTTGATCGAGAATTGCACTTAATTGATGAAGCAGTAAGTATTTTAGTTTTTATTTTCGTAAGTAGATTTGCGAATCAAATAAGGCGTGTTAGCGCATTAGTTTGATCCATGTCAGATCATTGGGTTTAATTTTTGATTTTAATTCTGCTGAGTCGAAATTTCAGTTTCTAGCAGAAATTCAAACAGGGCTAACTTTCAGTTCGCAATTGGTTGACCCGACCGGTCCGATATTTGAAACTTTAACTCCTACCACTAGATTATTTTAACAAAATAGTATACTTCTAAATTAGATTTTCAAGTACCATATTTAAGAGAAAATTACACAATAATTAAGAATGCGGTAATGTTTTACTCAAATACTAACTTTTTTTTTATCTTTTCTCCACTATTCAGTCTTGTTTACTTAAAATAGCTTAGTTAGCATACTTCTTATATTTTATAACTATTCTATTTCGGAGCTGTCATGTTTATTAAAAATAGGCAAAATCCATACGGAGACCCCTTTATTTTGCCATTTTTATTCAAAAAGTCCCTACACCAAAATTCGTCACGTCCGGGTCCTTATACTTTATAGAATTACATTTTGATATCCCTTTTTGTGTTTATTCCAGTCCCTCTACTTACAATTTGTGATTTTTCCGGTACATAAAAAATCACTTAAAAGATTATAATTTATAATTTGAAAGACTGGAAGAATAAAAAAAATAAGTAAAGGGACTTTACGGATAAAAAAAAAATATAGGAGCTATCTGAACAAAAATGATAAAATAGAGGAGCCTCCGTATAGGTTTACATAGGGAAAAGGAATTCAAATTGGATTCCTGGGAACTTAACTGCCTTGAACATGAAATTCGGTCAGACCACCATAGCTTTCACTCCGATTTGCCAACACGAGACGGATGACCTGAGTAATACTGTGAGGACTCCTCATCTTTGGCCGAAAATGTGCCTTCTTGAGGTTTGCTTCGCCTATCCTTATGATGCTTCTTTTAAGGTATTTTTTTAATTCGTTCATCTTTTATTTAAAAAATTATGTAACATCAATCAAATATGTTTTGGCAGAGGGCGTTGGAGAACGGTGCGGTGCTGAATATGTATCTACGTATTTTATGTAAGAAATTAATGGCTCATATAATTATAATAAGATATTAATGATTAAATTTTATTCGTTAATGAAAGGTTATGAATTGAATAGTTATGACTATTGGTAAAGTTTATGACATTAAAGAGTTGTAACCATTGGTGCTTTCATGGAAAACCACTATTAGTCTATAAATAAGAGTTGGTCCTCTTTCTACCCTTAATCACAAAATTATAGTAAATACTAAATGCTTAAAGATTAGAGCATCCATCATAACAATAAGGGAAAAGGAAGAGAAACCATACTCTATTAAGCATGGATAAAGGTATGTCCTTCCTTAATATTAATAGTGTGAAAAGCATGAAGTTCTAGATTATGGGAATTATAGTTTACATGTGGTATCAGAGCAAGGTTTAAGAAATTATGTTTTTTTCAAATTTATTATTGTTATGATTACATGCAAGAATTAATAATTTATTACAGTTTATAACACTGCCGTTTTAAATTAATTATGTATGAAAAATGATTAAGTTTTTAGACATATGGAGTAAATGTAATCTCGTAGTTAATAATTATGCAAGTTTGGCATCTTTTTGATAAAAAGGAAAAACAAAATGATAGAACAGTGTATTTGAATAATCTGGGCTTTTGGAATAAAAGACCATTAGCACTTATAATTTTCCTTTTCTAAAACAACTTAAAGATGCATAACTGTTTACATGGATCAAGCATTTCTTGCACCGTTGTGTAAAAGTGCGTGAATGAACGGTCTTGTGCAGACGAAAAGTGGTTAATATTCTGTTTTTTAAAAAAAGGGTTGTTTTAGCCCATAAAGTTTCTTTTCCTCACTAGATTGATTATAAAGTTTATATTATTTTATTAAATCCAAAATAATCTACATATTTAATTTATGAAATTAAATTAAATTTTTAATGAAAGAAAATATATTTTAAATATATTAATTAAAGACTTTCAAAATTTATATTAAGAAAAATTTGCTTGTCGCCAAAGTGGCCAAGTTTTAAAGTAATAAATTTTAAATAATAGTTTATAATTTCAATTACTCATAAATTTTATGTTTAAATGACATTATGGTTCTATATATTTATGAGATTGAAATTTATCATTTTAAAATATTTAGGGATCAACCCAAAGGTTGATTATTTATTTTATAATTGATAAACATTATTGTGGTGATAAGTATGTCATACTAATTTTATTTTGCATATCCAAAGATAGTAAAATTAATTTTAGTTATGCATATGTAATTGCCTATCATTGTTTGTATAAGTATGTCTTAATATCACCCAAAGGAGAATTTTGATATATTTATATTTATTTATGAAATAATGGAATAAGCATTAATGTATAAGTATTTTATGTTATTTTTATTTGCAGTATCTGTACCCGTTTCTTTTCATTCGCATGCTTCATCTATTCCATTATTTAATGGTTTGAATTTCTCTGATTGGTGCGAACAAATCCAATTTCACTAAGGTGTTCTGGATCTTGATTTGGCACTTGAAATTGAAAAATTTGCTACTATTACTGATGAAAGTAGCAATGAAGAAAAAGATTTATATAAAACTTGGGAAAGATCGAACAGATTAACCTTAATGTTTATGCGAATGACTGTTGCAAACAACTTAAAGAGTACAATTCCTAAAACTAACAGTGCTAAGGAATTTAAAAGATTTTTTGAGGAACGTTCTCAAACAGCTGATAAGTCACTTGCTAACACACTGATGAGTAATTTGACCAACATGAAATATGATGGTTCACGTGTCATGCATGAGCATGTTATTGAAATGACTAATTTAGCAGCAAGATTAAAGACCTTAGGAATGAATGTGGATGAGTATTTCTTAGTTCAGTTTATATTGAACTCCTTGCCTCCTGAACGATATGGTCCATTCCAAATGAACTATAACACCTTAAAGGATAAGTGGAATGTAAATGAATTGACCAGTATGCTTGTTCAAGAGGAGACAAGGTTAAAGAGTCAAAGATCTCATTCAGTTCATCTTTTAAGTAATCAAGAAGCTAGAAAAATTTATAAAAGGGAAGGTGGAAAGAGCAAGAAGAAAGGTTTACACAACCTGAATGAATCTTCTAAGGTTGCTCACAAGAAGGAACATGGAAGTGTTAAATGTCAGTTCTGTGATAAAATCGGGCACTTAAAGAAGGATTGCCTGAAACGTAAAGCTTGGTTCGAAAAGAAAGGTAAGCACTATGCTTTAGTATGTTTCGAATCAAATTTTATTGAAGTTCCGCATAATACTTGGTGGATTGATTCTGGTTCCACTACTCATCTTTCTAATACAATGCAGGGACTTCTTACGATCCAAACTATAAAGCCAAATGAAAGTTTCGTCTTCATGGGCAATCGAAAGAAAGCTTCTATTGAAGGCATTGGCACTTATCATTTAAAGTTAGATACAGGACATTATTTGGATTTATTCCAAACTCTTTATGTACCCACATTTTCCCGCAACTTAATTCCGTTATCGAAACTTGATGTAGCGGGATTTTATTTTAAGTTTGGTTCTGGATGTTTAACTTTAATGAAGAATAATAATATTATTGGTTCTAGATTGTTATGTGATTGTCTCTACAAGGTTAAACTTGATAATTCTTTTGTTGAGACATTAATGACTTTGCATCATAACGTTGGTACTAAACGTAGTTTAGTCAATGAAAGTTCTGCTTACTTGTGGCATAAACGTTTGGGTCATATATCCAAAGAAAGGATACAAAGATTAGTAAAGAATGAAAAACTTCCAAGTTTGGATTTTACTGATCTTGAAGTATGTATTGATTGTATTAAAGGAAAACAAACAAAACATACTAAGAAAGGAGCCACAAGAAGCACACAGCTTCTTGAAATTATACACACTGATATTTGTGGTCCTTTTGATGCTCCAACTTTTGGTGGAGAAAAATATTTCATTACCCTTATCGATGATTTTTCTCGTTATGGTCATATTTATCTATTGCATGACAAATCTCAATCAATAAATTCATTTGAAATTTATATTAAAGAGGTTGAGAGGCAATTAGATAAAAAGGTAAAAATCATAAGGTCTGATAGAGGTGGTGAATTTTATGAAAAATATGATGAATCTGGACAATGTCCAGGTCCATTTGCCAAATTTCTTGAAAGAAATGGTATTTGTGCTCAATACATAATGCCAGGAACACCGCAACAAAATGGTGTTGTGAAAAGGCGTAATCGTACTTTAATGGAAATGGTTAGGAGTATGATGAGTCATTCTTCTTTACCCTTGTCATTGTGGATGTATGCATTAATAACTGCTATGTATTTGCTAAACAGGGTTCTTAGTAAAGCAGTTCAAAGTACACCTTTTGAACTATGGTCTGGAAGGAAACCTAGTTTACGGCACTTACATGTTTGGGGTTGTCCAGCAGAAGTAAGAATTTACAATCCACATGAAAAGAAATTGGATTTTAAAACAACCAGTGGTTATTTTATTGGTTATCCAGAAAAGTCTAAAGGGTATAGATTTTATTGTCCTAATCATAGTACACGAATTGTTGAATCTAGAAATGCAAGGTTCATTGAAAATGGTGACATTAGTGGGAGTGAAAGAATACATGATGTTAGTATTCAAGAAGTGAGGGTGGAAATTCCTATACCCAAAACTTCTGCAATTGTTATTCCTAATGTTGTTGCTCAACCCAATAACATTCAAGAAGAACAAATAAATGATGAAATGTTTCATAATGAAAATGTCAATAATGAAACCATAGGAAATGAACAACAAGAAGTAACAGTAAGAAGGTCTCAAAGAGAAAAGAGATAAGCTATTCCTAATGACTATATAGTTTATCTACAAGAGTCAGAAATGGACTTAGGAATCAATAACAATCCAGTTTCATATTCGAAAGCCATAAATTGTGATGATTCAGTTAAATGGATTGATGCTATGAAAGAAGAGTTAAAATCTATGGATCAAAATCAAGTTTGGGATCTTGTTGAGTTGCCTGAAGGATGTAAAAGAATTGGATGCAAATGGGTTTTCAAAACCAAACGCCATTCAAAAGGCAATATCGAAAGACACAAAGCCAGACTTGTTGCCAAAGGTTTTACTCAGAAAAGTGGCATTGATTACAAAGAGACCTTTTCACCAGTATCTAAAAAGGATTCTCTTAGAATCATTATGGCTTTAGTGGCT
Source organism: Mercurialis annua (assembly GCF_937616625.2). Lineage (NCBI taxonomy): Eukaryota > Viridiplantae > Streptophyta > Magnoliopsida > Malpighiales > Euphorbiaceae > Mercurialis > Mercurialis annua. Next base: position 55,208,735 of record NC_065572.1, read on the forward strand.
TATTATGATTTAGAGCTACATCAAATGGATGTCAAAACTGCTTTTCCTAATGGAAATTTGGAAGAAGAAGTTTATATGGATCAACCCGAGGGTTTTTCTATTAAAGAAAAGGATCATATGGTGTGTAAACTAAAGAAATCAATATATGGACTTAAACAAGCTTTCCGTCAATGGTATATTAAGTTTAATGATACCATTACTTCTTTTGGTTTTCAAGAAAACATCGTTGATCGATGTATATACATGAAAATTAGTGGGAGCAAGTTTATTTTCCTTATTCTGTATGTTGATGATATTTTACTTGCTGCTAATGATCTTGGTTTGCTACATGAAACCAAGAAATATCTCTCTAATAATTTTGAAATGAAGGATATGGGAGAAGCCACCTATGTGATAGGAATAGAAATATTCCGTGATAGATCACAAGGATTATTGGGCTTATCTCAAAAGGCCTATATCAATAAAATTTTAGAGAGATTTAAAATGGACAAATGCTCAGCTGGTATAGTTCCAATTCAGAAGGGGGATAAATTTAGCCTTATGCAATGTCCTAAGAATGAATTGGAACGGGAACAAATGAAGAACATTCCTTATGCATCTGTTGTTGGGAGTTTGATGTATGCTCAAACTTGCACCAGACTGGACATCAGTTTTTCTGTCGGAATTCTTGGCAGATATCAAAGTAATCCGGGATTAGATCATTGGAAAGCTGCAAAGAAAATTCTTAGATACTTGCAAAGAACAAAGGATCACATGCTCACTTATTGAAAATCTAAGCACCTTGATGTGATTGGATATTGTGATTCTGATTTTGCTGGATGTGTTGATATAAGAAAATCAACATTTGGCTACTTATTCCTTTTAGCTGAAGGAGCAATTTCATGGAAAAGTGCGAAGCAGTCCGTCATTGCTGCATCCACTATGGAAGCCGAGTTTGTAGCTTGATTTGAGGCTATTGTTCATGGATTATGGTTGCGGAACTTTATTTCAGGATTTGGAATTGTCGACAGTATAGCCAGACCGCTGAAAATTTATTGTGATAATTATGCAGCAGTTTTCTTCTCTAAAAACGACAAGTATTCTAAAGGTGCTAAGCATATGGAAATAAAATATTTTGCCGTTAAAGAACAAGTTCAGAAACAAAGAGTGTCAATTGAACATATTAGCACACACCTTATGATTGCAGATCCTTTAACAAAAGGATTAGCGCCCAAAATATTTAACGAACATGTTGTAAGAATGGGCATTATTGGACGTCATTACTAGTATTGTATTAATGTTTATGTTAAACTTATACAATTGACATTTTGAGCTCAAAAATGTGTTTCTGATTTTCCTGTTTTCTATTTGGTATACATAATGATATAGATTAATGTTGACAGGAATAGTCTTGAAATAAAGACACTAATGTTGGACCATTAATGTTATCCTTATTAAAGATCATGTTAAGTTGGGAATTGGTGTTGTGGTACATGGAAGGGACTATGTCGATAAAATGACATACGACCGCCATGACCCGCATTAATATTTCTACTTAATAATGATATCATGTTATAGCCAATGTAAGAAAGAATTTAACATTGATTATGTGCACTTTATGTTCTTATTTAAATCATATGAGTCAAGTGGGAGAATGTAAGAATTAATTAATGGCTCATATAATTATAATAAGATATTAATGATTAAATTCTATTGGTTAATGAAAGGTTATGAATTGAATAGTTATGGCTATTGGTAAAGGTTATGACATTAAAGAGTTGTAACCATTGGTGCTTTGATGGAAAGCCATCATTAGTCTATAAATAAGAGTTGGTCCTCTTTCTACCTTTAATCACAAAATTATAGTAAATACTAAATAGTTAAAGATTAGAGCATCCATCATAACGATAAGGGAAAAGGGAGAGAAACCATACTCTATTAACCATGAATCAAGATATGTCTTCTTTCTTAATATTAATAGTGTGAAAAGCATGAAATTCTAGATTATGGAAATTATAGTTTACATTTTATGCTTTCTCTCTAGGTCCATTGCAGAAAGTGGTGACGAAGACCAGCCAAGGGTAAATAAGTTAATAGTGGAGATTGTGATTTGTATATGAGGACTTGGGTAAAAGATGAGGACTTTTACCCAATTTATAAAGTTGGGTATTGTCCTTATGTTGATGAAGCTTTTGATTTCCAAAGTAACGGAAAGAAAGATTTTGACTATAGTTTGGAAGAGAAGATAAAATCAAAGCATGCACTAGCGAATGAGGTTAAAGTAAAACTGTTATTGAACCAAGTTTTATTATTACCATATAATGAGTTTGATAAGGTTTAGAGAAAAGAGATTAAGAAAATACTTTCTGAGTGATTTATATTACTATGATGATCATCGACTTGAAATCGATGAGTGAAACTGCTTATTTCTGTATCCAGATTGTTTTTGAAATTTATCTTTAACTATTTTAGAGATGTATCAAAAATATATCTGAGATATATGTGATATGTTTTCGATATTTAATTGAACAATTTTTAAAATCTGATTTTATGCAAAATAAAAATTATAAATTTGCTTCTATATTTTGAATTTTTAATATATTTCATGTCGGCTACTGTTGTTTTGAGACGTTTCTAGGCTGTTTTTGAGATTAACTTAAACTGGTGATAAATTTAGTGAAAGCATTATATAGTTATTGGTTTAATTTATTGTGTATACACTATTATACATATTAGATACATTTATGATGTATACATCGTATATATACACCATCGAAACATTGTAGATAAATCGTTGACACATCATACCATTAATACACTGTAGATACATGTACTTTTTTTAATTATTTCAACGAAATGAATTTTGTGGATACACCATTGATTACAATTTTTAGAATCCATCACAACTCAGAATGATTATTTTCAACAAGATAAATTTCAAAATGACTAATACATGTGTGTATTAGTGATATATAGATGTTACATTTTCGATACATAACTGATATATAGATGATACATTTTCGATACATAGCAGATACATGTTTAAATGTTTTGAATTATTTTAACGAAATAAATTTTAAAACGACCGATACGTTATCGATACATCGTAATATATTACCGATACATCATAAATACACCATTGATACATCATAGATATAGATGAGAAAAATTAATAATAAAATTTTAATACATTACCGATGTATCATCTATATCTTGCAATACACTGTAAATACATGACCGGTACATCATAAATACATTATAAATATAAACAATAAATTGAGTTAAAAAGCAAAACCTTGTACAACATGGAAAAATAAAAGGACGGAGCAAGCATCAAATATTTAACAGGAAGACAACGTTTTTTAAATACATATTAGAAGCAATTTAAATATATAATCTATATATGATAGATACATATATTTTTAATACATAATACATAATATATATATATATATATATATATATATATATATATATATATATATATATATATATATATATATATATATATATATATATATATATATATATATATATATATATATATATATATATATATATATATATATTGTAACGTAATTTATGCGTTTTTAAAGCATGTGATACATATATCTTTGAATTTAATGTGTATATATATACACACATATATTTATTTATTTATTTTTGTTTTTATATATATGAAAAAATAAATCAGTGACACATTTCAGATACATTACAGATACATAGCTGATACATGTTTAAATTATTTTGACATGCTGAGACTTGCTAACACGCGTTGACGCGTGTGTCAGAGGCGATTCTGACGTATGTCAGACTCATTTTTGACCAGTTATGACACGTTTTTGATCTTTTTTTGGCTTTGTATATGCCATTTGTCTTCTATTTAGTGGTTTGATTAAAATATGTAAACTTTTATCTTTTTTTGGTATCAGTGTAAACTATTAGGTTGGTGTGTATTTTTATTATTTTCTATCTAAATAGTAATATTTTTGTGGTTTTCTCCATATTTAATGTGGTTACAAAAATACCACCAAAATGACCAAAACCGAAAATTGAACCAGAACAAACTAAAAATATGGATCAGCCGTAGTAATGTTTTATATAAATTTTATCCTTTATACAAATTGGTAAAGTAGCACAAGATTCTTCTAACCAAAACAATAACACAAAAATGCTGTACATCACTGTACTAAGGAAGATGACTATCATATTATTGAATTTATTATATATTGATTATCAGCAGAACCGAACCAAAATTTTCCCTTCATTCCTGTTCGGTTTTCAGTAGATAATTGTATCAATTTATCATGCTGAACCATTTTAGAAACTTTAAAAATGTATTTAAAAGGAGAAACAATTTAAAAATGAAAATAAATATCAGAAATATCTTTACGCCTTTTTCTTTTTGAAAACATCAAAGATAAAATTTATTGCATCCCAAGTCTTTGTACGTGACAGAGGCTAAAGCATTTGGTACATTGAGAGTCCAATTAACGGGTAGGGGCTTTGATTTCTGTATGCTTTGGGTAGGAAATATGCAGCTTTTGTTAGACAGATTTACCATAGTAGCAAATGCCAAGCACTGACCGAAAAGCTAATGACCGAAGAACTTTCCTAAAAGAAAATCTCAATTGGAAGCTCAAGCTGTTCTCTTAAGGAAAACTCAAATAGATGTAAAAATGTCGATCCGTCTCAGAATGCTAACTAGCACAGCTACTACATGCTTTATGCGGAAGCTGTAACAAAATATTCAAAAAGCATGAGCATGCGGAAATAAAAGCTTTGCATTTCACATCAACATCCTATTCTCTTGACTGATATAAAGAAAACCTTGCAGTTCAGGAGAAGACCACCAAAAAAATAAATGAAATGGATCTCAGTGGTGACATTACAATACAATTATCTGGATATGAAGCGCTCAAGCATCACAAATTGATACAGGGAATAAACATGGTAACTAATACCAGCTGTTTGCTATTTCCGACTAACAAATCGTATACGAAGTGTAAACTGCTACAAAAATTTCTGCTTCAGAGACACTTCCTGCCGCAACTTTTTAATGTGACTCAATAGTAATCTACTCTAGCTAAAAGCAAACAAAGCACCTGGAGAATAGCAAATCAGTAGCACCAAATGAGTTTCATATGTAAAACTGAAAGAGAAACATTTTCATTTTTGTGTGAACTGAAAAGAAAATGGAATCAACTGTTTGTCTGTGCTGCATACAATCCTAAAAGTTTAGGCTTGGCTCGTCTGAATTTAACATACTCAAACTCAAGCTTGCTCGAGCTTCACAAGTAGAATATGCAGCCTCGACAAGTTTAAGTGGAAAAAACTTGAGTCTTTTTCTAAGGAGAACGCAATGCTCTTGAGCAGCTATTTAGGAAAACAGATATAGAACAGCACATCAAGCATAAAATTAAGTTCACTTCATAGTATTTAACCCCATGAATGTCAATTTGTCAATGGAGCTTATTTCACTTTTTCCTGGAGTTACATGATTTGCCTTGTCACTCATATTGCAATTTCAACTATCCTCAAGTACTAGGTATGTAAAACAAACTCTCCTTTATCAGATTCAGAGCCCAACTTTAGAACCCTTTACTTACTCCAATGTAACCAATGATATCATTTCACTGATGCTAAACACTATATAAAAATATCTAGATAAGTTATGTGGACGTTTTTATGAGTCTTTAGTTGTTGGGACAGCACTCAATTCTAGTTATTTCTTTCTATTTTAATATATCAACATGGAATTCTATAAACTAGACAAAAGCAGTGTGTTTGTGGGTGTGGTGGGGGTGGGGGGGTAGATATTATAAATTTAAGAACTGGAACCGGACTGAAATCAGTTCAGGCCCCAGTCCCTGGGTCCATGAGACAAGAACTGGGCTGGACCTGCCAATTAACATGGCTAGTGAGATAGCACAACACCAAAATGTAATCACAGGTTTATATACTGTCACAGTTGAAAATAATTATTTTTGACAAAAAAAAAAATTGTGATATTTATGCTGTTTGAATAATGAGAAACAAGACAACGGAAGTCACGCAAACCCGAGGAAACCAACAACACTATTCATGTAAGTGACAGTAAAACCAATACTCAAAATGAGATGAAACCAAATATCTCAATCGAAAGCAACGAGACAAATCATGTAATTTAAGTGAAACCAATAATCAAAAGGAGATGAAACCGAATATCTCTAGTTCTTCTATGTTCCTATAATAAGTTAGTTGATAGATGATAATTAAGCCTGTTTATAGCAAGTCTTAAGATTTGTGACTGAGTTGTAAAATTGAATTTATCAATTTTTTCCCATATATTTGTGATAAAAGAAATTCAGTCAGCAAATAAAGCATTAGACACTTGAGAACTGATAAGCATGTCAAAACACATTACCTCAATTTTAATCTACAAGGTAAGTGTACACGCTGAGAACTGGTTCTGAGATGTATCCTCCGCCAAAAAAACTACTTTTGATGCTTCACAGCTATTATTTCTTAACCAGTTTCAGCTCCAAACTTTTGTACCAAGAATTCATCCAGTTGGCCCCAGTTAGGGGTATTAGATTTACTCGAGTTATCAGTAGGTAATGATCTAATGCATCCAAGGATGTGTTTTATATCACGATGAAGCCTGTCATGTGATGTAAGGAATATGATTACCAAAAGCAGCAGATAAAACATTAAACAAATGCTTTTATTCAGGATCTTTGTTAAGGGAATACGACAAAAATATACCTGTCCTTCGCTTGTGGAGTGCTGATTTCCAATCGTGAAAATGCTTCTGATATTTGTGAATGAAAAATTACGACGACATGCCTGCAAACAGCATGCCACATGAATCCCATAGTCCTTACCGTTGAATTCAGGAATTTAAAGAATGATATTAACGGAAAAAAGAAAAATATTCATGCTTGACAGATAATGCATCATACTGAAGTATGCAGCCTAGAAAAGGCAACTTAAAGAAAGTGTAAACGGGTAGAGAAACAACTGTCTTGCCATCTTTCATTTGCCATTGTTATGATGAAAAAGCTTTTGTAAATGGCAACTCCCAAAAATTGCAAGTGATATTGTGATAATCACTATGGGCTTTGTGAAAATGAAATACATGTATAATTGTGCGATGACTTTAATGGGTCAAAATTTTTTTACCATCCATATGCAACTCCAAACTTGGACAGACAAGAAAAAACTCATAAATACAAGCAGTTCCAGAATAATGTCTTACACTAATTCTTTCAAAAACGTAACGTCAATATTTTAGCAAGTCAAAATTATATGTAAACTCTGGCTTCTTTTGTAAGACAAAGAATGTTGGAAGATGACATCATGATTGGTTCAAAAGTATTTGGTTATCAGGTAAGATCAACCAACCACAACCGCCCCACCTTAGTACAAGAGGATAATACTACTAACACAAAAAGAGCATTGTGAAAATCACAAGTTTCTTTTTGTGCATGGTCTGATCCAGTGTCAACTCCACTCTTTTTCCAGTATGCGAAATTGATAAATCCAATTGCACCAACTCTATAAATTTAAATTATTATATGAAGTAGCAACCAAAAAGGAACAGTTTATAAATTGATCAGCTTATGAACAGTTTATAAATTGATCAGCTTATGACAAGTATCTTATTTACAAAAACCCTCCACAGCTATAATATATTCTCATTTTTCAATCATGATTCTGCTGTGCTCGTGGTTTCTATCTTTAAGAATGAATGAACCAATAACACAATTACAAGCTACTCAAGGTGTATAAGAAAAACTCAGCTTCAGTATCAGGGAATTTTTTATTTTCAGGTTGTTCTATAAAATTTGCATCATCTACAATGCAAAACAGGTCATAGAAAATGGAAAGGAAACAAACAGTGCTCTCTAAACGAAGGAATTTTTTTATTCTCCATGGTAAGAACAAAACTCACCTAAAAATTAATTGAACATCCATCTCAAGTAAAGTCCGAGACAAGACTCGTTGAAGGTATCCAACCTCCTGAAAAAAGAAAAAAAGAACAATCATGTTTAGTACATAGAGAAAACTCTGAATAAATTAAAGGAAAACAAGTAACATAATAAACAAAAAACAATTATCTAGTATCATTACAATAATAATTTCTACCAACCAGCATATTTTTTCAGAAGTACAATTTCCAGAAGCAAATTACTCTTTAGTGAAAAAGCTAATCCACTTGGTGAAAATGGTAAGAACCTATCTCCATATTCAAGATAAAAAAAGAAAGAGTGCCAGTGCCTATCTCCATATAAATGTTATGTTCTAAACTCTTTAGAATTCAGACGGAAAAATGGGCAAAACTAAATTAGGATACAAAAGAGAGAGAGGGACGGATCATAATGAGCTGAGAGTCTGAGACGACAGTAGAATTCCGGATTAAAATTTTTCGGCTGAATTCATTTAGTGACTTCCCGTTATTGGTAAAATTAAAATTTGGTTACCAAAATGTAAAAATTTGAAAATCAGTAATCGTTCCGGAAAAACAAAATAGTTTCTACTAGCCACAACAAAATTTAACCTCGAATCCCTATTTGGAGGGTTGCTTTATTCACATCTTGTTAAATTTTTTGGTAAAATTATCATTTTATGCTATTTTATTAATATTTTATACTACCTAAGCTTATATATAGGGAAAAGGGTCATTTATGCCCCTAAGGTTTGTCTATAGGATCAAGCAAGCCCTCAACGTTCGGAAAGGTTCAAATATGCCCTCAATGTCTTAAAAAATGAACCAGGCCCCATTTTGACCTATAAATGAAACGTAGAGGGCCTGTTTGTCGAAAATGGGGGGCCTAACTGTTTATTTTTCAAGATGTTGGGGGCATATTTGAACCTTTTCGGACGTTGAGGGCTTACTTGATCTTAGAGGCAAACCTTAGGAGCATAGATGACCCTTTTCCCTTATATAAATGGTATCTAAACAACATCAATTAAATACAAAAGAGAAAGAAAAAACAAGCAATAACAACCAGTGGCAGTCAAACTACAACAGAGGCGAGCAGCGTGCCTTTCTTGCATCTTGTGCTCAGAAACAAGCACATGCCTGGGCATCTAATCATAATAGGAGGGCTATAAATAAAGCTTGCTGAGAATTAAGCATGAAATGCTCTGCAACAAGCAAGCTATGGCACAAAGTTAAGTGACTACATAACAAAATCTACATCGTTAACTGTTTCACATGGAATCTTTTCAATCACCAATAAATCTCTCTACTCTCTCTCCCCTCCACTCTCTCCCTCTCTCACCCATCCAGTCACTCACACAAAGACAGTCACATGATTTACAGACAATAATTCTCACAAAAGATACTGAGCCATGAATTAAACTATTTAGTTGTGATTACCTTCGTAAGAGATCGAGCAAATTGACTGGGCTGTGAATCAGCATCTTCAGGTCTGTTCCAGGTCTCAACAATTTGAGGCAACCCACGTAAATGAACCAACAATCTTTCTCTCATTATCTGAACCAGCTTTGTATGTATTTCCTCTCGGTGAACCTTGTAATCCTAAATAATAATCATATCCAAGGATAAACAATATAAACTGTAACTATTGTAGACCTTAAAAGAAAACTTAAAAAAATATTTTTCCTAAATTTAAAACAACAAAACGAAGACAAGAGGAAAGCTCAACTCAAAAAGTGCACATACAAACCATACTAGCATTTCAAGAAGTTGCACAAAATTCCATCAAAACAATTCAGCCGCCCAAAAAGTCTATTATGAAAAAGAAAAGTAACCACAAAACTGTAGTACAAGCACATGGAATGGAATTATGGAAGTATAGCTGCCAAAAAATTAAATGGCATCAAGAGGGAAACGACAGCAAAAGAAATCGAGGGGTCTAGATAATTAACATGAAAGAAGGAGAAAGTAAACAAATAAAATGACATCCATTACAGACTATTATGATGCAAACACAATGGCAAACACATGAATTACAAAGTTAAGATAATCACAATGTATCACCTCAATGTCTACCCTCATTTCATAAGAGCAGATCTAAGAACATTCAAATGAAGTTCAGTTCAAAATAACAAATGATACTCCAAGTACGCCAACAACAACCCAACACCCTACTCAGTCCATAAGAATAAGCAAACTAAATTTAGGAAAAAACAAAAAGTTAGGAGATTGAAATGAAAATTAAAAATAAATGAGTCAAAATTGGTGTTCACATCAGAAATCAGTAAGGGAAGAGCTAGTAGCTTCAACTGAGATTCAATATACATGAGTAAATTTTAATACCAAAAAGTGCTCCAATAATAACTAAACGACCTTTTATCGCCTTCCATGCAAAAAAATACATCAATGCCAAGTGCGAATGATATAAAAGTACTATTAAAGACAAGTAATTTTTTTAAAAGCGTACCTGTGCTACACGATCAATCTCGAGGAGCAGTAATGCCTTTCTTGTCTCAGGTACTTTGAGGAAAAGAATACGCCTGATTTCTTAGTCCAGACATAAAGCACAAAGGTAAGCTTATTCAGAAATGCTGGTTAAGTTCAAAAGGAAACTATATATATTGACAGACCAACAAGGAAATTTTGCAACAAAAAAAAAGAACTGAAAGCTAAAGGATAAACAAAAAGTAATTCATTCAAAAGAAGCAGCAAGAATGAAATTGATAAACCACCTAGAAAATTTTTCAACATTTATTCCATGAGCCAACCTTGACATATACAAGGAACATGTTGGAGTCATTAGGCCCACAGACACGAAGCCACCTTAGAAAGAGTGGGGTCAAATGACCCCACCAAGATTGTCCAAATGTTTAGAAGTCCTTGAAGTTTATGTATATATATTCTTACTAAATTTTGTATTTTGACCCCAATGCATCAAAAACTCTCCCTATTATAATTTCTATATCCAATTTTGACCCAACTAACGATACGTCCTGGTTTCGCCCCAGTTGGCCCATATGTTTTTGTATAGATACACTTGTTTCATTAAAGTGAAGGTCGATTAAATAAAACACGGTACAATATACCAACACGATTTACTGAAATGTGGACCCCGGGATGTGTTAAACAGATTTCGAGAAATAAAGATAAAATGAAGGGAAATGATAAAATAAAATGCTAGGTGAGCTATACCAAATAAACATGGCAGGCTGACTATGAAAACCTACATTTCTTTAGCAAAAGGATCAAACAGCTGGTGGAAAAAGTGAATGAACTATTTTCACAAAGAGAGATGGATAATAAGCCTCAACTTCACATGGTAAAAGTTATCATGCAGCAAGAAGTATTTTCAGGATTGTCCCCATTAAGTAATTACTGTGAAGGTTAATGATAACCCTGATAATAATGACATGAAGCAGCAGCATCTTGGCATATCAGCTTACCAGGAATAATAGCATATGTACAACTGACAACCTGACTTGCAAGGGCCAAGTGCTTAGAGGTGATAGACTTCAATCCAGACACCTGCAACATGGCAAACACCTCGGTTACAAGAAGCAACAATATCCAAGATTTCGTCAATTTGAGATGGCAGACAATGGCATCACATGAAATATGTAGAAAATGTGCAATGGTAAAAATAATAAGCAAAGGTCATGTATGTCCACAAGATGAGAAAAGTTCATCTGATAGCAGTTTCATGTTCCATAGCTTTTCTCATAGATATACCAACATACAATGTAACACTTTGGACAGCATACATGTCGGCAATTAGAAAATAGAAACTTTTACCTGCATGGCACCAGCTCCAAGAACAAGCTGACAGGTCCTTGTATTGAAGAATTTTAATATCTCCACAACACGTTGAACAACTTCCGAAGACAGTGCTGGCAAAAAATTATTCATATCAATGTACTCTGACAACATCTTCAGCAATATTAAGCCACTGGTCAAGAAGAGAAAAAGGGAAAATATTACAATTTTATTAATATTGCTAACTTCAGAAAATTTACTTAATGTCGCTATTCCAACCGCAATAGATAACAAAAAGAAATAATGGGAAGATGATCGTCATATAGATAGGAAGAAGGTAAAATAATATAAAGACTAAAGCTGGATAACAACCTTTCAATAGGATAATGATAAGATTTATGGAATAAATAATTATTTGGTAAGGGGCAATAAATAAAAAAAAAAGAATATGCGGACAAAGTTAAATGACAAAACTAACCAATTCACCATGTGATAACCAACACCTCCACACATAAGTGTTTGAGCAGCAGGTTTTCCACGGTCCTTAGCATTAGTGTTGCTCTGAGTGGAAGAGATTGTAACACCGGTGTTATTGCTTTCTGTTGCTTCAGATGAAGGAGAAGACTTCACTTCCGCAGCATTTTGCAGTGATATTTCACTCGAGTCCATCCTCACAGGTTGCTGAGCATTTTGTACTTCAGTGTCAGTCACAAGTGGACCATCGTTGCTTGTGACCACTTCACCTTGTGCATCATCTAGATCCCCAGAAATCAATGTCTCGGAAGAAAATAGTGAGGACACAATGACCTGAAATTCATCCGGGACATCAACTTCCACCCATGTCTCTTGATCAAGCACTGCCTTAAGTTTTGTCATCTACAATGACCAGTGTCTAGGTTAGCTTTATTGATAAGTAAAAAGTAAAAATACACTAAATAACCCAAAAAGAATAACAAAATAGTTGAAAACTAACTCGCATTTCATGCTGGATGTCTACAAAAGCTTTGGCCTGAGACTGCAGTGTTCCACGAATACTATACCCCAACCTTCCACCAATCTGTTTATGTTAGCAACATGAATAGCATCACCAACATTGACAGATGAATTTTGCAGGAATAAATAAGCAAGGGAAAAAAAATACCCTCTCGGTCGCAGTTATAAACTCTTGAGTGATCATGTGAATGCTCAAGAACTCCTGTAGTCTCAACTTAGGATGGAGAAGAGCGCGGACACCAAGGAGCTTTGCCCATCTACCATGAGCAGCATCACATGCAGCAAACACAGCTTCTGCATTCTCTCGTAACACATCAGCCCTGCCAAAAAAACAAATAGTTTATATCACTAAAATTGATTCAAGAAGATAATGATGTGGCATGTAGAAAGAAAAAAATTGGCATCAAATGTTGGCCAGATACTAATTCATACAAACTGGTGAGTGGTGACTGCATTAACAAGTCCTGTCATAATCCAGAGCGTGATTGGTTGACAGAATATGATAAATAGAGAAGGAAAGAAGCCTTCTCAGTTTTGGTCAAAAATTCCAGTTACAGCAACAACAACCAGATATATATAAATTTAATTCTTAAACTTAACTAAGATAGAAGAAAGAGAATCACATAGGATTTGTTTTCAACTAGCGATGCCGCAAATCATGGGGCACAATACTGATTATCATAAACAAAGAGAGATATTCCCCAAAAGAAATGCAAACATTCTGCAGGGACCAAAGAGCTTTCATAAGATGATAAAAGCTAAATTGGATCAATGTAATTTTTCTCTCTTAATTATCACAATACCACTTCAGTCAACAAAAGATTGGGGTCGTTCTCCAGTAGTCTTGCTAGCATTACAAGAGACTCCATCTACAACACCCTCAATACTGCCAGAGAGACGATCATGTCTGAAGCACCCATCATTTAGGCATTCAATAACCAGAGTTCAATTAGAACGTGATTCCACAGACAATAGCAGCATTTTTAGAAGTAAACAAACACAATCGTACATGACCACTATCCCCATTTGACCAGGGCAAGTCCATAAGCTAACTCTTAGAGATGTCTATTTGCCAGACTGTCTAACTAAACTGAAGGGGTATGGTTAACATGCACTGCAATAGAAAACCCATACAATTTTCAAGTGTTTGATTTTAGGGGCCGTTTTGACATTTGCTAATTGAATTCTCAATTGAACCATCTTAGCCACTTCTCCTGGCATCCCTGATACAATTCTGAGGTAAGGGATTTTCCTTGTTTAATCATGTATCACAGTCACTTCTAGTAATTTATCGTTCGATGCATGACCGAAAATGATCCATGAGTTGACAGAGTTGTCCTTTCAATGGTACAGTGGTACTTGTGATATTTCAGCTTGAGAGTTGAGACAACTGGGTTCCATTTGATTGTATAACATACATAGTCTTCCTGACTGAATGTCTTCTGTTTTTACTCTAAAGAACTTTCAAGCAGGGTCAACTTTTTTTTTCCCACAAATAACTTCTTTTACTGAAACCTCTAAAATGATTGCACATCAATAATAACTAGAATCTTTATCTAATGCACTTTAGTTCTATGCATTCTTAAACATCCTTCATGGGGTAATAGTATTTAAAAAACTCTTGCTAAGAACACCCCAAAAGTTATCATATGCAAATGACCTTTGATTGCTCCAAACAACAGCCCTTAAAAAAAATGGAAGTCTTGACAAGAGGATAGCTCTCAATAAAATTAAACATCAAAAAAGCAACTTCACCAATTCAACACAAGAAGCAGAATATATTCACCTAAACATCCTTCATGGAGTAAAAGAATGGGGTGATTACTAAAAATCCCTGAGGTAAGGTCAAAACAACCAAGTCCCCCTCACATTTGAAAAATATAAAGTTTCCCCCCTAACGTTTGATCAAATTAACTAAACCCCTCTGTCTGTTAATAATGTCAATTAACTCGGTCAAAGGGTCAAAGTTTAAAATAAAGTTAAATTGATCCCTGAACTTATTTTTCATTTGTAAATATCCGGAAAAAAAAAATTCTAAAAATAGTTTACAATTATTTATAAAATTACAATGTACTTATATTAATTTTAGATTACCATATTCTTAATGGATATTGGCTAAACAAATCCTAACGTTACAAGTTTATAGCGATTTAATCTCATTATTCAAAACGTTACCGAACAAATCCTAACCTTTTCATTTTTTGCAATTTGTAGCCCAAACCGTTGTTCAGCAATTTTGTGCATATATGGCCAACGTTTTAAAAATGTTCCAAATAAAATCCTAACCTTTCGTGTTGTTGCACTATATAACCTAAAAAAGGAGACAAAATTGCCGGAAAACGGACTTGGGCTACAAAATACAAAAACATGAAACATTAGAATTTGTTTTTTAACGTTTTGAACAATGGGATTAAATCGCTACAAAGTTATTACGTAAGGATTTGCTTTGCCGATACCCTATTCTTAATGATAATAATAAAGAAAATATTATTATTATTGTTAAAAAAATATTTGAAAATATTTGTAAAATTAGGAGTTGATTTTTTAAAAGATAAATAGAATTATTCATTTTTATAGATATACCAAAAAAAGAAAAATATTTACTTTGTGTATTTAGTTACTTTAATCTTGAATACATTTTATTGTTAGTAAAAAGTTAAATACCGCTAGTTAAGTTCAGTATTGAAAATTTATAATTTTTTTTTTGTACAAAATAAAATAGTCATAAAAAAATTATAATTTATCTTGTACAAAATTAAAAAAAATTAATACGCTATCAAAGCACTAAAATATACTAAAATTATACTACCGGTATTACAATTTTACTTAACATTAAAATTTATTAGGATTACACTAATAGTATATATAAAGTAAATGCAGTGTTATTAAAAGCGCTCGCCTGAGCGCCTAAAGCGCTCAGGCGAGGCGCCACAGACTGATGGCGCCTCCAGACCTTCCAGTCGAGGCGCCTTCAGTAAGGCGAGCGCTTTATTTGCTTAAGCGCTCGCCTTGGAATATGAAAAAAACACGCTTTTTTGAATTTTTTGTATTTTTACGTTTTTTAGGTGACTTTTACTCTAATCTAGACATTCCTATTTGATAGCCTTAATTAATGCCTTAATTAATGCTTTAAATGGATTTAACTTAGGAAATTTAAAGTCTTTTAGGAAGTCTAAAAGTCTATTCAAGTTTCTATTTAAGTGTTTAGGATTAAGTAAAACACAATAACTTCAAATTAAAATATACGTTAAGTAAAAAGCAGAGCCTTTTATTCTTTCTTCTCACGCCATGGATAGCCAACCTCAACCATGCACTGATGGTTCAACACCCACTGAAAAGAAGAAGGATCCGGGATGGAAATACAACTACATGCAAAATCCTAATGACCCAAATCCAGTGATTTTTTACTAAATATATATATATAAATATATATATTTAATATTTTTAGGTATAGGCGCCTTACTTCGATAAGGCGAGCGCTTTTTTAGCGCTTCTCGCCTCGGGCGATATATGGCTATCTCGCCTTGAGAGCGCCTTGCGCCTTAAACAACACTGAGTAAATGTTTATTTATATTTTAATAAAAACAATCAATATTGTATTAAAAAAATCAACTCCTAGTTTTATAAATACTTTTAGAAAAATTTTAATAAATTTATTTGGTTTTTAAGATTTTTTGGACTTTTATGAATGAAAAATAAGTTTAGGGATCAAATTAAACTTTATTTTTTACAATTTAACCCTTTGACTTAGTCAATTAACGTAGTTAAATGACAGAAGGGGGAACAAGTTAATTTGATAAAACGGTAAAATTTTATATTCCTAAAATGTGAGCAGGGACTTGGTTATTTTGACCTTACTTCAGGGGTTTTTATTAATTATCCCTAAGAGAATCTAAAGAAATTTTTGCTAAGAACACCCCAATAGTTATCATATGCAAATGACATGAGGGTGCTCAAGACTACAGCCGCTAAAAAAATGAAAGTATTGACAAGTGGGCAGCTAAAATTAAACATCAAAACAGCAACTTTACCAATCCAGCACGAGAAGCAAAATTCACCTGAAATTTCTAGTCATATTTGAGGGACTTGCTGCATCGTTAGTTTTCCCCTGAGACGAAGGAGCCTTGCCAGCATTTCTTTGAGACAAAAATGGGGCGATTGGACCACCGAGACTGTCATTCTCTTGAGCTATTTCAGCAGCTGCAGCACCGATTACGATTGCAGCAGCAACTGAATCAGCAGCGTAATGTCCATCAAGGTTGCACATAATCCATTCAATTGCCTTTTTCACTTCAGCAGCCCGCAATAAATGGGCCTGCATTCACTAAAAGAAAAGTAATCATATTATATCTTAATTTGATGGAACTGAAGGAAAAAGATAGATTAACAGACAATACTCCATAATATCACAATTGGGGGGGGAAGAGACCATTGTCAAGGAAAATCCAGAAACTATAACCAAGCTAAGCATCCAAATCATACACAACATCAGACATGCTCTTTTGGAGGAGACAATACCCTCAAGAATAGGATAGAATACAAAAGTAGGTGAATGAAAAAGGTATGCATGTGGAGATGTTCTCATTTCATCTCATGCAGCTAATTTTTAGACTTTAGATCGAAATAGGCTGAAATCATCGAAAAATACCTCACTTTTTTGACTTTTTTGGTTTATGGCCCAAACTTTTAAAATCATCAATTTTAGCCTATTTTTCAATTTTCAGTTTCAATTATAGCCATCTTTTCAAATTAGAGTGGAAAAAAGTTCAAATAATGCCCTCATATTGCTTCATATTGTTTCATTTTGTCTTTTTACCATCAAGAAACCTGAAGGGCATATTTGAACCTTTTTCCCCTATAATTAAACAGAGGGTACAATTGAAACTGTACAGTGAGAAATGGGCTAAAATTGACGATTTTGAAAGTTTGGGCCATAAATGAAAAAATAGAAAAGGTGGAGTATCTTTCAATGATTAAGCCATCGAAAAATGATAACAGGTAAACTAACAGTTCCTTAAAACAAGCTCCTCAAACAGTTTGATCCGTCACAAAAATACTTGATCACAGTGAAACAGCCCCTTTTAGTTTTATAGATTTCATGCTACTTAACCAGGGAAGTGCTAACCTCTAAGGAGTGAGGCAAAGGGACAAACTATCATTACAAAATACAGGTTGTTGTGTGTCAAGGTGATACTTTCAGCATCTATGCGAGCATTTATTTTAGAGCTTTTAAAGAGTCTAGTTCAATCAATGTCCAACTGGATCAGAGGGCTTTTCTTTTTCAGTTTGTTCTTAATGTTCTCATTGGTCCTAGTAGTATGTGAATGTGACATGATAATAACTAACCTTGCACCTGTACTGCCATTTGTTCCTTTTTATAATTAGACCTATTTATCTCTTAAAGATAGAAAAATCCAGTCCAAGCACTCAAAGATTGTTATGCATACTTACTCAATAATTGGAAAGATAGATTTCAGTCAATAGCACATAAGTAGCATTACACAGCTAAGCGAAATATTGTACTCTATTGTGTGTGCATGAGTTACAGTTTTAATTCTTTAGTATAATATATAGCCTGTGATCCTCAACCTTTTTGAGCTAGAACTACAATTTTGATAGAGTCAAATAAAAATTTAGCTGCAATACACAGCCTTCAATAAATTAACATAGCCCATAAGTACAAGAGAATCCAAGCATCAATTCACAAAGAAATTCCAATGCATCACCATCTAGTAACTTCAAAACCTCAGAACTAGGAATGATACTAGTGAAGTATACATTACCGCTACGATCTTGAAAATAGCACTTAGAAGTTGAACAAAACTTTCAGATGACAAGCTCTTTAACTTGGTTGCAAGAGATAGATTTCCACCTGAATTGTTTTAAGAGATCAGAGATGGAGCAGAAGCACAATAAATCACTCAGATGCAAGGAAATTCAATCTAAGAGATCAGAAACTCCTTTAGTATTATTTTGAACTTACCATCTGCTTCTACTGTTCGGTCTCCAGTACTGAAATCCGACTCTAATGGTCGTGCCATAAGAATAGGAAGTAGCTCTGCAACCGCATTTTTTATAGCAGTTTTCATGTCAGCAGTAAGTGTATCACGGTACATCCTCAACACGGTAGGAAGCTTAGCCTAAAAAGAAAAAAAAAACAATTGGATCATCAGAATGCATACACTGTATCCAGGGGTAAAACCATTTCCACCAATGTTAATTATATAAAACTAAACAATGAATAAATGTTCAAACAAAATTGTGATTAAATGTTAGCTATCAACAACTGGAATAAGTTAGCTAGATGTAATCTATTGCTTCTTTTTGTTTTCTTTAATATTAATGGGATTTAAATGGTGAAGATGTCTTGTTCAAAAAAATGGTGAAGATGTAAGAGAACACACCTTAAAATGCTTCAATAGAAAACATTTCAATTGTGTTAAATTTCTTTGCAAAAATTTCCAAGAAAGGCACAGTATAGGAGAGAAAGGCATGTGCAACAACAAGGACAATCTCCAACTAAAGACCCATAATTACATGTAGGCTTTGTGTTTGTGGTGGAACCCTTAAGGGGTCATTTGGTTAACTAAATTTTGAGGGGGGGATCTTAAGGAAAATGAGAATGGTTCCCGGTCTTTGTTTTTGGTTGGAAAAATACATGAAAATAGAATGTGATTCCATTCCATCATCAATAAGAATTACCCATTTCCATTCTCCCCCGTGGGAATTGATTTCATTCTCATTTTTCTTCAACTCTCATTCCCATCTCTTACTCCACCAAACAATATAGAATATGAAATCAATTAATCCTATTTTCATTCTCTCATTCTCATTTCCAACGTTTAACCAAACAGACCCTAAGAAGGCTATAAAGTCCGTCCCAGTTCACTGAAAAAGATTACTCCTTTAATTTGGCCTAAATATTCCACCAACCTAAAAAAATACCAGGCGCCTAATGGCTAATACTCATGTGAAGATAGATAGTAAGGAACTACTCCATTTAATATTTTGTCTCCATAGGTAGGACAAGCATAATATAGTATTTGCAATCTGGAGAGCTTACATTGTTAGACCCATAGAGGCTAACTCCATTTATCACAAATGGGCACCAAAAGAATATGCCTTCTCTAATCAAAATTGCATTTAATATCAATTTTCACACAAACACATGTATGTGTGTATATATGTAAATATATATCTCGTACACACATGAAAACCAACCCAAGTAATTTCACTATGATGAATCATCAAAATATTAGCATAGGTGGCATAGAAGAGGATTTTCCAGTTAGCCACATCTAATTTACAAGAATCCAGATGTCACCAAAATCTGCATATATAGCAGTGAAACTTTCAATTTAAAACGCTAAAACAAGCTCAAGTAATAATTAAAGCAGTGTCAGACTAGACCAATATTATATAATTATTCTTGATCATACTAGCAACAAAAGGGCACATTTTAAGGGAGCTTGGAACCTCCACGAAGAATAAAAGACAGGGTATTAAAATGATTAGTATGCATCATACTCACTGTTCTAAGCAGCCCAACAATGTGAGGAAGGAGACGATCACGGAAATTAGAGGTTTCCTCTTCATCCAGAGTAACCTGCTAGCAAGAAAAGTTAATAAATTACACATTTTCATATAATAAGGAACAATAAAGTGAAACAACCACAAAAAATTAAATCATGGAGAGGATTTTAAATATGTAAAAAAAAAAGAGCACATGAAAATCAATTAAGGGAAGACAACAAAAGCATCACATGTTTTACTGTTTCAATACTCATCAATTGCTAAAAATAAGGGGAAATTAGGAAAAGCACCAAAACTAATTGAGTATATGCTTTTGGGTCTTATTTGAGATTCGCGCTTGAATCTTAAGATGCAGAATCACTCACAAACCATGGAATCAATAACAGCAAAACCAATCAACTCTTGGTTGATGCATCGTAAAATATCATAAATACACTACAGTGACTGTTGGCAATGTAGCAACATACATATATTACAAACAAATAAATCAGATCATTTCTTTAGCTACTACAATACAAGTCTCTGGTGAAAAGATTATTTATACAAACTTATGAAAAATGTGCACACTTCGTCAAAACTAGAAAATAGACACATAAAATTCAGCTTACATCAACATCTCTTCCATTAGTGAAACGAGAATCCCTGACTTTGGCTTTAGATATAATAACCTCATCAGTATTCACAGCATCATGTATTGCAGAATGCATAAACTCTGCTGAGAGGATACTACAAAATTAAATGTAAACAGTTATTATAAAGTACAACAATGAAATTAACTTTGTTTTTTATACAAATTTTAAGAATTTTTTTACTCAAATGAAGCAACTAGCAAAAGCTACAAAAAAGAATCTGGTAAAACAGCACTGCAACAAAGGTCAAACTCAATAACATTTAAAATGGTCAAGTCCAACATGATAGTTCATCAAACTCCAAAACCTAACCAACTCAGTTGAGAGCTCGGTGACCGTTCAAGAAAAATCCGCCAATGATTGATAGGCCATTCCTTCCCATCCGTAGGTGAAGAAAGAAAATAAAAGTTCCATAAATTGTGGAATAAATATGTGACAGATAAAAAAAAGTGCATTACAGTTATATTAACTGTAATACATGACATAAACGGGGGAAAAGTAACTATTGAGTAGCATATTCTCAACCACATATATATGGGTGACTTATTTTATGCAATATGTAAATCTCACTACTCTCTTTTGAAAGATAAAATACCTGTTAATGGAATCTATTGAAGTTGCTACATGATCCCGAAGGTGACGAAAGCAATGTAGACCAGTAAGCTCATCCCCATCCTGTCAAAGACACAACGTACAAGTTAAGGACCAAAATGAATAACTTGGAAAAAAATCCACAAACAAAAAAGAATATCAAAATTACACGTAGGCATAGTATAGAGAAAAAAGTTTCTGTAAGGTTAATAACAAACAACAAAACAAAGACCACATCTTGGGGAAAAGAATAGAGGAAAACAAACCTAATTTCCAAAAACAAACTGGCTCATTTATTTGTGTCATAGTCAAATTCCACAAGATGCTATAAACCCCTAAAATGCTATCCGCATTTTATAATGCATAAAGAGACGAATTAAGTATGTATTTCAACACAAATGCAACTTAAGCACGGAGCAATTCTTTGCCAAATAAAAAAGGCATTTGAATGGCTAAGGTATAGCATGATGTTTACCATGAAACGCTCATTGTTAGGTGATATTACTTCAGTTATTGCCAATGCCATCTACTAAGAAAAGATCCATTGAAATAGCTTTCAAGAAAATGGGGTCTTTTACACCAATCATAAAACCAAGCAGGGATGTCATATGCAAGCAACCCAATGCTGAAGTAAAGGTAACGTCAGATGTTTCACGTACACAGGAAGATACGCATCTAGAAACAACAAAGATGACTATACAAGTAATATGGCTATGAATGCAAATCCATAGAACTTATTTTCCATTTGATCATGCGAAATACAAGATACAACAACAATTCAGTGTCTATCAGTAGTGCAAAGGTACTATTTTAAATATGAAATTTTAAAGGGAAAAGGGTCATTTATGCCCCTAAGGTTTGCCTCCAGAGCAAGCAAGCCCTCAACGTTCGAAAAGGTTCAAATATTGCCCCTAAGGTCTTAAAAGGTGAACAACTAGGCCCCCATTTTGACTGATAAATGAGACGCTGGGGGGCTGATTGTTGAAATTGGGGGGCCTGGTTGTTCCCTTTTTAAGAAGTTGGGAGCATATTTGAACCTTTCTAGACGTTAAGGGCTTACTCTGGAGACAAGCCTTAGAGGCATAAATGACCCTTTTCCCAAATTTAAAAAAAAAATTGGAACACATAGTTAGTGTTAAACAAAGCTAGAAATTTAAATTTAAATTTTAACAAATCAAAACTAAATAATGATAGAATTGTATTTTAGAAATATATGGTATTGACTGCAAATTAGTAGGCAAACCTTTGAGGACACAAATGTAAGTTAGAAAGAACTCTAAGAGCCTACACATCATAGAAATTCCAAGGGCCATCACATCATACAACACGTATTGGCCAAGGTCAATTTCAAAGTTTAAAATCTGTGAATGTGAGATACTAAGAGCACCAGTTCTCCCTTTTGGATTTTTATAACCAAATTGACATTCATAAAATGAAAAAAGAAGAGAATGGGAAAAGAACTGGAATATGAAAAAGAATGACCACTTCTAAGCAAAGAAAACGATCAACGTTTTCCTGGAAACAAACTTGAGGCTTACCAACATATGTTGCAAATCATCAGTGACATCTAAAGCTCCTGAACAATCTGCAGATGCGACCAGCTGCACGACAGAAGCCAAAACTGCTTATATTTTCAGTCATCAAGAAAATCACAACTTAAAATCAGATATAGAATATGAAGGGGAAAAAAGCAACATAATGTTTGCATGGGTAGAATAATCCTTAAAATTGTTACATGAAACTGTTTATCATTTCTTCTCGAGGCATACAGCATTTCTGTATAAATTTAAGCATATATAGTGTAAATACTAATTTGAAGAATCGGAGCATGCCATACTAAATGAGAACCCATAAACCGAAGAACTTTTATGCAACTGTGATATCAACAGATAATTGCAATTGTTAGGATAAGCATTCTGAAGCATAAATAAAACAAACAGAGTTGTATTAAAATTGACCTATGTCCATTTCTAAATCAATATATATGTCTATAAACCCCAAAACTGAAAAAGCAAGAGTTTAATTCGATTTACCTATGTTCATTCAATTCTCAAGTGCATATAGAAAGAAGTAAAATCATGGCATTAGTGACACAATTTGCAATAATTCACTTGAATTCCAACTCCTAGGCATGATTTATTCCAAACCAAACCTACACTACCACAGAAGCTAGTGTTCAATCATATCAAAATTACAGCATACACAGCATTCAATACCAACAATTACAGTACATAACCAGCCAAACAAACATCAACCAACAGAGATATTTACATTTTACCGAAAAACAAGAGATAATAATTACCAATTTCAAAGCAGAAAGAGCTTGATTCACATATAAAATAACCCTCAATTTATGCTGCAAACCCAACAAATCACTTCTATTAACATTCAACTCCTGAATATTCCTCGCGGACTCAACTAAATCCTTATCCAAAAGCCTAATAGTCTCCTTCAACTCTCTAATCCTGCTACACCCTTCCACAATCTTCACATTGAGATCCTGCAGCTGCCCTTGCGCCTCGAAAAACGAATTGGACCGCAACGAAATCTCCTTCACTAAATGCAACTCAACCACATCCAAATACTGTGATAACTTCTCTTGCAAAACCACATTCTCACTCACATTAGAAAACGGACACGCTGCTCGAAAAGTCGGTCCGTCTTCCAATCGAAAATCCTCTTTAAAATACAAAGCCGGAACCTCTCGTAAACACGCAACCAACGCTTCACCTTGACCTGAATAATTACTATTATTACTACTAGTAATATCTTGACCTATATTGCTGTTTTCTTTAGTGTTGTGCTCCTGAATGTCTTCGAAACGTGAGTACGATTCGGAGATGGATGATAAGTAGGGTTTGAAATCGGATCTTGTTAATTCGGAGGATTTAGCGATTAACGGAGTGAATTCCGGTGGAGGAACGGAGGCAGAGGAGGAGGAGCTCCACCAGGCGGTCCAAGATCCTTCGGCGGAGTAGACACCGGACTTACCGACGTGCGGATTGTTGAGAATTGAAGAGAGGCTTTGGATTCCGACGTCGGAGACTGACTTAGCTAAAGTTGATGAGGTTGGTGAATCTTGCGGTGACCTTCCCAATTGTGAATGGGAAGGTTTTGAATCCATTTCTGTTGTTTTTCAGATTAGCAATAGAGTACTGAATTTTGTTTACAGATCTAATGTAATTTGATTTAGTTAAAGTTGGATCTCAAGGTGTGATAGTATGCTGCTTTTTTAGTTTGTTTAATGGCTTTATCAAATGGGACTGGTTCGATCAAGCAAATTTGTGTTTGTGTAATGGTGCTGGTGGGAAATTTTGATCTGAAGATTCTGAGAAAGAGAATGGTGGAGTGAGAGAGAAGAGAGATGGTTAGTGGCCTAGCTGGGCCGGGTGCTAGTTCAGTGCTTCCTAATGGATTAATTCCAAAAATGTACTAGTATAACTTTTTTTTTTGGGGCTTTTTGTCCAAACAACCAACTTATACTAATGAGGGAATTAGACTCAGTACTTGATTATCAAAAATAATTCCAAAAATACTTGAGCATCTTTTTTTTTTCTGTCAACACTTGATCCCATCTTTTTATTTCATCTAGCACTTGATTCCACCTTTTTATTTCATCCACCACTTGATTTCACTTTTTTATTTCATCCAACACTTAATCCAACTTTTTTATTTCGTCCAGCATTTAACTTCATTTTTTTATTCATCCAACATTTAACTCCATTATTTTAAGATTTAGAATTTAGATTTTAGGATTTTAGGGGTTTAGGGTTTATGATTTTAGGGTTAGGGTTTAGTATGATTTAGGATTTAGCATGATTTAGGGTTTAGGGTTTAGCATGATTTAGGGTTTAAGGTTTAAGATTTAGAATTTAGGATTTAGGGTTTAGCATGTTTTAGGGTTTAGAGTTTGGAGTTTAGGGTTTAGGCTTTAGGCTTTAGCATGATTTAGGGTTTAGGGTTTAGTATGATTTACGGTTTAGGGTTTAGAGAAATAAGATTTTAAGTGTTAGGTTTAATGTTTTTATTAAATCAAGTGCTAGGTGCAATTTATTTTCTTTTGTAAGTATTGTCCGCAAATAAAAACGAACATAAGTATTTTTGAGATTATTTTAACAAAATCAAGTATTTTTCAACTTTTCCCTATCCTAATTTAGAGTTTTTTAGACAAATTACGGGCTTAGCCCGTAATAATTCGAAAGATACGGTTATGAGTTGAAGAAATTACACGGTATACCAAGAAAACAAAAAATATTTACATTAATACCAACCTTAAAAAGTATTTACATATGTAAGTTTTTATATTACATATCTACAAATTTAATTTTTTTATTTACAAATAGATTATAAAACGTGGTTTCTTTTAACTTAAATAACTGCAACAAGAAAACCGACTATGAAGATCGTGCAAAAACCCGTTTCTCAGTGAATTAAATACATTAGTTTCTTTCAATAAATCATCAGGCGATTCCTGTTTATATCTTATAAAAAGGTTGGGATTTACTAATTACCTCTAATTATGATTGGTACAAGAAGAGGGTCTTCTTCAATGTTGAAATCAAAGAAGAGGAAATT
This sequence comes from Mercurialis annua, assembly GCF_937616625.2. Classification (NCBI taxonomy): domain Eukaryota; kingdom Viridiplantae; phylum Streptophyta; class Magnoliopsida; order Malpighiales; family Euphorbiaceae; genus Mercurialis; species Mercurialis annua. The sequence continues at coordinate 55,234,715 of NC_065572.1, forward strand.
GAAGATAATTCAAGATGTGGAAGTTAATCAAGAGGAGCAACAACACTCTGGAAAAACCAAAAATGAAAAATTGATTTCTAAAGTGAAGGTATGATCTTCTGGTTTATATAAATTATGCATGCAAGTTGTTTGGTTAAATGTTATTGTAAAGAGTCAGTATTGGCAAATGTTAAGAATTTGATTTTTGTTAAATATAAAGAATACAAAAAATAAGTTGATAGCTACGTACCCGTATTATTAATTTAGTGAATCTTGTGTTTCTATATATAGTTTGTAGCTTTTGACTTTTTAATATTATCAAAAAAAATTGATAAATTAGCTGTAACTCAGTTTGTGTATTTCTATAAAATAAATTTAGTTAAGCTATATTTAAAACCTATCGCTATAAATTATGCCATTAGAATTTAATTTTATATAATTACTATATTAACTCTTAATACAGGATTGGACTCTTTTAACTGAGCAAGATGCTCACTTTGTTTGTAGAGTTGGACATGAGATTGGGGGAGATGTTGTTGCAAACATTAAAAAAAACATTGTCAGAATCTCAAATTGAATTGTTTCGGAAAAGTTGTTTTGGTTCGTATCTGGATTTACAAGATTTGAAATTTCATCATCAATTGGTTCATAACTTGTTGTTAAGAGAAGTGAAACAACCTAGAGAATATGAGTTATGGATCAAAATTAGTAACACATTATTAAGATTTAGTTTAGATAAATTTGCATTGGTTACAGGGCTGAAATGTACTGGTATGTGTAACAAAAACAATTTTTCTATGACTGTTCATGGTTTAAAGGATAGATATTTTGGTGGTTTGAAAACAGTTAGTAAACAATCTATTGAGGATCGATTTTTGTTGAAGGGTTTTGAATCAGATGCTGATGCTTTCAAGTTGTCGATTTTATATTTTATTCAGTGTTTTCTTTTTAACAATGTTCGACATTGTAAAGTTAAAGAGATTGATTATGATATTGTTGATAGCCTTGGCTTTGAAATGTATCCTTGGGGATTAGATGCTTTCTATGCTACTATTGAACCTTTGAAGCGGAAATATATTGGTAAGAAGAAAGCTGCTGCAAGTATGTCGACAAGTATATTAGAAAATTATGTGTTTTATAGGCTTAATGGGTTTCCTTTAGCCTTCCAAATCTGGTTCTTTGAATGTTGTTCAGCTGTTAATGGATTGTTTGCTTATTCATCGGGGGTTGCTATTCCTCGAACTTTGAAATGAAGTTGCAATGAATCGGAAAAATTCACATTTTACAAGAGAAATTTATTAAGCTTAAAGGAAAGTGGTGTAAGCTTTTTTAAAATCATTTTTATTTACAAGATTATTTTATAAATTTTATTAATAATTAATATCTTATTTAGTTTGTTACTATTTTTTTTTTTAAATTCTGCTTTTTGTTTCTTTTTTTATTATAGCATACAATTTCAAATTCAACACCAAGTGCTGAAGAGAGAGTTAGACTGGATTTGAATGGTCTTTTTGATAAATGAAAAGGGAAGAGAAGTCAAGAGTCGAAGGTTAAACCTGTTATATATGATGACGTTGATGATGACGATGATTTTTTTGATGATATGCCCTTATCCATGCGTCGTTCAATTTTATAAAACACATCTAAATCTATCGGCATTGTCGATTTGAGAAAGGAAATTAAAGTTCTTTCTGCAAATCAAATGAGATTGTGTACAGAGATAAAAGAGTTGAAGTCTTTTATTGAAGTCAAATTTGCTCAAGTTATGGATATCATTTCAGCTGCAATGAACCAAAAAGAAGGTGACTGTGCTGGACGAAGTGAAGCTTGTTTGAAGGTGAGTTTCATTTTGTTATATTATTTAGAAACAAATTATAATTTTTATATTCATATAATTTGTAATTTACATATGTGGGTGAATTGTATTAGTTTGATGAGTTTTTTTTTTGAATTCATCAAATTTCATTAAATCGAATATGAAACAGTTACATTTGTAAGAAATTCGGGATAATTTGAAAACGAAACCCGATGACCTGACATGGAACAGACAACATGCTGTCTGATTCGCAGATCTTACTTACGAAAACAAAAATTAATTATTAACAGTTTCGCTAATTAAGTGCAATCTTCAATCAATCTTCGATCAAACTTCATCCATCACCCATCACCCGCAAACTCACATCATCCGGTTCAACCACCACTTGATAACTCCTTCATAAAAAAGAGACAGCAAACCTTCCACAGAGGAAGGACAACAAACCTTTCACAAAGAAAGGACAAAATAAAACATTCAGAAAAAAAAACAAAACAATGAAAAATAAATAAACCTAATATAGCTCATAAACGATTTCATTTTGTTGTTGATGATTTTCAATTTATCTCCGCTTCTTGATAATTCAATTGCGCTTCGTTGATAAATCTTAATCTATCAAGAAAAAATGGAAAAGAATTGGCTATTTATTATATCTATGAAATTAAATTAACATATGTAAAGGGATGGCTACCGTCAACAGCAAAATCAAACCATTGACGGCTGCCGGAGAAAAAACAACAAAAAAACTCTAAACGGCTAGGGTTTGCTTTGAGAGAAAAGAGAGGTTTAGAGTTTTATTAGTTTGATGAGTTAGTTGATCATGAAGTTGGTAATAAAGAGGATGAGGATTTGAATTCTTATGGAGCAAAGAAGGTATTGAAATACCAATAATATATGTATTACATACATATTATTTCCATATGATATTACAGTCATTATTATTGACACTTTATATATATTATATTTCATTGTAGATTAATGATAATGTTGTTCCTAATGATGTATGCAATTTGGTGGATAAATTGAACTGTGATTTTGCAATTAAGGTACATAATTTGTAATTATATATTTATATATTATATTTGTTTATGATTGAGGAATTGAATATTGATTCGGGAAATAAGTTATTTACTTTTTTAATTCATTATTTGGGTATTTATATTAGTATATAAATTTTTATGCAATTTTACTAGTTGTATTTACATAACTAATTTTTACTTTTTTACGACGTTAAGAATACCGATGAAAAAGATAGTATGAGAGATAGTGAAGAATTGAGAGCTTGTACAAAGACTCGTGATCTAGTTGTTAATGTAATTAAATGTATATATTTGATTATAGTGTGTTGTTTTTATTGCTTCTATTAATATTTTCATTATTGGTTAGGATGAAGATTCTAAAATTGAAACAATGGAAGATGGAAGTTCATCTTGTTTTATTAATACTATTGATATTAACAATCTGGTTGATGTTGTGGATGCTGCTGAGTTAAGTTATAAAAAAACAGAGTCAAATATGGTATGTCATTTTGTATTGTTTACTTATATATTAATTGTTAAGTCAAACTTTTATTATTATTGGATTAATTGTGGCTAAATAGTTTTTTTGCAGTCTAATTTGATTACGCCTCCTGTTATTTTGAAAAGACAAATTAAGCCTGCCAATATTTTGATGTCTCCATATGTTAACAAATATGGGTCATCTGATAAATCTGTCTGCATATTTTCTCATATAGACATCGTGCAAGGTATTTTCCCATTTGATGATAAGATTGGCCAAGATATCGACTTTGGAATTCTTGAATAATTCCATAATTGGATTGATAAACGTGCTCAAGGTGGGAAAAAGAGGTGAATTTTATTTTTTTATAAATTTATGTTAGTTCTTTAATTAGATTCTTATATTTATTTTAATTTGTTTAGGCCAAAAATTTACACCGAAGAGGATAATAGTTTAAGTCCTCCATTTCATTTTGGTGTAGCTACCATAGCTGAAAAATTTTGGTTTCATACTTTGGTATATGCGGGGGGGCCTTTTTCAGAATCTGTAAGTAATGTATATTATGTAATTTGAGTTGTTGTTAATGGGTAGTTGAAAACTGATTTAGTCGATATTTTTAATTGCAGCACATCGATGTCATTTTCTACTATTTGAGAAAAAAGGGAAGTATTCCAATTCTGTGAAGTTGATATTTACTACTACAGATGTCAAGACCCAAATTATTGAGCCGAGACCGGCGCTAGAGAAAGGGAGTGTTAGCTCTGGAACCCGTAGCAAGCCTAAAATCACTGTAAATTTTTCGCGAATAAAATATATTATTATAAACAAAACATTTTCAAAAAACTTCTTTAATAATATAATCACAAATATCAAAGTCTTGTATTCCCTTTCTGAAAACATGTTCGAAACGCTTCTTAGAAATCAGGGTCTTACCGAGCGATATCTCATATCCAGCACTACCCTGTTTCTAGTCACAATCATAACCAATTCCACTCACGGCAATTGGTACCAATTTCAAACGGATATAACACCTTTTCATAATAAATCTCATTTATAAATCATGTCAGAGTTTACTATACAAAATACCGTTTGAAATCAAATCATAAACCTTAGTTTGACACCTACTGATTACTGCAGCTCTAAGGATTTGTACTTTGTGCAAGTCAAAAGACTTTCAACACAAAGGAGATGGTCTGTCTGATCCGACTCTGATCACCTGAAACAAAACACTGTGAGGAGGTCAGTATTTTGGGAAATACTTAGTGAGCTTGCATGCTACCAACGGTATTATTAAAAACATAACATCGCATACGATAAAAGCTCATATATACAAATCGATACACGATATCAAAATATAACATAATCTAGTAAATAATACTCCAAGTATTAGATCCGATTGAAACCCTAATCACGATACTCAATACGATCTATAATTTCATACGATTCATAACGATAACAATCGATTCGATCGATCCAATTGGTAGGGTCCCCAGACAGTTCAACCGAGTTAAACCTCTACCGTCGCTTGATCCCAAGATGTGGGTTCCGAGATAGTTCAACCGAGTTAAACCCACTAGATACGGGTCCCGAGATAGTTCAACCGAGTTAAACCTCGTATCCAATTTGATATATATTCCAACTTCGATACGATACGATACGATAAACGATGTTCGATATTCGATATAATTCCATAACACGATAATAGTTTAGACACGCTAGACTGACATACTCACCGGTGATCACACAGTCCTATTGACGCCCAATAGGTAGCACGTTTTCTCGGATCATACACTGGTTTAAAAACTATAATAATTCGATAAACGATACTTCAAACCATATATTATGTGATGTATAAAATCATAGTATATGAAAATAACTTTTATAAACAATACGCGAAAGTAAAATGCAACTCACAGTGACCGCTATCTAAATATGCAATATTACAATCCCGCAAGCGTAAGCTCCATGTGTTGTTCGATCGTGTAGCCACCCCAGCTAGACGGCTTGGTAGCTTGTCAGTACGTCTGGTACATATACAAACCAAATACACGTTTAAATTATAAACGTGAACCTCATAAACTTAACATCCTAGGTTATAGATTTAGGTTTTCCCAATTACGCGTTATATTCATTACAAAACCCTAATCGTATTCTCCATGTTCTATGTTCGAATTGCATATTTTCAGAGTTCGTAAGCTCTTATGGACTCAAGATATGATATGTCAAACTCCCATGCACCAAATGGGCCGAAAACGACCAAGGCAGCCTTGCCTTGGCGTTGGCATGTCGTGCCAACCATTGGCACGTCGTGCCAAGCTGCACGTCATGCCAATTTTAGGCACGTCGTGCCAATTTTTGGCACGTCGTGCGGCCATCGTGCGGCCGCCGACATCAAGCTTAAACCTTCCCAAAATCCATCAAAAACCTATTCCGACTTGCTTGAGACATTCCCGCACATACCCAACATCATTTTTACACAAAATCCATATTAAAAACCATCAAAAACGTTAAATTTCAATCCAAATTCGATCCTATCCCGAAACAGCCAAATATATCAATTTTTAACCAAGATTCTCGAATATTTACCTTGGAATGAAGCTTAGGATCGATAGAGAACGAGATTCTGAAGAAATCGCCGCAAAAATCACTCGAATCGGACGTCGAACGACGAAACGACGGCGAAACGACGGTATCGTCTATATTTCTCTCGCTCTCTCTGGAAGTCTCTCTTCCCTTCTCTGATTCAATTTCTATATATATATATATATATATATATATATATATATATATATATATCTCGGCTAAAGTGACACTTTAATCCTTGTTCTTTTTGTTTGTTACAATTTATCTTTCAAACTTTTCTTTTGTACGATTTAGTCCATAGCTAAATCGATTAACACTTTAATTATGACTTATACGTATTATTTCTCCAATAAATAATACGAAACTCGATATTAATACTTTCCCGTCAAAATCCAAAATTTCCATTTTCGATACAAAGTGGCTAAATTACCACTTTGGTTCCTGTACTTTATTTTGAACTTTTCTTGATATTTTTCCTTTTAATTCCAATTCTAACTTTGGAATTAAAATATAATATTAAATTCTCCGCAATAATCTTTTCGAAACCGTCATGCTAGAATTTCATATTTATCTTAATTTCTCGGAAATCCTTCCGATATCGCCACTTCGGCGACTCAACACTAGACACGTGGTCCAATTAGATAATTTAATCATTTGGGGTATTACATTCTTCCCCCCTTATAAAAATTCGTCGTCGAATTTTCATATAACTCCTTGACTTATCTTAACCTCTTAACTTCTTGAATTTCCTTTATAACAAGTATTCTCTATTCATTCCACGATGCTTTTCGGCGCGTGGAATTATTATTCCAGTTTTGTACTTCTTGTACAATAACGTCAATCGTCATTGACAATCTTCATATCATTATTTCCTTATATGATCTTCTTCTTCTATATCTTGGATGTATAACTCTTTCATCTGTTCTTTGTCTGATATACAGCACTTTGAACTCTTGTCCTGTAATTGAACTTTCAGTTCTTTTCTGATATCCAATGGTAGTTCGTTCCAATGATGTCTTATCATTACAGATGATACTCTTATCCTTATAATCAAACTTTTAGTTCAATACTGATATCCAATGGTGATTTGTTCTAGTGATATTTTATCACTAGTGACGATGATTCTCATTACTAGGCTTCTTCATTCATCGTTGAATGATATAGACAATCCATTAGCTCGTACTTCTTAATCCTCTTTGTCTGGTCGTTATCACGACTTGCTTTTAATTCTGAGACATTTTCTCTTATGACAGTATCAGTCACATCTACATATACTTATGATCCTTTGTTTATGATTCTTTCCCTTTTTGTCCAATACATTTAATCTCATAATCTTTCCTTGTTGAATGATGTGGACATTCAAATAACTCGTGCTTCACTACTTATGTAGTCTTTTTCTCATTGCTGTTGTCACCGTCCGATTGCTATTTATCATGGTGTTGGGAATCTAATCCCATTATTTGTCATCCTCCCTTGCCTCGTTACTTTACTCCTCATATACTTCTTTATTCGTTTGTATATCTACTGATCTACTTTCTCTTCTTAAATGTAATGCACCTTTCTCGAAAATTCTCGTCTCTTTTTGCTTCACATTGATCTGTTTTACCAATCTAGTTACAACTAGATAGGATCGCTATATTGGTTGTTAAATCCTTAGATAAGGTGTAATTAACACTCTCATAAACTTCTTATATTTACATTATCTTGCTCACTTACTTAAGTGAGACACTTCAATCTTTTTCCATTTACTAACATATACTAGAATACTTTCTAGTGGCACCATTACTTGTCCTACACTTAATCTTCTCATTCATACTTTACACTTCTCCTGATTCATTCGATGCACTTCGTTTACTCGTTTCTAATTAGAATTCTTGATTCTTTTAATCCCAAGATGTGGGTCCCGAGATAGTTCAACCGAGTTAAACCCACTAAATACGGGTCCCGAGATAGTTCAACCGAGTTAAACCTCGTATCCAATTTGATATATATTCCAACTTCGATACGATACGATACGATACGATAAACGATGTTCAATATTCGATATAATTCCATAACACGATAATAATTTAGACACGCTAGACTGACATACTCACCGGTGATCACACAGTCCTATTGACGCCCAATAGGTAGCACGTGTCCTCGGATCATACACTGGTTTAAAAACTATAATAATTCGATAAACGATACTTTAAACCATATATTATTTGATGTATAAAATCATAGTATATGAAAATAAATTTTATAAACAATACGCGAAAGTAAAATGCAACTCACATTGACCGCTATCCAAATATACAATATTACAATCCCGCAAGCGTAAGCTCCATGTGTTGTTCGATCGTGTAGCCACCCCAGCTAGACGGCTTGGTAGCTTGTCAGTACGTCTGGTACATATACAAACCAAATACACGTTTAAATTATAAACGTGAACCTCATAAACCTAACGTCCTAGGTTATAGATTTAGGTTTTCCCAATTACGCGTTATATTCATTACAAAACCCTCGTATTCTCCATGTTCTATGTCCGAATTGCATATTTTCAGAGTCCGTAAGCTCTTAAGGACTAAAGATATGATACGTCAAACTCCCATGCACCGAATGGGCCGAAAACAACCAAGGCAGCCTTGCCTTGGCGTTGGCACGTCGTGCGAAGCTGTACGTCGTGCCAATTTTTGGCACGTCGTGCCAATTTTAGGCACGTCGTGCGGCCGTCGACAGCAAGCTTAAACCTTCCCAAAATCCATCAAAAACCCATTCCGACTTGCTTGAGACATTCCCGCACATACCCAACATCATTTTTACACAAAATCCATATTAAAAACCGTCAAAAACGTTAAATTTCAATCCAAATTCGATCCTCTCCCAAAACAGCCAAATATATCAATTTTTAACCAAGATTCTCGAATATTTACCTTGGAATGAAACTTAGGATCGATAGAGAACGAGATTCTGAAGAAATCGACGCGAAAATCACTCGAATCGGACGTCGAACGACGAAACGGCGACGAAACGACGGTATCGTCGATATTTCTCTCGCTCTCTCTGGAAGTCTCTCTTCCCTTCTCTGATTCAATTTCTTTCCTTATATATATATATATATATATATATATATATCTCGGCTAAAGTGCCACTTTAATGTTTGTTCTTTTTGTTTGTTACAATTTATCTTTCAAACTTTTCTTTTGTACGATTTAGTCCATAGCTAAATCGATTAACACTTTAATTATGACTTATACGTATTATTTATCTCCAATAAATAATACGAAACTCGATATTAATACTTTCCCGTCAAAATCCAAAATTTCCATTTTCGACACAAAGTGGCTAAATTACCACTTTGGTCCCTGTACTTTATTTTGAACTTTTCTTGACATTTTTCCTTTTAATTCCAATTCTAACTTTGGAATTGAAATATAATATTAAATTCTCCGCAATAATCTTTTCGAAACCGTCCTGCTAGAATTTTTATATTTATCTTAATTTCTCGAAAATCCTTCCGATATCGCCACTTCGGCGACTCAACACTGGACACGTGGTCCAATTACACAATTTAATCATTTGGGGTATTACAACAGATAATCTTTTTGATCAGAATATTCAGACGTTATATTCATTATATTTGATGAGAAAAAAAGATCTTTCTGTTTGTGAAGCTGATCATTTGGTGGCTAAATACATATGTGGGTGTCGTATGCTTTGTAACATGTCTTGGTATAAAGTAGATCATGTACTTTTTCCAATACATGTTTCAAAAAAGAAAAAATCTACTTCGAAACATATTGATAATTGGTTTTTAGGACGACTAAGTTTCAAAGACAGATGCATTTATGTGTATGATACTATGAGGTCAAGTCGCAATGATAAGATTGTTTTGGATGTTGTACAGGCATACAGTACCCTGTTGCCTCGTTTTTTGGTGGTAGAAAACTTTTACTCTTTACGTACGGAACTTGATTTGAGCAGGCCTCCCTATTTGGGTAAATTGTATGATGATCCTTTCAGTGTTGCGCATGTTGATGGGCTGCCTATCCAACAAGAGAGGTAATTTTTCACTTGTTCACTTTGTATATATGTTACTATATGTTATTTTGTTTCTTATGTATTTTCTATAGTATTTTTTATAGTGATTGTGGACTATATGCTGTGTCATTTGCTGAATATCTTATTGATGGGAAGAAGATTCCTTGTTCTGATTTTGATGTCGAGATTCATCGCAATAGGATTGCATTTTCGTTGTACGAGTATGGCAAGAGGAAGCATGTGGAACATATTGAAAGTGAACGAGAATAGATCCTTGTCTTCTTTCATATCATCTTGTAGGAATTTTACAATCTTTTTTATTGTTTTAGTTTGGTCAAGAAATGTGACTCTTCTGTCAAAATTGAAGAATTTATTAATAGATTGTTTAGTGTTCCAGTTTAATGAAACAGGTTCATATCATGTTTGTTATTATATTAACAATTAAATTTTTTCATATACTTGTTTTCTGTTATAGAAGTATGTATATTAAACTGAAGTGAAATTAAATTTTTAACGTATTGCTATTAGGTACATATTAATTGTGTATTAATTCTATACTGATTAAATACCGATTTTAACCAAATATACACAAATTGTGTATATTTTATTCAAGTAACTCAAATATAACCAGCCATTATCCAAAAAAAAAATTCAAAGTGACTGATTAGGGTATATTCAGTTTGTATCAATATGTTTTATCAAATTATTTAATTTTGTATGCAATATATAGATGTCAATTTAATTACAACATTATTTTGAACACATAAATGGGAACTTATATAAATTCATTACAAAAGAAAGTACAAACAAACTAAAAGTATGTGATAATGAAAAAACAGTATGTCTTTAATTCACTAAACAATTTCATATTGGCAAATTTCTACATGTCTTCTTATTATGCCATTTCTTTCTATATTTACCGCAATTATTTTGCTGCTTGAACTCCCATTCTCCTCTGTATCTACTCTTTTTTGGTCTTCCAGGCTGAATCTTTCCTTGAGGTGGCAAAATGATAACTTCTTTCGCTTCATCAGGTATGTTCCATGTTCTTGAACCAGGAATTGGGTATTACTGTTTCCTTGTATGTCGCAAACATAGTCTCTTTGGTATAGTAAGCTAAGCAGTATCGATAAGTGTTTCGATGAAGTTCTTTTACTACTGCAATTGCATGCGGGCAATATATCTCGTGTACTTGAAATCTGTTGCAAGTACATGTTTTGTCATTCAAATTAACAGTGTAAGTTTCGCCACTTTGCAGCACACTAAATAGTCCACCGCTTGCTTCTTTTGCCTGCAATTGTATCATTATTTTGTTAGAGATATCTATAAATACTGAACTTAAGTTAATATACTAAAATATACATCATATTTATCATTTATATACCTAAAACATACCCTTTAAATATTTTAAATATAACAGTAAACAATAGAACTTTTATTAACTAAATTTAATGTAACAGTGGTAATGAATTAGAGACTTACAGATAGTTTTAAGGATTGAATTGTGTTTTCTTCTAGCATTGCTTCTGCTTGTCTTGAAATTTTTATGAATGTTGCTTCGCCTATGCTTCTATTTGTAACACTCCATTGTTGCGTCAAACTGCGTAAATACTCTAGCAATGTTGCTATCGGTAGTTCCCTTGCTGCCTTAGTAGCTGCGTTGAACGATTCAGCTAGGTTTGAAGTCATTACTGAGTATCTATTGGACTCGCAAAATGCTCTTGTCCATTTCTCATATCCCACACTTTCAAGATAAGGACGAATACTTTTATTTTCTTCGTCAAGCTCGCTCATGTGGTATTCAAACCTATCCTTTGTGTATGATCTAGCAGCCCCAAAAAATGAATCTTTAATGTTTCTCGCATTTCTTTTGAATTTTGTTTTTAAAATGTTGAACAAATGGAACATGCATATTCCATGGGTTGCTTCTGGGTACACTTCGTTAATTGTGTTTGCTATACTATCACATCTATTTGAAATGATAGTTAGACCCTCTCTTACACCAAATGCTTGCTTTATTTTAACAAAAAACCATTCCCAAGAAGCATTGTTCTCTGAATCAGCTATACAAAATGCAAGTGGAAACAGCTTACCGGAAGCGTTTTGTGCTATTGCAGTGAGCATTGTTCCACCATATGTGGATTTCAGAAAGGTTCCATCAACAACCATCACAGGTCTACAATATTTCCACCCTTTAATTGATGCGTCAAGAGCCATAAATGCATATTCAAACCTGTTATCATCCCGTGCTTTTATTTCAGCAACTGATCCAGGGTTTGTTATCTTCAACATATATACGTAACTAGGCAACAATGCATATGATTCACTTGGTTTTCCTTGAACATCTTCCAATGCTCTTTCTTTTGATCTTCATGCCTTCTGATAGTTCATAGTGATGCCGTATTCTTCTTTCATATCTCTTAATATATCTGCTGGAGTATATACTGTTTTGATACTCAAATATTTCACTTTGATACACTCTCCAATTACGACAGTAGTTGCTTGTCGCTGAGCATGCAATCTGTTCTCTAAAGAACAATTGTGTATATCGTTGAATTTTCTTACTATAAATATGTTTGTGTTTCCCTTTTTTGATGCTTTAAATTTCCACTTGCAGTTATCATCTAGACAATTCAGACTATATTCTTTTCCGCAAAACTTTGTTACCTTATATTGAAAATGGTTCTTGATTGCATAGAAGCTCATCACATTCTTCATTGTTTCTTTGTTGTAAAATTAACTCCAACATCTATGACTGTCTGGCCTACAAAAGCATGTGGTTTATTTATCATGCAGTTGCTTTGAAAAACCATATTTTCCGCAGCTTGTTCTTCCATATCCTCAATTGATTCGTTAGCAACTTTTTCACTCAATAAGATAGCATAATCAATAAAATCAGAAAACAAATGTGCTATTCTTATATTCGATGACTGCTGCTCTGAAACAATAATTGCCTGTTCTCTATTTGCTTCCTGGATTTTGGATTGTTGGGACAAGGCTTAATTTCTTAAAAAACCCCCACCTTGCACTTTTTTTTCGTTTATACCCTGACCTTGTAAAAACACCATTTGTACCCAATTTTGGGTTTTTATGTTTCATCCCTACCCAAAAGCATTAAATTGTACTCTTTTCATTTAGAAAAGAGTTAAAACATACTTTTTTCTATTTTTAAAAATACAAATAAATCCTTAAACTTAAAAAATGATCAAATATATCCAAATAATTAATTAATTTTTTTAATTATATAAAATAATAAAAAAATTAAAAAAATTATTATTTTTTTTAATTTTTTTGTTAGAAATATTTTTTAAAAAAATTAAAAAAAATTAAAAAAATAAACAAAAAATTCGGAATTATTTTAAAAAAAATTAAAAAAAATTATTATTATTTTTAATTTTTTGAAGAAGATGGTATTTTTGTACTATTAATAACTTTAATATCTAATTAGTATATAAGTTAAAAATGAAGAATTGTTTTAAACTCTTTTTCAAATGAAAAGAGTACAATTTAATGCTTTTGGGTAGAGATGAAACATAAAAACTCAAAATTGGGTACAAATGGTATTTTTACAAGGTCAGGGTATAAACGAAAAAAAAATGCAAGGTGGGGTTTTTTTAAGGAATTAAGCCTTGGGACAAAGATATAGGAAGATTTATGTGTGATTCAAATCTTTGAAAAGTAATGCACAATGGATATTTGGTTAACTCTTTGTCAACTTTCTCTAATTCCAAGTAAAATAACAAGCTGGAGTCGTCTTCAATAGCCAATGCTGGATATTCATCTTTGATTTTATATTTGACTTCCACTTTATAATCCAAGTCACTTATCTTCAATGCATCTGATATCACTTCAAGTAAATTTTTATAGTTGCAATAATTATGAAGGAGAGCACCTTTTACTTGGAAATTTGAGAAACTGAATTTGTCATCCCACTCGCCATCATAATGTATTAATATTGGTATACTTCCCATTATGATCACTGCATATTTTGAAATAACAAATATAATTAGTTTCAGTAATCTGTATTATCACCTTAATGACAAATGTACATAAAATATATCGTGTATATATATTATAACCAAAAATGAATTCCATCTCCTTTTTTTCCGTGAAAAACCTTCATTGTTCAATTTAAATTGTTTAAAACAAATATACGCTATAAGAGTTCAAAAGTTTTCCTGGAATTTTTCTTTAAAAGATCAATATATATGTAAGCGATGTAATTACATTTAAGTATAACAATGAACACCAAAAATATAACTTTAAATGAAATTACAGATCGAAATCCTTACCTGTGCGTGTTTGATGTAGAAGATTTTCAAGTCTGGAATTTCTAATGGTGATCCAATTTTTGAAATCAATGAGAAAAGTAGTAATTCAGACTTCTGCAATATAAGAGGTTGTAATATGTTATAGTGGAATTAGAAAATACAGAGAAGGGGATTAACAATACCTTGTTTTCTGGATATAAATTTTGATAGGGAAAAACGTGTTTGTTTGTGTAAGATAGTGGGTTATAAACAGAAACAGCTATTGTTTGAGTAAAGGACACAAGACAACATATTTGTAAATAAGAATCAATATGTAGTATTTTTTGTAATTAAGTTTTCATTTGACAGAATTTTTGTAAAGTAAATGTTCGGATGGTAAATTTGTAATTATTTTAATTGTTTCTTGTATTTGTGTAAAAATCTCTTATGAGTTTCATTTTGAAGGAATGCCATATTTTCTATTTTTTATTGAATAATAACTTTTCCTTATTTCATAAATATAATTGAAAATTTGAAAGATACGGTGGTTTATGATTCGATTTGCATGTCTTCTGTGCTGCGAGATTCTCGCCTTTAATACCTCCATTTTATTTAATAGAGTAACAGATCATTCAAACCTTCCTCTTCAGTTGTCTTCTGTTCTAAAATTTGAATTTCGCAATGGTAGAAATTAGGTCAAGTTCTAAAGAATCCCCAATCAAAAAGCTTTCTATTCCCAAATCAAAATCACGACCCCGCAAAAGAAAAATTGATTTCATTGAAGTCAGACATCTATGAAGAAGAGTAGAGGTAAAATCGGGATGATGAAGATGACAATGATTTTGAAGACTTCGAATCACCGAGAATTGCAAGGACAGGGGCGCTCTTTCTACTCTAAATGAAATCAAGGTATTTTTTTGGTTATTTTATTGAATTAGGTTAGGTTGAAATTCTATTTTAGGTTAATTATTTACAATTTTCGTATGAATTGATGGGTGCCATGAAAAAGGTGGCAAAAATACTGGTTTAGTCCCTGAAAGTATCAAAATGGGCTTTCAAGACTTTAAATTATTCCAATTTTTTAGACTTGGATCACGATCCCTTTGAATTTTTATAGATTATTTGCGATAATTACACTTCAATCCTTCAAGTTTGCCGCTGCATGACAATCTAGTCCACTCGAATTCTATCAAACGGATCATTAGCTCGTTATCCAGACGAGTCTCTCTAAAAATTATTATTGGATATTTCGGTCTCTTATCACTTTTCTATCTGTCCGTAAAATAGGTATATACAGTTTAATTGTGTTTATTAAATGAGGATGACATTAATAAGTGATAAATAAAATAAATAAAATGCAAAAATATAGATATAATTATTAAAATTTTAGGAACATAACCCAATACAATGGGTTCTGCCAATTTTCCAGGTCTAGTCCATTTATCCAGTGGTAGCCACCTCTACGTTCCTTAATTTTCTAATAAAAAAGTACCAAGTTCTTTTATTTGGTCCACCTTATACAATTTATGAATCTCTTATTTCCTCGTCAATTACTATAAGTAAAACTTTCCAGTTTTTTTGAATGGATAATGTTGAATTTAAACAAAGAAAAAAGTTGTCATTATTTAATATACTTATATCAAATTATTTCACATTCTTTTCATAGATATAATTACTTATGAGAAAATAGATATGTACAATTCATATTTTATAGTTTTGTGTTTTAACTTATATAGTGTAACTAAATGAACAAAGGATCAATTCACCCCCTCAACTTGGCATGAAATATCAAATGAATCATTCTTGTCGCTTTTGGTACAAACAGACCCAAAAATTGCGTTTTCATATCAAAAAAAGCCCTGAGAGAGTGAGTTTCCTAATTTTATTTAATTAACTTAATTAATCATATCCTAATACCTTAATTAAATTAATAAAATACATTTAACTCTAATTAATTATATTTTACTTAAATTCATCAAAATAAATTATATTTTACTTAATTAAAACTCTTAATTATATCCTAATTTACTCTAATAAAACACAATTA
Organism: Mercurialis annua; assembly: GCF_937616625.2. NCBI lineage: Eukaryota > Viridiplantae > Streptophyta > Magnoliopsida > Malpighiales > Euphorbiaceae > Mercurialis > Mercurialis annua. The sequence continues at coordinate 55,250,910 of NC_065572.1, forward strand.
ATTCTAATTCATCCCCTTCTTTTTCCGTCGGAATTTTTTTCAGTCAATTTTTTTTTTCTGTTATCACTTCGGTCTGCTCCTCCATCGTGGAAGAGCAGAGCCATCGCCATAGCAGACCCATCTGAGTCTGCTCCACGGCGCTGGAGCAGAGATGGGTCTGTTTGTACCAAAAGCGACGAGAATGACTCATTTGATATTTCGTGCAAAGTTGAGGGGGTGATTTGATCCTTTGTTCCTACTTTCATTTCAACAAGGCCAAACCTATATAAAGGTCCATATATTTTACACTTTCTTCGGAGATACTTATATTTCATTTTTATATTATCTGGTTTCTCTATTTATCTATTTTTTGTTTTTCAGGTCCTTTTTAAAAATTTTCCAGTCCTTTTATGTGATTGGAGGAAAAAATTGTAAGTAAATGGACTAGAAAAACTAAAAAAGAACCTGAAAATCGAAAATAGGTAAGTAGAGGGAGCAAATAATACAAAAATGAAGTATAAGGATTTTCAAAAAAAAAGTGTATAGTACAACGACCTCTAAATATGTTAAGCCTTTAAAAAAAATATAACTACTTTAAGATAATAAATTAATAAAAAAATCAAAATTTTATTATATTACAGTTTTCTTTTCTAATTGATCTAAATGTTAATATATTATTTTATAACATCAAAAAATATCATTAATTAATATAGAAATTTAATTTTCCTAATTTTAATCGTAAGGTATAAAAAAATTAAAATTAAAATAGCAAATTCGCACCCTGAACTTATAAACAATAGGCAATTAGCCTCATTTGTCCTCTCAATTTGTAATCTAATTGTCCTCTTAAGTAATTTTTCCCTCAACTTGTAAACTAATATGTTAAAATGGAATTAATTGCTTATAATCAAAAAGTTCATAACTGATTTGTTCATAAAATTAGTCTATATATTAATTACTAATTGCTTACAAGTTAAACGCACAAATAACTACTTAAATTAAAAAGTAAATTATAAAAGAAGAAATTTCCTACACTACACCATTTTCTATTTTATTTATAATTTTACATTGTTTTTTTTTCTTTACTTTTCTAATTTTTTTTCCACGAAAAATACTTTTTTTATAATTTCACAAATACATTTTTTTTTTACTTTTATTCTCTTTTTTATAGATTTTCTTTTTCTGATTTTTTTATTTTTATCGAGTTTTTTAATGTAACTATGGTGTATTGTAGTGTATCTATTGTGTTTTTTTAGTATAATTATGGTGTTTTTATAATGTAACAATAGTGTATATATAGTGTATTTATGACATTTTTGTAGTGTTTTTATGGTGTATACTATAAAAATGCTGCAAATACACCACAAACACTGCAAATGCTCATAAACACTGCAAATGCACTATAGATATATTAAAAAAAGGCAGAAATACACGAAAAAATCATATATATACCGAAAAACACCAAAAATAAACTATAAATACATCAAAAATACACTATAACGTAAATACATTATAAAAATATTACAAATACACCATAAACACTTCAAATGCACTATAAACACTGCAAATGCACCATAGAGATATTAAAAAAGCGGCAGAAATACACTAAAATATCATAGATATACCGAAAAACACCAAAAATAAACTATAAATACACCAAAAATACACTATAACGTAAATACATTATAAAAACACTGCAAATACATCATATATCAATTTGTTCTTTACAGAATCAGTAGCATTAAAATATATGAATGAGAGAAAGACAAAATAATTATATGAATAATAAAACAATTTTATAAACAAAAAAATCATAATAATTTATTTACAAAATATTTAAATCATCACAAAAACCCTAAAAAATTACAAAAAAAATTTAAAAATGATGTCGAAAAATTTATAGCACGAACGGAAGAATCGAACGGAAGAGACGAACAGAAAAGCAACCAGAAGAGACGAAAAACTCATCGGAAATAGACGAACGGAAATGTGAACGAAAAAACGAAAGAAACGGAAAAGTAACCGGAAGATACAAACGGAAAATAAGAAAAAGAAAATTGAGAGAAAAAGAGAAAAGAAAGAGAAAAGAAAGAGAAAAGAGAGTGGTTATGTAAAATTTTAACTTAAAATGAGACAATATTTTTGTATATAATATATATGTTGGGTCCAGCAGTAGCTCAAGAGGGGGGAAGGGGGGTGAATTGAGACTTAAAAACTTTTTTTTAAAATGTGATAAGATATGAAGTTAGCTCAAGCTACTTTGAATAACTTCGATCTTGCTTAAGTTAGGCAAGTATAGAAGAACTTGTTAGCTTTGAACAAGGTCAGAAGATAAACTTGTTTTTGCAAAAGTTAAAACACAGATATTCAAAAGTAGGTTTAGTTTGAAAAACTCTTTAAAACTAATCAATCAGTAAGCTAAGTAGTGTAAAGAGCTAAAACGAAAAGCATAAAAGATCAAGCCAGATTTTCATAGTGGTTCGGCAACCCTGCCTACATCCACTCCTTAAGGATACCCATCCTTAAAATTTCCACTCTTCAGTCTCTATTACGGGCTGGAGACAAAGCCTTAAGAATACAACCCTATTTCTACCCAGAAGCTAGTCTGTAATTTACAAGCTGATTTCTTTAACTTCAGCAAACTATTTCCCTTTGAGAATGTAAACCTAGTTCTACCCAGAACCTAGTCTAATCCTCACAAGTGTTTACAGATATTTGGTGGTAAAAACTCTCACTCGAAACTAATCCTAGTTTTTTTGAGATGGATAACCAACTTATGAAGCACAATGGTGGTGGTGGTGATTTTCTCTCTTGATGCTCACACACTTGATAAATGGTTGATGGAGAGGTATATGTAGGCTCCAAGAATCTTCTAGAATTAGGGCTGAGTCATGTGCCTTGATTCTTATCCATAAATGCAAGGTGTGCAAAATGCCAAATGGAGGAGCCTTTTGCCTGCCGAGCTAATCAGACCAGGTTGGGAACATCTTGTTTGGTAGTGACCTGGCAGCCTGATTTTGTAGTATAAGGTACACTGTCACAATCTGATCTTGTCTCCTGAGCTGGTATACCTCAAGCTAATTCCGAAAATGCCTTCCAACAATTTTGCTTGTATTTTAAGATAGAAAAATTATGAACTTTCTAAAACATGGCCTCGCAACATTTAAGTAAACAAAGTAGTGAGTTTTAGTTATCATTAAAATTAAGGATTATGGATAAAAGTCTTTAGCCAACAATATCTTTTCTTAAATATGTTTGTTATTAGAGTATAGTGAGAAATTACAAAAATAGATAAATTCATTGTAAATATATTTGAAAATGAATTTTTTTTAAATAATTCCATTATAAAACTAAAGCTCTGGAAACAAAAACTAATACTAGGCATCTAAAAGAAAAAACGAGATCTCAATTAGAAAAATTATTGCACACAACCGTTGCGCCATGTCATTCGTGCAACAAACCAATTGTGCGTTAGCCATGTGGAAAATTGAATGATAAAAAAAATAAGTAATAATTAAAAGATTTCCTATCGCAAATGCTCATTGGCTTGATGTAAAAATGACGTGGCGCAACGGTTGCATGGGATAAACACTCTCTCAATTAATAGAACATGCAAAAGGCAAAAAAGGCTTGGCTTAAACCACGTAAGTCAAAGAAGGACACAACATTCCCCATACATACAAATGAGGCTTAAAAGTGACCACGCCACTTTTCCTTTTTGTCTCCCTACCTATTTAATTTTTACTTTTACTTTTCATAAACTCTCGCTGCTTGCTAATAACATAACTAATGTTCAATTCAACTTTTTTAGAATTTTATGAGTTTAAAAAGTACTAATTTTATTATAGAAAATGATGTTATACGACAATGATAAATTATATAGTAAAATTTATTAGTTCGTAACGATTTATTTTAATAATAATTTTTTGAAATTTATTCATGGTGAACTTTTTAATATTATTTTATGACAAAATTAATTTTAATTTTTTAGACTCATAAATTGTACTATTGATATCCAATAATTTTGTATATATATGGGTTAATTTCATAAAAAACTACAAACTTTACACAAAATTTCATTTTAATCACGACTTTTAAAAGTTGTTATATAAAATCATGAACTTTCATTTTCTTTCAAATCTATTACGAATTAATTTTCGGTATATTTTTACTGACGTGGCCACCAGAATCCGGTGGATTTGATAAAAAATGAAAAGTAAAACTCATCGGAAAAATAATATAAATATTTTAAAAAGTGCATACTACTTTTGGATAACTAACTAACTAACTACTTCACCTATTTATCCACATCGAAAATAGAAATTTAGGGCGACTCATGGGAACCTCTCATTGGTTGAAAGGCTGCAACAATCTTATTTAGTCTATGAAAAACTTGTCAGATGAATTCCATCCAGCAACTTCACTGGACCCTCAAAAAGATGAAGAACAACACAGCCTCAGATGTGAGTGGGATTTTAATCTGCGGACTGTGATTTCTTCAAACTCAACCACCGCCGGAACTGATGCAGTCGGCGTAATCGAGTTCGACCAATCCCAAACCATCCTTGCCACAGGCGGAATCGCCCGAAAAATACGCATTTACAGCCTCACATCGTTGCTTCCGCACCACGCTAACGCTCTATCTTTGCTAGACCATGCCAATGCGTGCGATTATTACATCTCTACTCCAGCTAAACTCAGCAGTCTGCGATGGAAGCCCGGTTCGGGCAGCCGGGTGATAGGGTCCGGAGATTATGATGGCGTAGTTATGGAGCATGATGTGGAGCGAAAGGTAGCCATATTCGAACGCGACGAGCACGGCGGGCGCCGGGTATGGAGCGTGGATTATTCGCATTGGCAACCCGTTGTCGGGGCGTCGGGATCGGACGACGGGACCATGCAGTTGTGGGACCCGCGATGCGACGGAGGTGGTTCTGTGGCTACGACAGCTGTGCTGAAAAAGGCGGTATGCTGTGTGGAGTTCAATCCGTTTGGTGGATCAATTATAGCCGTGGGATGTGCGGACCGTAGGGTATACGGGTATGATGTTCGGATGGTGACTCATCCGGTTATGGTGCTGGATGGGCATAAGAAAACCGTGACCTACGTTAGATTTGTGGATAATGCCACGTTGGCATCTGCCAGCATTGATGGCCGCTTAAGTCTCTGGAATTTAGAGGATTGTGAAATGATCCGCTCGTACAAGGGCCATGTTAACCGCAGGAACTTTGTTGGGTTGTCGGTATGGAGAACAGGCGGGTTATTGGGTTGCGGGTCGGAGAACAACCAAGTGGTTGTGTATGACAAGAGGTGGGGTGAGCCAATATGGGGTCATGGGTCGGAGCAAGTGGGCGATCATGTGTTTGTAAACAGTGTTTGTTGGAGACAAGTTGATGAGGATGAGTGCACACTTGTGACGGGTGGATCAAATGGGGTCTTACAAGTATTCGAAGTAAAAAGGAAGCCTATGCATAGCTAATTAAACTCAATTAACCTCATTTTGTAACCAACTGATTTAGTTTATTCAGTTATACTAATACACATGTAATTTAATTACGAAACCGTAACCGAAAACGGGCCGTGTGTTGTGTTGTTGATAAGAGTGTTTTTTGTGAGAATTAGGGATGTGCGTTGGTCGGTTCGGATATGGAAAACCAATCGTACCGATTAATTACAGAATCAGAAACCAAATTGCCTATCTTTTTTTCAAAAACCAAACATTTTGTTTGATATATTTTTCGGTTAAATCGGTTACCTTCTGCCCAAAACCGAATCAATTATCAAAAACCGAAAAAATCACCCATCTCAACCCAAAGGGTGCCGTTTTGCTTGGGACTACCGAATTGAATTCAATATTTTGGTCTGATTTGATTAAGTTTTTCGGTTCAATTCGATTTATGCACACCCCTGGTGAGGCTGCTGTTTTGAGTTTGGCTCCTATTGTGCGGTGACTCGGCCACTTTCTAAAGAAACTGACAAGGTACTTCTTTTTTAGTTACATTACTATAAGGAATCTGTAATTTGTATATGAGATTTTTAATGAAATTCTTCCTCTGTTCGCCAAGTTGCTCTCATCATTCTGATGGCTCAGGTGCAAGATGAACTGACATTCTTGTTCATATGATGTTCTCTTGTCTTAACCTTATGTATGGTGTTCAGGAAATTTGTTATCTTTTAGCCACCTTCAGGAACCTAGTATTTGCATTATGTTAACAGTTTTTAAACACACCTTATAATGTTCTTTGAGGTTCTGATTCCGCAAGGTTGGTTCCTTTGGATGGTATCTACACTCGAATGGGAGCTTCTGGCAGCATCCAAGCCGAGTGAGGCTTCTAATTTACTCCGTAAATGCACAAGAAGTTCGCTTGAGAGGGGCACAAGCACACACGACGGGGAAGCTATTGCCTACGCACAGCTGCTAAAGACACTGTCAAGTGATCAGCAAAAACCTTTTAGGATCTTCAGATTTTTTCCAGGCCGAGAAGACTGAAAATCATATAGAAGTAAGCGATAGTTACGAGAATTTCTTTTCAAACTTGAGTGGAGACCCTGGTAGAGGTTTTCAGTTCTTGGAAAATGCTAGAAGCATTGCAAACAGGTGAATTTGCAACCTTATACTAAATTCTGCTTAATCAGGTGAAAGTGGATGATAACATGGTACAATTAAACTCCTTCCTAGATTGTATGTTTTGCTAGCCAATGCCTCTGTCCTTGATAATTTTGTTTCATCTCGGCTCAATTAACCGCATTATGCAGATAAAGACCAGGCAGAAATCGAATGGATCGAGTTGGAACACTAACTCTTCAGATTTTCGCCAAATCTGTAGATTGTTTTTGTATAATTAATTTTGTAAATAATCACATGACCTATTATTTTTGGATTAATTTGCTATGATTGAGGTTCCAGTTCAAAACTTCATAATTCTTGAACAAATATATACATTGACAAGTGTTTTGACATTTAAGATTTTTTCCAGTACAGTATTAGACATTCTTAAACATTGAAGTTTTGGTTGGTTTACTCATTTAACTCTGTTATTATAAGTTTTATAGGATTAGGTACAGTATATTGAAGAAACAGTATTATGGTCTAAGTCAGTAATTTTTGGAGTGCAAAAATGGGTACCCTAATTCTATTAGGAGTAGATAAATTGAATTAGTATTCTACATTATCGTTACGAGTTTGAAAACGAATTTACGGAGAAAATTAGATATCGAGTTTCCATATGCTGTGTGTGAACGCGGACAGGCAATCGCTACTGGCGGAAGCTGTGTGTTCGAATGCAACACGGTTTATGACTTTATTATCATATAAGGAGGAAAGATATAGCATTTGTGGACGGATTTGATCTAACGACTTTAATAAATAGATGCTCATACAATTTGATGCTATGGTAAAGGATTAAATTTTCATTTTTTGTGTGCTTATTTCATTACATATTTAAGTTATTTTATACGTATACATATATGATTAATACATCTTATTAAAGCTTTACGCCCGTGGATGGAAATTAATTTTAATAATTCAAGTTTTCACCATTGTTTTTGAGACAAATGCCAAATTAAATCAACAAAGAGAATGCTCGTCGTGAACCAGATTAAGCCTTTACAGCAGAAGCAGCATCAAATTCTTCTAGGAGACGCTCAATAGTCTTTCTGGATGTGATCTTGTCAATCTCAAATACCCTCATCATTTCATCTTTCGCACCTACATCCAACCGAGGATTTTCATTGCATCTTCATTTAAGATAACGGAAATGCTGAAACGAAAAATGCTAAAACGAAAAGCGACAAAATGATATTTTTTAAAGAATAGGTTCTAAACATAAAATTATGGAGTTTAAGAAGCGTTTTCGGACGTAAATTCAACAAGTTTCCGTGCAAGATAGCTTTTGCATAATCCCGCTTAACCCTTTAGCACATTAGTCTCAAGTTTAATCCCGAGTTACAATCTATTTACGTCCTTGCACGGTTCACATTAAAAAATTACTAACCTTTGTGGGGAAGAACTTTGAGAGGGAGGTGAGATGCATTGGAATTCAGGAACAAGAGCAGATTCTTCATAAGATCAACTGATTCGGCACTGAATAGGATCTCTCTCTAAGTAACACCAAAACATGCAAGGCATAGTCAACTTTATTTGTTACAAAATGGTGCAAAGCTATAAGTCAATTTAATATTATTCTAACTAAGTCCAAATGTTCCTCAAAAAATAAAAAGAATCCAAATGCATATTATATTGTCCAAATTGAACTAATAGTGAAGCTGAAACAAATTCTCATGAGTTTCTCAAGAATATAAATTTCATGTTGTAACTTGCAAATCCAAGTTCAAATGATCCTATAACCATAGTTTCATCATTTGAATAAAGGGTCAAGGTGGCACTTGAACCAGTGTCTCGGGATCAAATAGGTTCATTTTATCTTCTTGGGTCAATTAGACCCAAAATTTGTGTTTCCGGGGTCAAATAAGTTTATGTTAACTTTTTTGGGTCAATTAAACCCAAAACTTTCTTAACTTAAGTCAAACCTCAAATACGGACTTATTTGACTCCGAGATGCAAATTTAGAGGCGTAATTGACTCAAATGACTTATTTCACCCTGAAAATACAAGTTTTGAGTCTAATTGACCCAAAAAATTAAAATAGATTTATTTGACCGCGAAATACCAGTTTTAGGGCTGCGTTGACCCTTTGTTCTTCATCATTTTGTTTGGTTTCTTTTATCTCTTAAGTTTATCAGTTAGATCTTATATATAGAGGCTTGGCTCCAGACTCTGAATATCCCAGTGAATCTACATGTGACACCAAATAAATAATGTGGCCTAACAATTTAAAAAATTCAAATATTTACTGCTTTTATAGATTATAGCATTGGTTTGAATGAATTTTTTAAAATCATTAAATGATGAAAATATAATTTAACAGACCTTGAAGTTGTTGTCTGAATCATAATATCCAGATACTATCATTAGTAGTCGAAGTCTCTCCAACTCTGTAATTTAAACAACAATGCATCACAGAAACAGTCAACAATACATCAAATGAACCTGCAAAGAGCATATAAAACCTGACAGTAGTGTATGCATATCACCAAAAAAAATGGTTCAGTCATTATGCAACTTCTGATAAAAACACAATCATTTCATCAATGAGACGATAAAAACTAATTGATCATAGACTGTTGATTCTATCAGGATTTGCTTACGCTGGAAATACTTGATTTCTTGAGTCGATCTATCCTGATGAGAAAGAAGTTGCTCTATTGATATACCAATAGAGCTCATCCCAATGTACGACAGTACTGATTTCGAACCTGGTAAGGATAAAAGTAGATTTGTAAGTATTTATAGGATCAAAAATCAGTTGGACTTTAAGACATTAGTAGCAGTTGAGTTTAGTGAAAGTCCAGACCTACTCTTGTCCATTTCTTAAACTCCTTGCGCAATATGTCGATTAATTTGAGATCGGAAACATCATGCATTTTGTATCTCACTGCATATACACAAATTTAACTCTTATTATGAGAAGAAGTGTGAATCTTAATTGGAAGCTAAAGATAGCACAGAACAGACTGGCATACATAGTTGGTAAAGACCATTGGAGCCGAAGCGGCCAGCACCATTGATCAATAGTGTAGCAGTGTACTTGTCTTTATCTGTACAATGTGGGCCGGAAAGGTTTCCGGTATCTGAGAGGATGCCTGCCAACTGCGTTTGAATAAGAGGACGGTCAGTTTAGAGGAGGGATAGAATTGAAACAGCAGAAAATACTCAATACCAAGAACTAGACAGAATCAGAGGAAGTGGAAACAGTCAAAAGATTTGGGAACTTATAAGAGGGAAGGGGAAAAAGTACCAAAAGTCTGCTGAATCCTTGTTCGGCCAAAATCTCCGGTGAAATCTGTGCAAACTTTTCAGCAATGAGGGTACAACAAGAGGAGTCCTGTGCATGAAAAATGTGAAATCCATAATGGTTTCTATACAGTGTGATAGCAGAGTTAAAAGAAACAGAAAATATGAATGGCAAATAACAGTTTTCACAATGCATAAAAGGGTTAGCATGTAATCGGCTTCAATTTGACATTTAGAGGTCAAGTACTCTACTCATAATAATATCATGACATCCTGTTCAGACTCAATATAGCTTGTATGCTTGGTCCTTAAACGAGTACGGTATGCTTTTCACAGATTCAGACTCATCACTTAGTACATTACCTCGGAAACAGTAACTTTCGCAACCCCAGGATATTCAGATTCGCCCTGCAAAACAGACAGACGAGTATACATTTTCACACCACAATTTTCTGGAAATAGTGAGAATATCCCAAAGTGAACCGCATTGAGTTAGCAAAACACACCTTTCTGCAATTGAATAGCTCGGTGAGTGCTCCCTTTAATGCCTGATAAAACATGAAACCAATAGGAATCAAGCATTCCAATGTGTCTAATTATCTGAAATAAAAGCCAGATACAGATTTTAGCAGATTATTACCTCTTGTTTGGCTGGTAGCTTGTCTCCATTTAGTAGAACTAGCTTGAGACTCCCAAACAGATCATAATATGATAGGTCAATCTGCTCAAAATATAAATTTATGATGGAAAAAATGACATATTTACAGGGAACTTGGGTTTCAATAACCAATCAGACCATTTGATGGAAAGTTTTTCCATTCCAAGGAAGAAATACCTCATCTATAAACAATAAAAATGACTCATCAATTTGACATGAATTCAACAACCATTGCAGTTCAGCGCGACATTTCAGGTCTTCCCTTTTCATATTGATCACCGGTACAGTGCACAACTTGTCACTTGCCTGCGCCTCGTTCAAGTAGAAAGCATACATGATGGTTGATATGATGGATCCAACATCTGAAAAATTAAGGAAAAAAAACAAAAGTTTAGTTCATAGTATGGTTCTTATTTTCTGATAAAAAAAACTGTTAGTTCAAAGAAAATTACCAGAATCTTGGCCAATTACAGCATGCAAGAATCTTCCAGGAACACCAGCTCGGACATCCTCTCTTCCGGATTTCAAGAATAGATTTAGCCTCTTAATGCTGTCCCATGACTGCATAATTTCAAGGTCAGGGGACAATCCATTATAGAATGATGCAGCAGATTGAGGAAGTGGTATCTTTGACAGGTTCTGTTTCCTTTTGTTCATGCTAAAAGATTTTTCGACCGCAGGTCTTGGTGATTTTTCGACCGCAGGTTTTGGTACAATTTGACACTCTTTATTTGCTTCAGAAGCTTTGGGACTAGATTCTTTACTTGGAACATATGTACCACCCAACTCCCAGCTCGTATCAGACTGAAAATTTGGGAATACTAATGAATTTGATTCTGAAATCTTGGACAGTCTTCCTAATGCAGATTGCTCAACCGGATTCAGACCAATGTCTGAGACTGAGTCTTTTATTGGCGACTCCACGGAGTTCTCGGATATTTCTTGAATGAAGTGTTTGTTACTTCTTGCATGAGTAATATCAGAAGTTGTCCGAGAATTGTTCTTCCTGCGTCCATCATTTCCTTGAAAGTCCAATGTCGGACTCCGATTCCTTGAGATGATATCACCTTTTAATAGACCATCAAAGAATGGATTATCTCGGGCACGAATGTAACATTCCTGTGATCCAACAGAAACAATCAGAATTTTTCGTATGTTTATGATATTTATTTTGTTTAATTAATCAAAATAGAATAAACATAGAATGAAGGCCATGTTTGGTTCATGGAATGGAATAGCATGAAATGGAATAGCTATTCCATATTCTTTAATTTTTGAGAGGAGTACTTATTCTACAAAATCATGGAATAGCAATTCCGTGGAATACCTATTCCATGAACCAAAGCAAAGAATTTTCATTCTATACGGAATAACTATTCCATTCCGCACCTATTACATGAACCAAACATGGCCGAAATAATTGTTCCTAAGTAATAGAATATCTATTCTTTACTTTTTTGAAAAGAATACTTATTACATAAAATCATGAAATAGCAATTCCATTAGAAATAATGTTTTAATGAACTAAGTATAAGAAATAGATATTCTATTCCGGACCTATTTCATGAACCAAACATAGCCTAAGAGTTTCTCAAAATGACTAAACCAAAATTCTAAATTGAAACAACTAGTTCTCAAACCATAGCTTAGTAGTAGGGACACTAAGTTAAAACCTGAAAAACATAAATAAATTACCATGCCCTTTATTTGATTCAATTTCAATTATTAGCAACTTACCATGCCCTTTATTTGATTCAATTTTTACTCAAAAAATCATTTTTTATAAATAAATTTGGTATAAACGTGCCTAATTCTACAAAAATCGTGGTATATTTGGCAAAAAACGTTAAAATTGTGGGTACATAAATTCATTCCTCCTAAACTAAATATAATTATACTCATCCAAATAAATTTCACAATTATAATTATGATTCCTACTTCCTCATGATGAGCAACTAATTGGTAAGATAAACATTTAATTAAATTTTCCAAATCAATAAAAAAAATTGCCAAGCAACCAACGAGTTATAACTCAATTGTTATAAGCGCTCAACAGCAAAATGCTAAGATCGTGAGTTCAATTCCGGACTTCCCCTCCAATCCATAATAATTCAAGAATATGATCAAGAACAGTATTACAAATATGTGACTAATAATTCAAGAAAGGAAGATAAACCAACCTGGAGGTGGATTCCAGTACTGGAAGACTTCATGATAGTTTTGAAATTTGAAAAGAGAAAGAAAAAGTAAAATTTGGTATAATGTCATAAGAGACGGCAAATTCTAAAGAGAAACAATATCATTGAGACAACAAGAAGATGTTGCAGAGAAGATGGAATTCTCCGCCATCAAAACCAAACTTGTAAACCACGAAACCCAACATTTATTTTGTTGAAACGCGGGAAATTCCATGTACCTTATGGCCTAATATACCAATTGGCCCTCCAATTTTGCATACGGTGCAAATGACTCTCATTTTAACTCACTCAGTTTTAATTGCTTTTATTTTATTTTTTAGTGGAAATTGCTTCTAATTTTAACACATGTTTTAACTCTCTGGCTGGTTTAATCATGGAGAAATGTCAAAAAAATTCATAAACTTATACATATCTTTTTAATTTAAATATAAAGTTTAAAATGTCTTAATTGTATGCAGGAAGTTTCATTTTTTCTCAAGATATATGATGTCATAATATGTTGACAAGGCTGCCAAAAATAATGTTCTCCTCAGCAAAATTACGCCAATAAATGTGTCATATCAACATATATATATCGAATTGAGAAAAATAAGACTTCCAGTATATAATTGAGAAGTTTTAAAGTTCTTAATTAAATTCAAAAAATATGTATAGTTTAACAATACTTTTTTTTTGTAAAAGCACCAAAAAGAGTGGAGCCTGCTATAGACCAAAAAAAACATTCAGCAAAGCTGATACAAGCACACTACATGCGCTAAACAAAACAGCAAACAACTCAAATCAAAAGAGAAAAAAGAACAGGAGAAATTTTGTTTGAAAAAGTTCAGTTGTAAAAGTTCTCCTTTTTCTACCTTTAATTGATTTGCCAATTGCTCTTCTGAAGAAGAAGCAGGCCGCTCTGTTCCAAGTCAGGATCCCTTTATCAATACCCAAACCATCTAGAACGTTCCTCTAAATCTTGTTTGAAAAGTTGCAGTCAAAGAAAAGATGCTCTCTTCTCTCCATATTCACATTACAAAGATTGCACTTATCAATGATTTAGGTATAATAGAATTAGTGACAACTACTTTAGGAATCAGAGAAATGCTAGTTGAGTTAGCATGCTTCAACATTTTACCAGTGCTAAAGAAATCTTTTACTGCTTTAATAATATCCCCACCAATCACACTCCAACTCTTCTTAAAGAAAGTACTACCAAAACCATCAGGCCCTGGGGCTTTCTCAGCATCAATACTGAACATACCTCTTTTTACCTCATCATCAGAAACATCTCTAGTAAGCATCTCATTCTCTTCACTGCTCACTTTATGCCTATGATCAAAAACATCAGGGTTGACATTATTTCTATCCTTCATTCTATCTCCAAAGAAAACTTTATAATGTCTAAGGACTTCCTCCTTAATTTGGTCAGTATCCTCAACATAATCCCCATTAACTTTAATTCTCATTATTCTCTTTTCATTGATTCTTTGCTTGATACACCTGTGGAAAAACTTGGTGTTTTTGACCCCCAAAGCTATCCATTTCATTCTCGATTTCTACCTCAAAATGCTTTCCTCCCAATTGATCAACTTACAGAAGTGCTTATTCACAGCTCTCTCTTCATCAATCAACTCAATACAAGTAGGATTAGCTTGTAAATCATTCTGAAGCTTAAAGAGCATATCTCTAGTTTTTATGACTCTAATGGATATTTCACTAAAGTCCCTTATGTTCAGCTTTTTGAGCTCACTTTTAGTGTTCTTTAGCTTCTTGTATACTCTATACATAGAGACACCATTGGTATTTATATTCCAACCTCTTCTGATAGAGTTTAGGAAATCCTGATGCTCACACCAGGCATTATAAAACTTAACCCCTCTAATTAACTTTCTTCTCATTAACAGTTTGCATCTTAACAACCATGGGACTATGATCAGAAACAACAGGGGCTTGCACTTCATAGTAAGTGTCACGACCCAAATTATTGAGCCGCAACCGGCGCTAGGGAACGGGAGTGGTAGCTCCGGAACCCGTAGCAAGCCTTAAATCACTAATAATTTTTCACAATAATAAACAAATAATATTTAATCACGGAAGCAAACACATTTATATAACATATAACCAAATATTTACATTAACTGTTTAAACCTCGCGGGCTCTAGTTACCGTACCCTGTACGAACTGGCCTCGCGGTACTATATACATCAGTTAATGTCTCAAAACATGTCACCGGCATCTGGGGCCATGAACCACATATAAAACACGTAGCCTACAAAAACATGTAAACAAGACAACAAGTAATATGTACACTCAAAATGTACTGCTGTCTAGGCTACGACTCTGTCACACGGGACCACTACTGTAGCATTCACATAAGTCAGATACTAAACATACACAGCTGACTTCTGGACTTCAAAGTTGGCCTCTAGCTAGGTCCACATACTAAGCACCTGAAAACATCAAAGGTGAGGGGTCAGTATTTGGGAAAATACTGAGTGAGTTTGCATTTATTAACGGTGTTATTACAGAAACATAGCATCACATTTCAAGAAAACAATAATATAAAATAATAAGCAGGTATTTGATCCATTCGAAACTAACATCTTAGCATGCGACACATCTCTTGAATAATCATATATCGTTCAATTTAATCATTACATTTCACGCTTTGAGTCCAACTCACTGGTGGGTCCAACCCACTAGATACGGGGACTCCAGGTTACACCGTAATCGAGTGCTCACTCGTATCAAATCATTATCTGATTTCAAAATTCTTATTCGTATCTCGTTATACGTATCAATTTATTTCTCAAATGAAAACACACTAGACTAACTCAATACTGGTGATCACACAGCCTATTGACACCCAATAGGTAGCTAGTTTCTTCGGATCGCATACTAGTTCTCGTATATATACTTGATAGAAATATCTATTATTTACTCAAACCATATATCATGCGATGCGATAAACAGTATAAATATATATCTAAAATAACTTTAATATATAATACACGAAAGTAAAATACAACTCACAGTGACCGCTATCCAAGTAATGATGTGGTCGATCTGATAGTACTCTCTCGCTAGTCCGCGTCTACTGACCCCACTACTCGCTGACACGTCTGATAAATCGTTTAATAGTTAGACGTGAAACTCGTACTTTTACACGTATAATACTTTTAAGTTTTAGGGTTTAGTTTCATTTTTATACTTATTTACGTATTCGATAACTTTAGTCGTATCGACGACCTAGCGAATACCACTTCTCATTCTAGAGAATCGTATAACGTACTTAGCATTTTTCATTATCGTTTACTATCTAAAACGTCAAGCTTAGCTCGAAACCAATGATTCTCAAAGTCCGAAATCCGTCCTTTAGAGTCGAATTACTCAAAACGTTGAATTTCTACATCGAATATAAGTCATATACACGTGGATACGAGTCGGGGTGCACGGGCGTGCCCTACGGTGGGTGCACGATCGTGCAACGAAGTGCACGATCGTGCAACGAAGTGCACGTTCGTGCACCTTGCTGGTGCACGTTCGTGCACCATGAAGGGTGCACGTTCGTGCACCTTGCTGGTGCACGGTCGTGCACCATGAAGGGTGCACGTTCGTGCACCTTGCTGGTGCACGGTCGTGCACCATGAAGGGTGCACGGTCGTGCACCATGAAGGGTGCACGTTCGTGCACCTTGCTGGGTGCACGTTCGTGCACAACATGCACAGCCCCTCCGGAAATCGATTTCCGGGGTTTTACCACCATTCCGACGTGCTATACACACCCACGCTCAATACCCATAACCTCGTTTTCACTAAAACGTCCATTTAACCTAAAAAAACGTCAAATTCAAACCAATATACCATAAAACTCAAAACAGCCCTTAAATATCAATTTTTAACCAAAATTTTCAAAGATTTACCTTAAAACGAAGCTTAGGATTGATAGAGCTCTCGATTCTAAAGAGATTGACTCGAAAATCACGCGAATTGGACGTCGAACGGAGAAATGGCGGCGAGACGACGGTAATCGGCGATAACTTCCCAATTTCTCTCGATCCTTCTCTGATCTTCTTTCTTTGAATTTAGTTTCTTATATTTCCTGGCTAAAATGCCACTTTGGCCTTGTTCTTTTTGTTTATTATCACTTATACTTTAAACTTTTGTTTCATTCAATTTAATCCATAACTAAATCAATAACTTTCTAAATTATAACTTATATGTATTATTTATATCCAATAAATAATACGAAGCTCGATATTACTATTTTCTCGTCAAATCCTGCAAATTTCCATTTTCGACACAAAGTGGCTAAATTACCACTTTGGTCCCTGCACTTTATTTCGAGCTTTTCTTGACATTTTTCCTCTTAATTCCTATTCGAACTTTTGAATTTAAATATATTATTCAATTCCTCGCATATAATCCTTTCCAAAACCGACCTACTAAAACTTATTTATCGGAAAACTTTCCGATATCGCCACGCTTGCGACTCAAAACTGGACACGTGGTCCAATTAGCGAATTAATTATTTTGGGGTATTGTAGTAAGCATTTCCTCAATATATCATCCAAACATCATTAACAAAGCACCAGTCAATAGTTCTCCAAATTCTATCACTACCACTCTGATTGTTAGACCAAGTATACTTATTGCCCATTTTTTTAATTTCACTAACATTTGTCTCATTTATCCAGTTTTTAAACTAATATGTAGCTAACTCATCAATATCAATACCACCAGCTCTATCATTATTGCTCATAACAGAGTTGAAATCCCCTAGGATAGTTCATCTATCATTCATTATCTTAGTCACATCATTCAGCTTACTCCACAACTCCATTCTGTCAACAGCAATGTAGGACCCATAAACAAAAGTACACTAGCAAGTTAACTCATCACTCTCCACTGTACAATGAATGCATTGATTATGAATCATAACATCGTTCATACTAATTTTACTACTATAAAAAATAACTCATAACCTGCCCATACTAGAACAAGAATAATTAATCAATTCTCAGCCATACAATTGATACATTTTAAAATTCATAATTAAATTGAGAAAACGTGTATAGTTTACGAATCTATATATTACCCGTAATTTAAATTATAAGGATCATCAATTAATCCAATTAAACCATGTTAATCAAACCGTCAAGTTTAAAAATGATCAAATCAAATAAAAAATATACCCAAATCCAACATGCAGTATCATTATCATGAAGAATGAGAGGATACATACCTTAAGGATGATCAAAAGTTGAAATTAATATACTTGAGAAAGAAATAGTCAAAATCCCTCTTGAATATCTTGAAACCCACTTGAATAAATCCTTGCAAAACTCAATTCATGTGGTATAAACCTTCAAATCTTGAATCTTTGGTATAAATGGAAGAGTTTGATCATGAACTCTCTAGATTTGAGTAAGATCAGTGGCTACGTTGCTTAGAGAGAGAGAGAGAGAGAGAGAGAGAGAGAGAGAGAGAGAGAGAGAGAGAGAGAGAGAGGGGGGGGGGAAGGAGGCAGAGAGAGGGCTGATATAACCAATGAAAATAAAAAAAAAAAATGAGATTTTAGTCTGATAGATGGTCTTATATATGGGTCTGTCATGGCAGAATATTGTTCTCCATGTTAGATGACCTTCTGGCCTAATTTTTAAAATTTCCAACGGTCAAAGTTTAGATACACATCTTGTATGCCCATATAAATTTTCTAGCATAATCCAACGTCTGAATTGTGAGATATCATTTTGTTTACCAAAATGTGTCAGTTTAAAAAAACACTAGAATGTTATTCCTAGTAACACCCGAAAATTAATCAAAACCTTAATGATTAAACCTATTTTAAATACTCATAAAACCACATCAAAAATTCCTCATATCACATAAATTTCCCTTCAAGAAATTATACGGAATTCAATTTTGATCAACGACCAAATCATTTAACGAATCGTGATGACTATTCACCACGATACTTCAATTATATATAGCATAAACTTTCGATTGCAATGAATTATCTTAATTCATATTTTCATTACTCCAATTTAAATATTTAGTACATATAGTAGAAAGGTCAATTATCACAAATATGACACATGTCATGCCGGAATTTTAACGGATCACACGCCAAATGTTGAAAAATACATCATGATGGTGCAGGATATTACAGTGAAAAGAAGGATGCTCATACTAAACATTGTAGAATCTGAAGGAAGATCTTATCATCACTTATCTATTAGGGATTTTAATCACCAAAGGGGAGTGATCTGAAATTCCTGGACTAAGAATCTCATAGAAGGAGTTATCCCAAGCCTTAAGTCAATTATCATTTAGAAAATACCAATCAAGCTTCCTCCAAATTCTGTCTTCACCAAATTGATTATTACTCCATGTAAAAGGATTACTAATGCTCAGCAACACTAGCATTATTAACGCATTATAAGAACTCATTTGCAACATTATTATCAATATTGAAGCCCCTAGTCTGTCAATATTACTCATTACAACATTGAAATCCCCGAGCACTATTCACATTCCAAACAAAGAATTGCTAATAGACAAGAGGCCCTTCCATAAATCAACTCTTTCAAAAGCAGCATAAGAACCATAGGCTATAGTGAATAAAGACTGAACTCTTCAAACAAAAACTTGTAGTGAATAAATTGCTGGTGATTAACCTCAGTTGAGACTACCATATTTTCTTATTATGGACTGCCCAAATTATCCATATATATATATATATATATATATATATATATATATATATATATATAATGATATTTTGTAATCATATCCCAGTTAGGAATTCTTCTTTTAATACTTTTCCAAATTTTATAAAACTGATCTACGTTGACTCTAGTTTCCACCAAACTAATAAAATTCAGTTTGTAGGCTCTAATCAGGTTTACAACCTCTGATTCCATTAGAGGATTATTCAATCCTCAAATGTTGTATAAAGCTATTATGTATCATGATGTAAGGGCTTGTAGGATTCCAGCCTCTCCTACCTTTCCCAATCACTCTAAATGCCGAACTTTTTCTTGACTTCTTAATATCCTTACCAGTCATTCTATCATTCAGCTTTGATAACACATTAAAAGAATTAGAGTTAGATACCTCTTGTTTTTAGTGGAATCCTTAGACAAAGATCGCATTGCCTTCCTCGAAACAACTTTTTGAGTAACCATAATTATATATATATATATATATATATATATATATATATATATATATATATATATATATACAATGATATTTTGTAATCATATCCCAGTTAGGAATTCTTCTTTTAATACTTTTTCAAATTTTATAAAACTGATCTACGTTGACTCTAGTTTCCACCAAACTAATAAAATTCAGTTTGTAGGCTCTAATCAGATTTACAACCTCTGATTCCATTAGAGGATTATTCAATCCTCAAATGTTGTATAAAGCTATCATGTATCATGATGTAAGGGCTTGTAGGATTCCAGCCTCTCCTACCTTTCCCAATCACTCTAAATGCCGAACTTTTTCTTAACTTCTTAATATCCTTACCAGTCATTCTATCATTCAACTTTGATAACACATTAAAAGAATTAGAGTTAGATACCTCTTGTTTTTAGTGGAATCCTTAGACAAAGATCGCATTGCCTTCCTTGAAACAACTTTTGAGTAACCGTCATTACTTATCTTAGAAAATATCACATCTTTTGTTCCTTCTTTTACCATGACTTGAGTTACATGGTCAAATCTCTCCTTAATTCTTTTTTCTAGAACAATACTATAATTGGATTTTGAATGCCCAACCTCTTGCATTTATCACAAGTGGTAGGTCTTCATTCATAATTAATTATATGCCTGATATTCTCATCTTGCAAAGTAACATGATCATGAAAAGGACCTGAAACATCCATCTCTACAAGAATTCTAGCAAAAGCTAGCTTGGTTCTGCTAATAGTACATTGATCACTATATAATGGATTCCAACACAAAGCTACCAATCTTACTTAGAATATCATTGGTCCAAAATTCCCAAGAAAGCCTAGAAAGTTGAACCCAAATAGATATTTCTTTAATCTCCAATGAGTCCATAGTCATATGATGCTGTCATTCTGTTGGCAGCGGGATGCGAGGGTACGGATCATATATTTTAATTCTAAGTCAAAATTCCAACAATCCGGATCCATAAATTGATCATATCAATAACAAATAGATTGTTGTATCATTTAGTAATTAAACCACACATTTAAAAATCATAAAAAGAATACCTATATCGATTCTCCAACAATTCTTGTAGTCCCAAAAGTACAGCGACCTCAAGCTCGTCCACACAAATATGTGTCCGATTGAATCCTCGCCTTGAAGTAATCCGCAAGAGTTCCTCTTGCCGAGCAACCCTAAACTCAAACTCTCGCCGCGATTACGTCTTTGCTCGGATGTATGAAAAATGTTGCCAAGTTTTTCCGTGATTAACGACTACTTGAACTCCTTCAAGTATAGCTTTTTGTCTCTACAACTTGGTGATGTAGTATGTTGTGTGTGGTGTAGAGAATGAGAAAAGGCAATCTCTACTTATGGGCTAGAGTTTATCTTAAAATGCCAACACCTCACATGCTAGGTGTCACACGCCAAGCATAAGTGTTGCCACCACATGACACCTATCATACAATGACATCACATATATGACATAAGCTCATGAACTCATCTCATGACATAATCACATTACATCATCACCATGACATCATCTAATCACTAATTAGATTAACTTGGATAGATACAATTAGGTTCCTAATAATTTATAACTCTTACAAATTAGTCACTAATTTGTACTTGTTTTTCATCCTAGATTAATTTCCGAGATATGCTAGTATCTATATGAAATCAATCTTTCATAAGCTCAATCGGTTGCACACTCTATTGTGTGTGACTAACTAGGTTCATTTTTATATGGCAATAAGAGTCATAAGAAACGTCTTTGTTATATTAAATAATTAAATCCCATTAAATATTAATTCTCGTAGATCGTGAGTGACGTCGAGCAGCATATCACGACCCTCAAAATAGAGATGAATGTTTTGATGCATTCTTTATGAACCAATCTTCATAATTACCGTACACTCAAAATTCCCTTCATCTAAGATTGTGATCTCGACTTGTGTCACGGTTAAATCAAACATTGTTTGTCTTGATCATATAACCTCATCTCTCAGTTCTTATTCTTTATAAAATTGACTTCAACTAGAAACAACTTTCTAAGTAAGTCATATACACTTGCGCAGGTTTTATCATCCATCAAGTACAATTCGAGACAGCATAGAATCTTATCTCCGTTCATCCGGAGTGATGAATGCTCTCTAGGTTAAAATCCTATCTCCATATACATCTAACTAGAGCCAACACATCCCGCAACGCTAACTTATGAAAGATCTAAGGATAAGGAGTATTAAACTCTAATCACCTATATACAAGACAGTGTCACCGCAAGTCAAAGGACATATCTACAATTATGAACTAGATGACATTAAATTGACTTTGATGAAAGACTATGTATAAGTCATCTAGCGTCACTTGTTCGACTCACTCAACACCTTGAGTGTCCACATATTTATTTTTCTCCCTATCAAGTAGTATGGGACTCACTACTTCTTATATTTATTAACTCTTTACTAATCAGTAGAATAAACAAAGGTGACGATCTTTCCGGGATAATGCGATGCCTTAATTCGTAGAACCCTATCGATCATGAACGATTATTTAGATCACTTACATAATAGAATTTGTCACTCATATTCTTAACACCTTAAAAATAGATTCTATCACAATGCGATAAGGACAATACGTAATAAAATGAACACTTAGTTGATGAGACACTTAGTTCAAATAAAATATGTATATCTTTGCCATTGGAATTGTTCTACATATATACAATATCAAATGGCCTTAGGGCACATACTACTAACAATTTCTTCAAAGAGCAAAGGTCTTTGATCAAACGTATAAAGACTAGTCCCTAGAATCCTATTACTATCATCTTCACAATCAAATTCAAACATAAGGCATTACTTCTTAAGACATTAACTAACTCCGAGTTACTACACATGTTCTTCACATAAGCATTTATTCGATCAAATTGAGAAATTAACCCATACACACATCCAATAATGAAATTCTTCCATCTGCATTCCTCACCAATATCACTATAGTGAAAACTAACAATTCGATCTTGATTATTGACCGTAGGGGTAATAAACTTTAGAGAGCTATTATTACTTCTAGTATGATTATCCATGAACAAATCATTCAATTTCTAAGGGTTTTCAAAAAAATTCCATCAATGTTAGAAAAAATAACGTGATCATTAACCGCATAATCAATTAGGTTAGGTTAAAGTACAATAGATCTCAATCTACCATTATCATCAGTTACATAAGAGACATAGTTATTAATAATCAAAACATCAAGAGTACCTTTATCGCAATCTTGATTAACAACATTAAAGAGTATTTGAGTGGTAATTGGAATAGAAACAAGCTTCTTCGTCGTCGTCTTCCTCGCCTTTAGGCTTCATCATAATTTTTGTAACCGTCATAGCTTGAGAAAAGGGGAGCGAAAAAGAAAACTGTTTTTCCATCCATAAAACTGTCTTATTTGGATATATTTTTATCTATAATTGATAAAAGACTTGCGAATCTGTTCACAAGTTTAGGCTATTTTGAATCTTTGCTCGATTATAGAACGATCGTTTTGAAAATTATGGCTTTAGTTGGCAAAAAGAATCACAAATTTCTCCAATCACAACTGAAAAAACAGGATTCCCAAATCCTATTGAGAAAAAAAGCCCATCTTTATCACATGAGAGAATGTACTATAAGGAAAATAATTTTTAGGCCTAATTACTTAAAAAAACCCCACCTTGAAATAATTTTTCGTTTATACCCTGACCTAGAAAAAAGTTCATTTGTACCCTTTTTTTGGTTTTTCGTTTTCAATTGTACCCCAAAATTTTATTTTTTGACAATTTAATTAATTAAAGGATGAAAATATTAAAAATAATTAAATAGAAGGGTTATATCATCTTTTTTCTATTTGAAAAAATACAAATAAGTTAAAAAATGAAGGATTATTTTAAGCTTTTTCTAAATAAAAAAAGTTCAATTTAGTGCTTTAGGGTAGAGTTGAAAACGAAAAATCAACAAAAGGGTACAAATGAACTTTTTCCTAAATCATGGTATAAATGAAAATATATTACAAGGTGGGGTTTTTTTAAGTAATTAGGCCTAATTTTTAATAACGTAATATGTCGTTATAGTATTTTAAAATATGGTTGTTATAATTTTTTAACAATGATAAAGTGACTGCGCATATTAACGTACTATATATAACAATTTTTTAATATTTTTTGGTGCTAATTATTTTATAATATCTATAAAAATTGATTGTTAAAAGATATTAATAGCTATAAAAAAACCATTGTTAGAGAATTATAATATTAATAATTATTTTAATATGTAATATAACTATATATAAAAAAAATTAATTTTTGATAATTTTTTTGTATACTTTCTCATTGATATGTTACAATAAGAGTATAACAAATTATTTTTATGGTGAAAATTAATTTTCTTTTAGAATGAGATTACACTATTTTCATTGCACTTTTTCAATGTCAAATTCTTATTTTATTTCTTATTATTTAAAAACGATATAAATTAAGTCGTTGAAACGAGTAAATATTTTAGGTGTAATGTTATAAAAGAATCACCAAATTTATAAATTTTGTCATTTTAATCACGCCGTTTAAAAATCGTCGTTTTTATACACCAACTATCATTTTTTTCAAATCGATACACCATTTTAAAATCCGGTGAAAATTGCTGATGTGTCACTATCTGATTCGTTCTGACATGTCACTATCTGGTTACCAACTCAACGATTTTCACCGGATTTTCATTCGGTGTATTGATTTGAAAAAAAAATGGTAGTTGGTATATGAAAATGACGATTTTTAACCATCGTGCTTAAAATGACAAAACGTGTAAAGTTGTTGAATTTTTATGATATTATCCCAATATTTTATAATGACTTGATTAGTTAATATAAAATAAATATATTTAAAAACTATATAAAGTAAGTCGTTATTAAAAGGATAACTTTTTGTAACGACTATAAACGTTGTCAAATAATTATATATAAAAATTAAAATAAAACTTATAAAAAATACATATTTTACAACGATTTTAGTAGTTGCAATAAACTGTTATTAAAAATTATTTTTTTATAGCGACGTATGTGTTAAAGTGAAAAAAGACCTTATTATAGCATTTATTGAAGCATATAGTATATTATGTAGCTTAAAAATGAAGAAATGAAGAGATTTAGAAATTGAAAGAGTAGCCTAGTGTTTCTGTAGGAGGGCAAATACTGAAAATAGTGGCGTGGTGCAATTTTTTTACCTAAAATCTTATTGCTAAAATTTTCATTACTAAGCAACATGTTGTAGGGGATAAACCGAGTATTTCAAATTAATTTATTTTATATAATAATTTAATTTCAATGGTTTTTTTATTTGTGAACACAATGTATGATATTAGTACCCAATACGGTTTAATTCAGTTGGTTTCAATATAGATATAACGAGGTATGGAATTAAAACCAAATCTTTAATACCAATTCACATCTCACATGAGATTTGTTGGAAGCATTTGGAGGAGTTGCTAAAACCCGTATTAAGTGAGAGGTCCGAAAGATGAGATGTCGAGACTAGTCTTTTCGGACATTTATCCAGGTGGTCGGTCTCGTCCCAAAAGAGTGGCCGGACTCCCGAAAATTCCCTTATCACTAAAAAAAATATCTTTAGTGTTTTTTAATAAAATTTTGTTTTCTATTTAAATGATTATTTTTTCAGTTATATTTTTTATCTTATTTTACGTTTTAATTTCTCACTTAATATATAGTAAATAATTTTACAATTTTAAATTTTATGTATATAAATTTAATTTCGTATGTTTATTAAGAGTTATGGCTTAAATAAATAATTAAATTACTAACTTATTTTAAAAATTCTCATATTTTATGTAAAAACTCTAAAAGTAAGGATTGGGATCCCCTCAAGTTCAAATAAACTTGAGGGGGTCATGTTTTTAATCTACACTGTTCATTGTAAAATAAACGGTGTATATTAATTTAATTAAATTTGTACTTTTTTGATCTATGCCATTCATTTTACAATGAACGGTGTAGATTAAAAACATGACTCCCTCAAGTTTATTTGAACTTGAGGGAATCCCAATCCTTAAAATAGAGTCGATGGAATATATCGTATTTTCATTAATGTGCATCATTTAAGGCGAATATATATATTTTTGGCATATTAACATCTTCAAATTGGATTCAAATTCTAGATATGAAAACTGTGAAAATGATTTTTTTTAGTATCAATTAATTATACAATTTATTTTTAAATACATCAAACAAATGTGAAAAAATGCCCTTTAAAATGGCAGTGAATATCAAAATAATGTGATAATTTTTTATAAGGTAAGAGTGGATTCTGGCATTATAGGTGACACCTTGTAGATGGTAACAAAATTTAAAAATTCCTTATATATTTAAGATTATAGATATCTTTATTTTATATAAATACACATTGGTTTCCCCATATTCCTCATATTCTTATACTTTTTCTCAGTGGAACTAGCCAGCCATCAGTCACATAAATTGCAGAAAAAAGGTGCATGAAAATGGGTTATGCCTGGCTCCCTGTATGCCACAAGCTTCACTTCATTTCCTTTAATCTATGGATTGGCTGTTGCTGGTGGCGTACCAGGAGCCATGCATACTTTTAATCATTTTTATTTTATTTTATTTTTGACAGAATTTTATTCAATATTTTTTGTTTAAGTAATTGATAAGAATGTAAAATAAATTTTATTTATACGCATTTTAAATTTTGATTAAAATTTGTATGAAAGTAGTGTGCGTGTGTTAGAAAAATAAAGCTCTTTTTAAAATAATTTTATTTATCCATTCAAATTTATTTATAAATAAATTTCACTGGCGTTCATTTTCCGTTGTTTGAAATGAAAATTATAAACTATATATTAAAATGAATTATTCATAAAAAACATTAAAATGATTTTTACATATTTATGTTTAAAATGAATTTTAAAATTCAATTCTTTTTACCTCTATTTTTAAATTAATCTTACAATCATTTTTACCAAAAATTTAAAATTATAAAAAAATAAATTAATATTAGTACACTTTATTTTATACTAAAAATAACCAACTATACTTACTCTATAACATAAATTTAGTATTGTTATATTACGTAAAAATAATTAAAATTAATAAAATTAAAATTAATAATATTAAAATTAAACATATATTAAGAAATTTAAAATTATTAATAATAATTTTAATATAAACCATCAAACTACTAGCATAAAACTTTACAATTGTTACTTTCATTTGCTCCAAAATCCACAAACATTTAGCTATTTGCTTCTTAATACAACTATAATTGTTACCTTTTAAGTAAATTTTTTGTTTTAAAAAATTGACTAAAGTCTTAAATGCTTGTTATGCCATATATATCAAACTACGAAAAAAAACTATGAAAATCTTTATTACAAACTATTTGCACCATAATTATTTTTTAACATAATATTTGTTATCGGCTTCTTAAATGGTAATATACCAAAAAAAACCTTTCTCTCTACGATTTGTGTTCGCCCTTCTCCCTAGAAATATTTCACATTTTCTTCATCTTTTTGAGGATGGGAGAAGATGATTTTTCCGGCTGGTCGGAGAATCATCTTCTCTCCGTCCATATTACTAATTTTATAGATCTACTATTTATTTCAATAAATTTTTATTAAAATTTTATTTTCGATTTGAGTTTTTCAATATATCATGTTTGAATAAAATTTTCGGTCCCTTTTATCCCCTTTGATTAGATTTTTTAGATTTTTCAAGAGTTTTTAGTGTTTGTTTGATCTTTAAATTCAAGGTCTTGAGATCTAAGAAATAAAAATATTGTGGATCTATCTTCTCAAAATCTCAATGAAGATAGGCTTCAATCGATCGAGCGGATCGAATGGCAAATCGAAAAAAAAATATCAGAACACCTTTCAATAGAATCGTTGTGCTAATGTTTGGGATTTATATTTATAATTTTTTTTTTCGATTATTTTATTGTTTGTATCTTGATTTGTTGCTTATTATTTAGTAATTTAAAATTTGAAAGAACGTATATGTATTGTGTTATATGACTTTCATAATTTATTCTAGCTTGGAAAAAAACTTCTTAAATGGCCTATTAGAAGATTTATATATACGCGCAATACCATTAAATCTTCGACATATGCTAGAAAAGTGGTTAAAACATTTTGGTCAACGATTGGATATGGAATATGAAGAAGAGAAGGTGAAGAAAAAAAAGAGAGAAAAAGAATGAGCATGAAAGTGATTGCAAAGCTGCCAAAAGGGAATAAAAAATCCTTAAATACGGATATTTTGGTCAAAAAAAAATTGTTCTTTTAATTATGTGTTCCTTCTACTTTGTCGGATTTACAATAATTAACTTTAATTTTAATATTTCAATTTCACAAATTGTATTTGTTCATTTATTTATTACACACAAAAAATTTGAATTGCAAATGAATTTGAGGAATTCATTCATTTCAAAAAGGGCCTAAAATTAGAATTACAATCTCGCGATAGGGTTTGAATTTTTCTACATTCACTCCTCCGTCTCACAACGATATGTTGTTTAGACAATACACTTAAAAAAATATTATTAAGTTAGTTAAAATTAATTTTTTATCTATTTTAATTTTTATTCTATTATAATATTTTGGCTTAATGGCGTAAAAAATTATAAATTTTAGCGTATTTTGCAAATTTAACATAAACTTTCAATTTTGGCAAATTAATACACAAACTTTTGATTTTTTGCAATTTTAGCAACGATCAATTTTCCTTCATAAAAATAGAGAAAATTGTTGATGTGGACGCCGGAATAGTGGTTATTCCGGTGTACACATCAGCATTTTTTTCACCAAAAATTGATCGGTGCTAAAATTAACAAAAATTAAAAGTTTTTGTATTAATTTGTCAAAATTAAAAGTTTATATTAAATTTGCAAAACACGCTAAAGTTTGTGATTAATTATGCAATTAAGCCTAATATTTTTAGGTAGATAGATAACATATTAATATTAAGCAATTAATTTATAGGATTGTTTATAAAATAATTTATTTCTAGAAAATAATTACAACAATCTTGGCCTAAGTTTCACTAATTTCTCTCGCGACCATAATTGGTAATTTAATTTCAAAAGTAACCTAACTAACTGTAATACCCTGAAATTTGAGTATTTTAAAAATAAGCGGTCAATCTCATTTTAAATGATTAAAATGAGGAAAATAAGAAATGAGCGGATTAATTAAATAAAAGAGGACCCGAGTAGGTCGACATTGAAATTTTAATAAGAAAACTTCAATAATAATATTCCATAAAAAAATGGAATTTAATTTAAAAAGAGAAAATTTGAGAAAGTTGCTAAAAGTACACTTTAACTCAAAAATTAGAAAATAAGCTTTCAAATCCTGGAAAATAGGAATTAAATAGATCATTGACGGAAATTAGTATTTATAAAAATAATATTGATAAATTGGTTATCGATAATTATTAAAGCGAAATTTGGACGAAAAAGTGGAAAAAGGTGCATTTTGGCTCAAATTGGCAATTGAGCGGTTTTTGGCCAAAATTGTCAAAATAAATTATTGAAAAATCAAGTTAAAAGATATAGAAATTATATTATTTATTTGAAAATAAATAATATGAAATTTATCGGACCTAAAAGATTTAGCATTCGACGGACGAAAACGGACAATTTTTAAGTTAGAAATCGAAACGGTTTAAGTTGATTTATTTAAGGACCAAAGACGGACTTTAACCATAAATATACAAGACTTTTAATTTGAGTTTTAAACTCAGAATTACATTTGCTCTCAGCTCTCAAGAACTCCGTCATCTTCAACCTTTGAAGTTTTACATGCAAACATTTCCGATCAACATAACTCCTCCATTTCTTGACGGATTTGGACGATTCTTACGGCCATGGAACAAAGAGAAAGAGCGATATTCATCAAGCCCTTGAAATAAGAGAAATAATCATAATCTAAGGTTAGGGTTTCTGAAAAACTAACTCGGTTTTAATGGTAAAAATGGAGTTAATGATTTTAAAAGCTAAGTTTAATGTTTATGATGTGTAATTGATGAATAGGGCTGAGTTTGATGGATTGTGGTGAGATATGAGAGTTGTGATTGATTGTGTTAAAGGGTTTGATCATGGAGTGGCTTCTGGAGGTGGTAAACCACCGTACCTACTGGAAACAACGTCCATCAGACGCTGCCATCGTGCCCGACAGTGGCACGATGGAGCTGAGCTCCATCAGCTCTGGTGCGACGCACCAGAGCTGATTGAAGGTAGTCCCTCCCCTTTGAAATAGGGGAGGGTAGCGAAGGAGGAAGGATATGAACTCGCCCTGTCACGACCCAAATTTATGAGCCGAGACCGGCGCTAGGGAATGGGAATGTTAGTTCTGAAACCTGTAGCAAACCTTAAAACACTTATAAATTTTTCGCTTAATAAAGCGTGTTTCATAAATGAAATGATATTAAAATATACATGACCCTAGTTATAATAAACATCAGAGTTAAAACGCATTTTACAATTACATGGTCAAACTTCTAGACTACTACGGGCCGCTAGAATGAAAATTTTCTTTTATGCCTCCTACAAAAGACTTCCGAGAATTAAAACTTTGGAAGCTTGATTCATCAAATCATAGCTTACTCTTCCTGCAAAATGGGAGGAGCAACGGGGTCAGTAAAACTGAGTGATTTCACCAAATTACAAACAATATCACATAAAGGGTGAAAACATCTGAAAACCACCTTATGTAGAAAATATTGCTTTCGCAAATCATACTATATATATATATATATATATATATATATATATATATATATATATATATATATATATATATATATATATATATATTATTTACTTACTTTCATATACGTTTCGGTAATCGTATATACATTTCATAGTATACATGTTTCATAAACCATATGTTCATGTCATATTTGTATTGACATCTTTTATTTATTGATATGGTTTTGATTTCGTTGTTTTCTCGTTTCGTTTCTTTTCGACGGACGTTTTAAACTTTGGATCGTATTATCCTAATACGTCCATGTCGAGCTGCACTTCTAATAAATCGCTTGTACTTATCCCTTATAGTTTGGTCCCGGAATAATTCAACTAAGTTTAACTATAACCATATGGTACAGTCCCATGATAATTCTATCGAGTTAAACTAGTACCATTTCTTACGTCCGTACTAGTCGATGTGAGTCCTAGGATAGTTCCACCGAGTTTAACTCCTTAGACACAGGTTCCGAGATAATTCCACCGAGTTCAACCAAGTGTCCGTCTTCGAGTTCTGAAACTGCATCTTCTCTGATCTTAATCAATAGTCGCGTTGTCCCTATTATTGTCTAATATGACGATTTGGTTCATATTGTGGTTATCGTTCTTGTTTCGTTCTTTATCATTCTTTATCGTTCTTTATCATTCTTGTCTCGTATTGATTCTCGATATTTTGATTCGATTTTCTTATCATATGAGTCTCGAGGACTTTTATCGAGATTAGATGAGATATAGGTTCCGAGATAGTTCTACCGAGTTTAACCTCGTATATCCGGTCTTTATTATTGATTGTACTCTGGTACAATTTTCTTATCACAATTATCTATCCATTTGATATTTTGCATTTAGTTTTTGTCACGACCCAAATTCATGAATCGCGACCGGCGCTAGGGAATGGGAGTGGTTGTTCCAAAACCCGTAGTAAGCCTAAAATCCTTTATAAATTTTTTTCGCGTTTTAAAACATAAAAAGGTTTGCAGCCTCGTTGCAGAAATACTTTAACACCTTTATTAAAAACGCGATCGCAATTCAAGACCATATATCACATATGATCTGGTTTCAGAAAATACAGTTAAAACCTTTTCTCGTTGAATGAAAACACATTTCTGAAAACAGGTTCTTAAAACCCCGATTGTATTTCAAGAAACCAGAGCGCAAACATCATCTCTTATGACGTACCTGCTCTGTTTCCAATACAATCCTAAAATGCTAAAAATACAAAACCAGTGTATCTCTCAAACATCTTATCCTAACATTTTAGAAAACACGCAGCTTTTCAATCATATACATATACAGTAGTTCAAATCAGAGTATATCAAAATAAGTTTGAACTGCTGTAAATAAAAAGACAGACTTTTCAGTACCCGACTTCTTGCAGCTCTAGATGTATGGTTGACATTGACTTCCAGAATTATTGTGGAAGTTTGACCTCGTACTTGATAACCTGAAAGGTGAATATTGGAGAGGGTCAGAAATATAAATATTTATGACTCTACAATTTACAGTTGAATATTCAAATCACAAATACATAAAACATTTGTATATGTAAAATATTACCAATTAGTCTATCCAGATGAAACCCTACAAGGCAGACTATTGTATGGGTCTCAACCTACATAATATAGGCCTTATACCGTGAACTGAATTACTGCCGTCTAAGCCGGGTGTCTGGACCGTAACCGTGAAACTTCCATCACAGTATTGCCTGTGACTGTAACAGTTACTGCCATCTCAGACTGTTAAGTCAGGATCGCTAGCACTTCCAACGCCCAATGACATTAACTGACCTCTATGACAGACACGGGCTCGTATTGAGAAACACTACTGGTGATCACACAGTTCTATTGACAACCAATAGGAAGCTTGTTTCAATGGATCTTTCATGGTTCAGTTATAGTAGTGCGATTTGTTATTAAAAACAGTTTAAATATAAATATTAAAAAGTAAAAACCACAAAGTAAAACTCATAGTACTATCGTCCCCATTTTCAAAAACATAAGGTCCAAGCAAGCTTGTCAGTCAAACACGTTGGTGTTTGGCTCGCTAGATCGACTACTCGTCGGATCTAATTAAAATTCAAATGTCAAAAGAATATTAGACATTGAATTTCTAACTCTAGTCCTATCGTATAAACGATAGACTCAAACAACTGTTGTTTATAGACGACTCTACAAACAAACACATGAACTAATCTCAATATTGAACTTCTCGTTCAATATATATAATACCACTCTTGGTATAGACTTATATTTCTTTTAACATTAATCACATTGATTAATGTAGAGCCTAGTTAAAACGTCGTATCGTTTAAACGTATAGAATTATATCATTTTAAAATGTTCACCTTTAAACATTTACTAACTGATGGCAAAACACCGTCCTAGTAGGCGAAGTCCTCTCGGATTCGCCGCCTGAAAAGACCCCGTCGGAGTTGGACTACGCGTCCGTGCAGGGCTTGTGCACGTTTGTGCACTGTCTGTGCACGTTCGTCGCATTCGTGCACTGCCTGTGCACGGTCGTGCACACGTGCAAGCACCGGGATCTCATTCTCGAGCCACTTTCTAACGTGCTCGATTTATTTTTCCCACTCCTAACATCAAACGACAATCCAAAACATCCAATTCTATAATTAAAACGTTGAATCGATACGTACGCGATCGATTCGATTCGCTTACCGTTTAATATCGAATATATAATTAATATCTATCGAAATAAACATCGTATACGAGATTAATACCTCGATTACTACTGGATTCATTGAAGAATCAGAGTCGGAATTGCGAGATGGATCGCGCCGCGCCGGCCTCGGCTTGCTATAACTAGCAAGCACCTCAATTGTTATAATTGAGGTGAGTTATGCGTCCCCGAAATATGATTTGGCTAAAGTACCATTTGGTGCTCGCTCAATTATGCACTTTAACTGTAATTTTAATTAGTCGTCCGTAGCTCAAACGGAGATTAATTTCAAATTTCACGAAACTTTATTCAAAAATCCAATAAAATATAAAACGAATAAAAATATAATTTTTATTCGAATCCGAATTATATTTTATTTTTAATAAATCCCGGAAGATTTATTAGATCCAAATCAGTCCCGCTTAATAAAAATTACTATGTCCAAATTCCATAAAAATTTGACGGTAGCTTCGTCAAATTATTTCGCGAATATTGACATCAAAATTATTCGCTCGGAACTTATAAATCATTTAATTTTAATTTGGACTAACGAATAATATTTAATTAGTTTATAATTAAAACTAATTAAAGCAATAATTTAGGAATTAAAGGAAGTATTTTTCATTTCTTGCCGCCAAATCCAACCGCCTCACGTTTTTTATTTTCTTTTTCTTTTTCTTTTATTACATATATATATTTATATTTATATACTAATTTATATCCTTTAATTTAACGTCGAAACTTCCGAATTTCGATATTTTAACTTTGAGGTTTTATCCGAAATGTTAAACTCTCCATTTAGAGTGGTAAATTGATATATTAATTATCAATATATCAATTTATACAACGCTAAAGAGTATTCTCAAATTTATTAGTCTCGTTCAAACTCGGTTGTTAAAATTTAAATTCCCAATTTAAATTTTAAACTCATATTATTACGATACTCTTTTACGGATATGTATAAATTAAATTTACGTTTAAATTTAATTTACGTATTCCAAATTTATTAAATCACTTCTCGTGATTTAATTTAATAACTTTAAATAATCAAATCTCATTATTACCATTTGACTACTAAACTTAGTCTTTTCGAGTACTTTTCTTAATATTTGAAATCTCAAAATATTATTTTTAATATTTTAATTACTCCAATTTGACCTCGTGGCATATTCTAATTACTTAAAATTACGGGGTATTACAGTTTTCTTGATCCTTTATGGACCTTGAGATGCACAATACAATCTAAATATACATTTACAACACACGCACGTATAGGGTATTGATTGTCGTTAACAGTACATGTTGGAATGTACTATATTTATTTACTCGTATATTGTCAATACTCGTATGTCATTCGATATTCAATTACGTTTCATATTGCATTACTCTTCCCCGGTATTTTAAGCATTTACATTCTTTTTCATTTACTTATATTATTATGAAAATAACATAATTCGATAAATCATCTTTTCAAACATACAACTCATATACTTTTCAAATAAAATTCAATATATAATATATGCATATCGCTCGTCATATTAAAATACGCAGCTTTATGAATATTAACGAGTAATTTAAAGTGTACTCACCACTTGCTATCCAATATTTTAAATATGT
Organism: Mercurialis annua; assembly: GCF_937616625.2. Taxonomy (NCBI): domain Eukaryota; kingdom Viridiplantae; phylum Streptophyta; class Magnoliopsida; order Malpighiales; family Euphorbiaceae; genus Mercurialis; species Mercurialis annua. The sequence continues at coordinate 55,285,861 of NC_065572.1, forward strand.
CAATTGTTATCTTGATCTTTAAGTTCCGAGTCCCGTCGATAATCGCCTCACCGAGTCTATGCAAATTCGGTAATATTGCGAATTAATAACAATTTCCAATTGCCATATTCCATTTTAAAAAAACTGTTTTGCAGCTTACTTCGGCTATCAAAACGCTCATTTAATATAGTCTGACCTCTAAACAAATTGGCATTCTTAAGGTTTGGAATGTCGCTTACAATGTTTGTTTAGATCTCGGACTGAGATTAGCACCCGAAGGTGTCAAAAACTAGCCCGAAAGTTAATACCTTGGGAGGTTCTAAAACTGCAGAACTGTTCTACGCAACATAATGTTCTGCTTTATATTAACAACTTGGAGGCTGATTTAGCAAACATTTAATCTTAGACATTCATAGTTAACATCCTTAGGTTTTTGTACCAACAAACAGAACCTAATTTGGATCTATACAACTCAAAATATTGTCCTCGCAATATGACTGTTTTGCAGGACAGTTTTCTACAAAATCGTTAAACTAGTTTGCGTCAATTCATTTTGTAACTTATTACGCGTCGAGACTAAAACTCACCGCAAACATACTTTCTATACCTATTCACTTCAGCTACCAAAATTCATCACAAAGACTCATAATCCATGACTTAACATTGTTCAAGACACTCAAACATGGAATTCATTCTATGGCCGAACCTATTCATTAATTTTCATTCAAAACTTTAACAATCAATCTTGATTCAAATTTAGTCTATATTCAGCTATAATAAACATAATTCAATGCCTATGATCATCATTTGAATCTCATTTCCTTAACCTTTATCATGGCCAAACCTTAAGCTCAATGTACATTCCAACATTTCATTCCATAACAAGACATAATAAGCACCATGTTTCAATCAAACTTCCATCAATCAAATCAACCTATTTTCAGCTCTATTAACTCAAAACCAAAGCATATAATCCTCAATCAATCTCTTATATTCATCATAGCTTAGGGTCGAACCCTTATCTCTTTGTGTTTACAAAAATTCAATCAACAATCAAGCTACACAACATAATCCAATTCCATGATCTATCATTGTTAAATTATCAAACACATAGACTTCATGTGAATGCCGAATACACCTAACCAAAAGCTCATCCAAATTTCATCAAGTATTCAACCAAACTCAGAATTTACCTTTCTTTGAATGATGTTTCCATTGACAAAGGTTCCAAGCTCCAAGTTCATCATCAAAGTCCTTCATTCAAGCTCAATTTTACCTTACACCAAAAATCAAACAAAATCCCCAAATTACACACCATAAACCCTAATTTCCTTAGCACCAAATCCTCAAATTGAACCATAGAAACCCTTAATTAGATACCTTACCTTGATTACCTTATGGGTTGTGATGATTTGTTTCCAAAATCATGAAGATTGGAAAAGGATTAATGGCGTTAGGGTGTTGGCATGGGAGTTCGGCATTTTTACTAAGAAATGAGAGAGTTGAGAGCTTTTTGGCTTAAGGAAGGAAATGAATCATTATTTCCCTTATTAGATAAGTTTTTGGCTAACGGGCCACTTTGGATCAAAGTGGATAAAAGTCCACTTTAGCTCAAAACGGTCAATTTGCACTTTACTCAAATTCTCGATTAACCTTCATGCTTAACTTTCAAAACTATTTCGGAAATTCTTTTCCAATCAATTCTTATTTATTTCAAATTATTATTGGCTAAAATTCCATTTTAGCTAAAAGGTCTAAATTGTACTTTAACCCGCATTCTTAATTAATCGTCGAGCTTACCTAATTATTTATTTTGATATTATATAATGTATACAGATGTTTCGAAAGGGTTTTAAATTCATTATGGATTTTGATCGAACGAGCTACTCGATGGGTACCATCGAGACTGTGTGCACCGGTAAGTACTCTGGGATCGGCATAGAGACGTCTTGCCTACGCTTAGTATCAGCAAATTTTTATCTGACATACGCTGGGAAATCGGCAGATTATTATCTGACCTACTCTGGGATTATTTCAATACTTATTCCATAATGATTATATATATTATAGTATAAAAGAAATATTTTATTATAAAGATTTTTCACTTAATAAATATAAATAGTAGTATGAACTCATATCAGTATATCTGACCCCCGTTGTTTCCCATTTCTAGGTTTAATTGTTTTGAGCGCGTCTGATTCATCTCCAGCTTTTATTGATTATGTGGAGGTCTACTTTTGAGTTTATTTAAAAGTTATTCTTTAATTTTAAAACTCTTACACCTGTAGTACTAGTCGCTGGTTATTTTTATTTTGATCTGTCGGATTGGTCCAATTGTTGCTTATTTATCTTGGCATGCTTTACTATTTACACTGGATATTATTTTTATGCCATATTGTAGGAGACTCATAATTGCACCGAGCATTTATATAACTGCTAGAATTAGATTGGAGTCTCGGTTTCCCCCGAGCGTTGGTTTTATGAAGGCTATGTGTTTTGTATGTTTTCCGCGAGGCTTTATACGGGTTTTGGAGCTACGAGTCCCATACCCTAGCGCCGGTCTCGATCTATGAAATTGGATCGTGATAGTCGGGAAGTTGAGTGCAAAGACTGGCTGAACGACCTGGAGTGAATCGATGTAAGTGATGATCTTGTCAGTGAGTGATTTATGTTTGAATTGTAACGCTTATCTTTGGTAATTTTGCAGGTGCACTCATCATGGAACACTCCTCCGAGGGAGCGCTCGCCTTGCTGGTTTCGAAGCGCTCGCCTCGCTGGTTTCGGAGCGCTATCGATTCGTTTGGCATGCACTATCTAATGCATGGTCTGAACTTTCGGTTTTGGTTTCTAGGTAAGCGTGTTCTTCACTGTAATACGCCAAAATATTTAATTAGCTAATTGGACCACGTGTCCAGTTTGGACTCGCTAGAGGGCCGATATCGGAAAGAACTCAGAGAAATTAAAGTAAATAAATTCCAAGTAGGTCGGTTTCGGGAAATTAATTATGAAGAAATTAAGGTTATATTTCGGTCTAAAATTAGAATTCGAATTGAAAGGAAAAATGTCAAGAAAAGCCCAAAATAAAGTACATGGACCAAAGTGATAATTTAGCCACTGTGTCGAAAATGGAAATTCATAGGTTTTGACGGGAAAGTATTAATATCAAGCTTCATATTATTTATCGGATATAAATAATACGTAAAAGTAATAATTTAAGAGTTTATCGATTTAATTATAGACTAAATCGTATGAAAGAAAAGTTTGAAAGATAAATTGTAATAAATAAAGAAAACAAGGATTTAAATGGTACATTAACCATTATATATAAAGATAAAGAATTGAATCAGAGAAGGAGAATAGAGACTTCCAGAGAGAACGAGAGATTAACGATCGATACCGTCGTTTCGCCGCCGTTTCTCCGTTCGACGTCCGATTCAAGCAGTTTTCGCGGCGATCTCTTCAGAATCTAGAATTCTATCCATCCTAAGCTTCGCTTCAAGGTAAATATCTTGATATTTGGTGATAAATTCGAATTATATGGATATTTAAATTAAGGATTAGAAATTTAACGTTTTTGGATAGTTTTTAGCGTTTTAGTAAAAACGAGAATACGGGTTTTGTTGGAAATAACGTTTTGAAGGTGTCGGAAGTGTTGGGGTGCAGCGAAACGCCCGAAAACGACGTTTCCGGGGCTGTGTGCGCAATCGCACACAGAGTGCGAACGCACGCCCAAGGCGTGCGAACGCACGCACACTGGTGTGCGGACGCACACCCATAGTGTGCTGACGCACACCCATAGTGTGCTGACGCACACTGCACCGTACGGCCGCACAGTGCCTTTGCACGCCCGCACAGTGGGTCCACAGGGACCAAAATGGGCTTTTAGCCCTAATCGAGTGGGATTTTAATATTTTTGAATATTAGATACTAAAAACGATTAAGGACCCCGATAATTTAAAAAGTGAAGTTTTAGTTCGACGTTTTACGTGGGCAACGATAATGGAAAACGCTAAAGATATTATACGTTTCTCGAATACGAGAAACAGGGTTTGATATATCGTGAATACGATAAAGGAATATCAAGTTCACGAATAACATTAAGAATGAAACATAACCCTAGAATTTAAAGTATTATACGTATAAGAATACGAGATTCACGTCTAATCATTAAACGTTAATTATTATGTATCAGACGTGTTAGCGAGCAGAGAGGTCAGTAGACGTGGCATAGCGAGGGCATATTATTTCATCGACCACGTCATTGATTGGATTGCAGTTTCTGTGAGTTGCACTTTACTTTCGTGTATTATATATATTAGGGTTAATGTCAAAAAAAATCACGAACTTTACACGTTTTCTCATTTTAATCACACAGTTTAAATTTTCTCATTTTCATGCACGAACTACCACTTTTTCTCAAATTCATGCATGGTGCTGAGGTGGCACTCATTCATTGGTGTAAAATAATCTCCACCTCAGCGAATTACACCAATGGAACCGTGACACCTCAGCACCGTGTATGAATTTGAGAAAAAGTGCTAGTTCGTGCATGAAAATGAGAAAATTTAAACTTCGTGATTAAAATGAGAAAACGTGTAAAGTTGGTGAATTTTTATGACATTAATCCTATATATTAAAGTTATTTTATATATATATATATATATATATATATATATATATATATATATATATATTGTTTATATGCATCGCATGATATATGATTTGATTAAATGTTATATGTTTCTATTAAGTTTATATACGAAGAACTAGTATGTGATCCGAAGAAACTAGCTACCTATTGGGTGTCAATAGGCTGTGTGATCACCAGTATCGAGTCAGTCTAGTGTGTTTGCATATAATACATGAGTGATACATGCATGATATGATATGACCTGATTATAATTACGAATTTCGAAGTTTGATAATGAATTCGATACGAGCGAGAACTCGGTTACGGTGTAACCTGAGCCCTGTATCTAGTGAGTTGGACTCACACTTTGGGACTAAGAGATAGGTCGCGATCGACAAGGTAGAGTGTGAGCACTCCTAGGTCGGACTATCTGGATCAGTATGATTTGATTATTCGAAAGTTGTGTCGCATGCTAGGATATTAGTTTCGTACGGATCAAATACTTGTTTATATGTATTTTATATTATTGTTTTCTTGAAATGCGATGCTACGTTTTTATAATAATACCGTTTGTAAGATGCAACCTCACTCAGTATTTTCCCAAATACTGACCCCTCACCTTTGATGTCTTTTCAGGTGCTTAGTGTGTGGACTTAGCTATGAGCCAGTTTTGAAGTCCAGAAGTCAGCTGTGTATGTATAGTCTCTGACTTCTGTGAATGCTGCAGTAGTGGTCCCGCGTTGACAGAGTCGTAGTCTAGATAGCAGTACATTTTGAGTGTATATATTACTTGTTGTCTTGTTTATACGTTTTGATAGGCTATGTGTTGCGGCTCAATATTTTGGGGCGTAACAATGTTGGTATCAGAGCAGTTGGTACAGTTACCACTGCAAGTTTGTTTCAGTGTTTGTTTGAGAGCAGTTGGTCTAGTTACCACCGCCAGTTTTGTTCGGATGTCTGTTTGATTTGGGTTACTCTGTCAGTAAGTAAACCTAGGAACTACTGCAGCAAAAGAGTCAGACCCTAGTTGTCTGTATTGTTTGATATGTGCATTAGTAGTATGTTATAGAACGCGCGCGAATTAGGTCTACTCAGCTAGTAAGTGATTAGTATCTGTGAATGCGAATGACTGAGATAACTAGGCGCTTACTACTTGCGTTGGGATTGTTAAATGATTATCATCTTGCAAACTACGTGCGTCTGGATTAAATGCAAAGTGTTTACATCATTTTATAAGTTGATATTGGAATTGCGTGTTTGAAATTGTTTCTTTTCAGCATGTTTGGGCAGAACGGAGCTCAGTCACATGCTGCTGAAGAACGGGAGGAAGCGCCTCCTATATTTCGAAATGGGTTTCACAACGAAATAGGCGAACCATCTGGGATCCATCAGAACGGATTCCACGCAGATAATAGAAGATCGCCAGAAATTTATCAGAATGGATATATGTCTGTGTCAGAAATTGACAGTTCTTTTGAAAATAGAGGCAGAGTACACTCGCCGGAGATAGAGTATAGCGAAGAAGATGAGGAGGAAGATCCTGAAGAGGATCCTGAGGAGGACCTAGAAGAGGATCCTGAGGAGGATCCTGAGGAGGATCTAGAAGAGGAATTATAAGTAGAATTAGAAGAACAAGATCCTCAAGAAGAGGAGTATGAAGAAGAGGAACTGTTAGAAGAATCAGACATTGAAGAGTACATAAGTGAGCATTTCTGCTCTAGGGTGCAGAGATACCGCGATTTGAGAGAAGACGCGGAAATAGCAAATGGTCAAGCACAGATTGCTTTAAACCAAGTTAGGAGACAGATGCGCTCCTTCTCTCGAGGAATGCTAACAGTAGGATTGTATTCTGCTGATTTTCTGTGAATGGTTGAGGGAGTCCCTGATCTGAATGAAGGTAATAGAACCATCAACCGTAGATATGTCAGAGGCTTAGGACCTGAATTTGGTGAGCTATATGAGTGTGTAGGTGAACATTTTGGAACGCTCACTATGATGGCCCGTAGAATCGAGACTGAACGTGAGTGAAAGGAGGATCCAGTACGACCCTTCTATTTTATACGTGAGTACCATCCGGACTACGTCAACACATCCTCCAGAATTAGGACCAACCCCCACTTTGTGCACAGAGGCGGAGGCAACTCCGGTAGACAGGTTAGGGGCCGACACACAAGCATAGTCATTAGGGAACCTAGCGTTCCGCATCACGCACCTCCAGGTATTAGCGATGTATATGCTTTGTGCAATTGCGATTATATGTTTGCATTGTTGTGTTTATATGTTTAATGCATTGCATAATAGAATGTCAACAGTAGGATATGCCTCTAGGATATTACCTTCGATAGCTAGAACCTATAATAATCGATGTGATAAACACAATTCACAAACATAATAATATAATAATCAATACATCATATAATTATCGTGAACGTAATTCCTATATTACGTTCTAGAAATTGTGAAGAAAGAGATGGGTTACCAACAGGGAATCGAAGGAGAACGTTGGTACCTGTTTTGGTATATGACAGGGTACAGTATATCGAAAAAGTGAACGTAGTGATTACAGCAGTAGAAAATTTTGAATTGAATTGGGTTATCGGAGATATGGAAAAAGAAGAGATATATCAGAAGAATAGTCTGGAAAATGACAGCAATACAAAAATTTGAAATATACCCAATAAGTATAAAGAAAACTGTTAATGGTCGCAGAGTGTACAATCTATAGTAAACTTACGATTTTATGAAAATTTTGAAAGTTTTTATGATTTTTCAAGGTACAATTGTGCTCAGACATCGCATATGATATTGCATAATCACGATAAGAATGCATACAAGAATGCTTTTCAAAATATAGATCATGCATCATATCCTTACAATGATGAAGAAAAATGCGATTTTGAGCAACTCTTTGGTGATGAGAGATGTAATCACTCTGAGCTACAATTGTATTGACGATTTCAAACGATTTATGAAAAGTGATTTAAAAGAGTTGGCCAGCCAAGGAATGTTTTGAAATCTTTTGTTTAGTAAGTAAACTCAGATGTAAAGCCCTGCGACGAATAATAAAAGATTCCTAATAAATAAGAATAAGACTTGTAAAACAAACCCCAACAACAAAATAAAGCCATGTTAATGATTAATTGCAACATAGCTAGTGAATCTAAAGGAGAATGTGAATAAGGAATTATCGCCGGAGAGCATGCGTAGCCAGGATGCGATGCGCTAGCAATATTGAAGGATACAACATCCATCCTTATGATAGAATAAAGGATGAAATGACAGAGAGTCATGATAGATGAAAGAAACGTAACGAATATACAAGGATGATGAATATAATTATTATTCTTATGTTGAGATAAGTAACGTAGCAATCGAAGGACATATTGGAAGAGAGAAATTAAAAGTATAAAGGACGAGAAGACAATAATATGAATGATGATTATCAAGTAATATTTCAAGAATATGTAACCTTATCAATGTCAGCATTAGAAGATATAGAGGATCACGTTAAAAAGGAAGTAAGGGATACGAACGATGAAGAAGATGATTGTTGGCAAATAATCGCAAGTATACGATATCGCGCAAGTAATATAACTTGGAAGACCAAGTATCGATCCCACAAGGAACAATGAATTAAACAACTAATTTCTAATATTCTTTAATTGGCTAGTAGAAAAATAAATGGATTTATGTAAACTAAATAAAATCTAACTTAATTCAACTTCAAGTAATTAAACTAAAAATCTGAACTTAAACAAATAAATTGAGGTTTAAACAATAATGATAAAAAGCTCAAGGATTGATAATTCCAAATAAACTAGTAAAAGAATGGATTAACATTTATCTAGTGATTTTATTATGAATCGAGCTATTCTAATGCACCGAATCCCGCTCTCTCAAGCCTCAAAGATTCGAATAAAATCACAACCTAATTAACTAATCAATTATTAACTTGCTCTCACAATATTAAAATTGAATTAAAGAACTAAATTGTAATTATGAAGCAAACTCAACGACTACCTAAATTCCAACCCGCTCTCACGGTGTTTTCCTCTAAGTTTTTAATTACCTATGTCTATTTAATTAACAATCTCTCAATTAGTTAATTAAACACAAAATCATAAACTAAGTGATCAAATTAATTCAAGCATTAATATTAGTAATTAAAACACAATTTTACTCACTTAATAAATCCTAATCCAATTCGAAAACTAATCTAAGTGTTCGTATCAATCCCCGAACAAATGATTTAGTTACGCATGCTTAAGCTTAAATTAAACAAATAAGAAGATGAAGAATTAAACATAATTAGAACAATAAATACCGGAGTTGTCAATTTCGGAAGAATCGTCTAGATTAAACTTGAAATCTTCACAATCGTTCTTTGCAGAAACTAATAATAAACTACTTATAAACTGCTGAGAAACAGAAGCTAAAACGCTATTTTAAGAGAACGAAAATAAAACTAATGTATTCTAATAATCAAAACTATTCTATTACAAGGTCTTTATATAGAAGAGGAAGCTCTAGAATCTTCTAAGTCGATTCACGAATCGAATTAGAAATAGGAGTTTCGGTTGTAGTCGTAAAAGGAGATTAAGTCCAAGTCCAATTCTGATTAGGCAAATTTCACCTCTTTTTCGTTCGTACCTCTCTTTCCCGTTCGGGAATTAAGCCAAAATCTCAAGGTTCTCGTTCGTGAATCTCTTTCCCGTTCGAAAAAAAACCTTGACTGAGGGAAAATTCTCGTTTGCCCATCCTATTCTCGAACGTACCTTCACCTTTTCACTTGAGTCTCGTTCGAGAATGGCTTTCTCGTTCGAGACTCAACAAAAAACTTCATGGTTCCCGTTCGAGACTTGTGTTTTTCGAACGGGAACAGCTCTTTACTGCACAAGTTTCGTTCGAGACTTTGTAATCTTTTCTTTACAACATTAATTCCTTCGTCCGTAAGCTACGCTTTTACTCCAACGCTCAATCCATCATTAATTAGCTCCAAATACTTGATTTTCACCTAATTTCCACTGAAACACTAACAAACACTATCAAACATAAAAATGCCAAATAATGTATAAAATTAATACTAAACGTGATAAAAACCGAGTAAAATCGACCCTAATTATAGGAGTAAAATACTCCTATCAATGATCTTGTAAAATGTGAAGGTTCAAAGTTAAATAGATCAAGAGATAATGATGTTATTGACTGATATTAAGTGAAGTCACTAGTATCAGTATCAAGAGTTATAAGTTGCGTTAACAGAAAGGAGAAAAGTTAAGTTATAAAATTTTAGTATAAGGAGAAAGACACACGTATAGGCATACATGTCAGTATAGATAAGAATGGTGGATAATATGAAAGAAAGTACAAAGGGGAAAACTTATATACCCTCGAGATTTAGTAAGATGAATAGAGCAGTGGAAGGTTTTAGAAATACGTTAGAAGGATTATCAGGAAAAAAACAGCAACAACAGAGCAGTTACAAACGGAGGAAAGATGTAATGGATACAATAAGTAAAACGTAAGACGATACTTCATTGCTATTGGATAGATAAGAATGAATTACATCTAAAAAGCCGTGATGTTATAAAGACGAAGTCGGTTCTAGTACAAAGGAATCAAATTGTTTAAAAGACAAATAAAACCATGTTATAAGTACTAATGAGGCATAAGGTATATAGGACGACAGAATTAAAAACCATTTCCTAATCTTGGAAGTTACAAAGTTAAGTATAATCTAAATATTAAGAATAATCGGAAACACTTCAAGAAGAAAATGAGAAACATGATAAGGATAAGCTAAGAAACGATCATCATTAGTAATAAGATAATACCAGGAAGAGTGAGAATAAGGTCGTGGAATTACTCGAAAATAATAAGCAGAAGTATAAGATAAAGAAGAAAATTGTTTATACAGTAAGAAGGAACTATGATAGAGAAAGTGATGGAAATTTATAGGGGTGTCAGATTTAGGATAATTTAAGTACAAAAGTAGATAAGATATCAAAGATCTATTGGATCAGTCAAAGGTTAAAGTGACGTAAAGGAAAAACATCGTTGACTGAAAAGTCAATAAGAGATTCGAGGCAAACCTCAAAGGAGCAACTAAAGGGAAGTGAAGAGGATAAGAATACGAGTAGTATTAGTAAAGAAGGGCGACTGTACAAGTTATACGATTAAAAGTAACGCGAAATGAAACGTTTAAAAAAATGGTAAAGGATGAAGAATCACGACCAACAGATCGACGTGAAGTTCATGAAAGCTTAAAGAAGCAAAGGAAGGAGAAATTGAAGATAGTAAAAGATATATCGGACTCAACTACGTTAAGAGGCAGCAAATATGATAGACAAGGTATAAGTTGAAAGAGATTGGTTGATAAGGAACGAAGTGTCAGATAACGGTAGAGAGAAGTAAGAAACAACGATAACCAGCTAAGGAAGAAAGATGACAACGTCAGATGATAGCAAAGATTAAAAGTCGTAGATTATGATTACAAAAGAAAATACTTATAGAAGTATGAATAAAGTAAGTACGTCATTAAGGATGTAGTCGACACGTCGTGACTATTCACATATAAAAGAGACGAGTAGCGACCTGATGACGACTAAGAATGAAATAATGGATATGGAGAATATTAATTAAGGATTAATGACAATCAACAAAGGAAATCCTGACCAGGATAATGACGCAAGGACTTCAATATCAGAAATACGTCTGAAACCACACTATTCTGAAAATGACAACCGACAAGACAAAAGTAATAATGAGAAGATTCTCAACTACGCAACAGTAAGAAGTTATTATGAGCAAGATAGATAATCGATTAGCAGCAGCTACGAAGTCACAACTATAAGTGAGAGTTGAAGTTTAAAGTAAAAAGAGAAACTACGACCGACGCGTGGTAATGAACATCAAGAAAAGTATAAGGACAATATTAAGATCCAACAAGTTTTATGAAAATTCGAGGACGAATTTTTGTAAGGGGGGAAGAATGTAATACCCCAAAATATTTAATTAGTTAATTGGACCACGTGTCCAGTTTGGACTCGCTAGAGGGCCGATATCCGAAAGAACTCAGAGAAATTAAAGTAAATAAATTCCAAGTAGGTCGGTTTCGGGAAATTAATTATGAAGAAATTAAGGTTATATTTTGGTTCTAAAATTAGAATTGGAAGTAAAAGGAAAAATGTCAAGAAAAGCCCAAAATAAAGTACAGAGACCAAAGTGGTAATTTAGCCACTATATGTCGAAAATGGAAATTCATAGGTTTTGACGGGAAAGTATTAATATCGAGTTTCGTATTATTTATCGGATATAAATAATACGTAAAAGTAATAATTTAAGAGTTTATCGATTTAGTTATAGACGAAATCGTACGAAAGAAAAGTTTGAAAGATAAATTGTAATAAATAAAGAAAACAATGATTTAAATGGTACATTAACCATTATATATAAAGAGAAAGAATTGAATCAGAGAAGGAGAAGAGAGACTTCCAGAGAGAACGAGAGATTAACGATCGATACCGTCGTTTCGCCGCCGTTTCTCCGTTCGACGTCCGATTCAAGCGGTTTTTGCGGCGATCTCTTCATAATCGAGAGTTCTATCGATTCTAAGCTTCGTTTCAAGGTAAATATCTTGATATTTGGTGATAAATTCGAATTATATGGATATTTTAATTAAGGATTAGAAATTTAACGTTTTTGGATAGTTTTTAGCGTTTTGGAAAAACGAGAATACGGGTTTTGTTGGAAATAATGTTTTGAAGGTCTCGGAAGTGTTGGGGTTCGGCGAAACGCCCGGAAACGACGTTTCTGGGGCTGTGTGCGCAATCGCACACGGTGTGCGAACGCACACTTGAGTGTGCGATCGCACACTGGTGTGCCAATGCACATTGGCGTGCGAACGCACGCCCATGGTGTGCGGCGCACACTGCACCGTGCGGACGCACAGTGCCTTTGCACGCCCGCACAGTGGGTCAATAGGGACCAAAATGGGCTTTTAGCCCTAATCGAGTGGGATTTTAATATTTTCGAATATTATATACTAAAAACGATTAAGCACCCCAATAATTTAAAAAGTAAACTTTTAACTCGACGTTTTACGTGGGCAACGATAATGGAAAACGCTAAAGATAGTATATGTTTCTCGAATACGAGAAACAGGGTTTGATATATCGTGAATACGATAAAGGAATATCAAGTTCACGAATAACATAAAGAATGAAACATAACCCTAGAATTTAAAGTATTATACGTATAAGAATACGAGATTCACGTCTAATCATTAAACGTTAATTATTATGTATCAGACTTGTTAGCGAGCAGAGAGGTCAGTAGACGTGGGATAGCGAGGGCATATTATTTCATCGACCACGTCATTGATTGGATTGCGGTTTCTGTGAGTTGCACTTTACTTTCGTGTATTATCTATACTACATATAAAAGCACGGATGGGAGGGGGGGACAGGCAAATTTACTGAATAATCCTTTTCAGTTTACTACTAAATAAACGTTTTATAGTCATTAACTAATTAGTTATTTAATTAATCACTATTTTAATTAAAGTCCTAATTAGAATAGGTCGCTAAATTATCTCCAATTTAGTATGCAAAAAATAACTAAATTGTCTCCAAATTAGTAGGAATACATATCTTTTAGTTTGATTGAACTACAAAATTAAAAAATTGTATTTGGTCAATATAATATTATTTAAATTTCTATCTTATTATTTTTAAAGATATTATTAAAAAAATTAAGTTAATTATTTAATTATGGTTATTATAAAACCAAAATAAGAATAAATTCAGTATGGAAAAAAATTTAATAACTGAATATATTATATTTACTTTTATAAAATTTCTTAACTAATTTAATATTAATTATAAATAAAAAAATTGATATAATTATAAAAAATTTACTAATATGTTCATTGACGAGTTACGTTACGAGGCACGTGCATAGCACGTAGTGCGAAACTAGTATATATTAAAGTTATTTATATATATATATATATGTATACTGTTTATATGCATCGCATGATATATGATTTGATTAAATGTTATATATTTCTATTAAGTTTATATACGAAGAACTAGTATGCGATCCGAAGAAACTAGCTACCCATTGGGTGTCAATAGGATGTGTGATCACCAGTATCGAGTCAGTCTAGTGTGTTTGCATATAATACATGAGTGATACATGCATGACATGATATGACCTGATTATAATTACGAATTTCGAAGTTGGATAATGAATTCGATACGAGCGAGAACTCGGCTACGGTGTAACCTGAGCCCTGTATCTAGTGAGTTGCACTCACACTTTGGGACTAAGAGATAGGTCGCGATCGACGAGGTAGTGTGAGCACTCCCGGGTCGGACTATGTGGATCAGTATGATTTGATTATTCCAAAGTTATGTCGCATGCTAGGATATTAGTTTCGTACGGATCAAATATTTGTTTATATGTATTTTATATTATTGTTTTCTTGAAATGCGATGCTACGTTTTTATAATAATACCGTTAGTAAGATGTAACCTCACTCAGTATTTACCCAAATAGTGACCCCTCACCTTTTATGTCTTTCAGGTGCTTAGTGTGTGGACTTAGTTAGGAGCCAGTTTTGAAGTCCAAAAGTCAGCTGTGTATGTATAGTCTCTGACTTCTGTGAATGCTGCAGTAGTGGTCCCGCGTTGACAGAGTCGTAGCCTAGACAGTAGTACATTTTGAGTGTATATATTACTTACTGTCTTGTTTATACGTTTTGATAGGCTATGTGTTTTATGTTTTATTCACGGCCCCAGATGCCGGTGATATGTTGTGTTTCACTAATTGATGTATATAGTTCCGCGAGGCCAATTCGTACAGGATACGGTAACTAGAGCCCGCGAGGTTTTTGAACAGTTAGTGTAAATATTTGTTTGTGCGTTATATATTTGCTTCCGTTGTTTATTGTTATTTATTTATTATTTGCGAAAAATTATTAGCGGTTTAAGAGTTGCTACGGGTTCCGGAGCTATCATTCTCGTTCCCTAGCGCCAGTTGCAGCTCAATATTTTGGGTCGTAACATTCACTCATGGGTCGGTCCCCGTGCTCGTATGGCTCCTAGGGAGCCACCTATAATACCCCGTAAATTTTTTGTTATGTTTTCGACTTGATTCTGGATTGGTTCAGGTTGGTTTTAGAATTGTGACACCTTAATTGAGTCTTAAATTGTACTCCCTCCATTTCATTCTAAATGAAAAAATTCTTTCTATACAATATTTTTAAAAAAAATACACTTTTACTTTTATACCCTTTGGTTACATTGAATACTTAGTGACATCCATATTTATTGTATATGGTTTTAAATGTTTACCAAAGTCCAAACTCTATCATGAATATTTATATATGGCATTACTGAGTATTTGAAAGGTTTTAGGGGTTGTTTGGTTCGTCAAAAAAGAAGGGGAATGAAAATGGAAATGGATAATTCTCATTATTTGTGTTTGTTTTATCTAAAATCACTAGGTAATGGGAATGAAATTACCCGTTTAATGGGAATCACCCATTTCTCCCCTACTCCATGGGAATGGACTTTTCATTTACATGGGAATCAAAATTTAACTGGTGATTTAATAATAAATAATAATATTAAATTATTAACATATTTTTAAATATTTTTTTAATAAACTAAAAAAAATTAAAAAAAAAATTTGAAAAAATTAAATTATATTTGTTAAAATTAAAAAAAAATCTTACAAAAATAAATAATATATTTAAAAAAATAAAATATATTTAAAAAAATAAAAAATAATTTTTTATTTAAAAATAAAAAAATTATAATAATAAATAATATTTTAAAAAAAATTACACACTCTTACCCATTCTCATTTCTGTACTAATTTATTGAATCAAATAAGAAAAAGGGGTATTGGCGAAACAAATCCTAACGTTTCACTTTTTTTGCGATTTAAGCCCAACGTTTAAAATTTTACGAAACAAATACCAACCTTTCCAATTTTTGCATTTGTAGCCCAAACCCATTATTTGCTTATGTGGCAACCATATTATTGGTATATTAAATCCCAACGTTTTAAAATTTTGCAAATAAAATCCCAACGTTTCGGATTTTTGCAAATTGTAGCTTAAAAAAGATGACAAAATGGATGAAATTAGAACTTGAGCTACAATTTGCAAAAATTGAAAAGGTTAGGATTTGTTTCCTAAAGTTTTAAACGTAAGGCTTAAATCGCTAAAAAAAATGAAACGTTGGGATTTGTTTCGCCAATATCCTTAAGAAAAACAATCATTCTCATCCTCATCCTCATTCCTTCTCATTCCCATTCCGAACGTTGAACCAAACGACCCCTTAGTATTTTAGTTATGTTTTGATTTTAAACAAATTCTTATTGTTGTTTTCAAATATTTTTTGCCCCTTAAATAATAATGTAAAAAAAGAGCGCCAAACTATAATTTTTTTCTTAGTAATTTCAGAATTTTGTTTTATATGTATATCTATAAATAATAAATATCTTTAAGGTAGTTGTACTGGTATAGAGTTAGTATTAATCCATGATTTTACATAAAAAAAAAGTTGTAGAAAATTCTTTAAAAGATGAAGATGATATATAATCAAATTAATAAATATTGTCATTTGAATTTAAAATTTTATCAAATATTTCATGTTTAACTAAAAAACAAGAATAAATGCTAGTCAAAGTATATTTAAAAAAAAATTGATGAGGGTAAAAGAGGAAGAATTCAAATAAAATAGACTATAAATGGAAAATGGCAATTAGAATGGGACACCTAAAAAGGAAATAGTGTTCAATTAAAATGGGACAGAGGGAGTATCTTGTATGTGTCACATGTGTCGTGTGGGTTTTCGATGTTGATTTGATTCGTTTCCGGGTAATTTTAAAATTGTATTCGTATGTTTTCCAAAACTCCACTATTTTAGTAAAACGTTGATATCTGCCAATTGTGATGTCGGATCGAACCCCTCTTTGGATATGTTGTTTGTGAGAGCATTTTCTAGCATGAGTATGGTTGGTTTGTCGTTTTGAGGCTTTTAACTCTAAAAATATTTATTAAACCGTGATCTTTAAGTAAAGCCCAAGTAAAGTCTGTAGCAGTCTATAAATAGACCGCTACTTCGATCTAGGCAGCCTTTATTCCCTCCCACAAATCCTAAAACGACCTATTGCATAGAAAATATATATTTTCTTCGTTCTAAAAATTCCGGGTGCGATCCATTACGCTTAGAATGTGATTTTACATCCCTCTCGCAAGATCTAAGCAATTCTTACGTTTGTGTTCATCGTTGGTGGCTTGGGAACCTAATTGATTTCGGTTCAACACTTAATACCTTGGGTTAATACATCATTGTAATAACCCTAACAATGTCAAAGTATCGGATTGTGCCACGAATCCTAAAAATTTGTAATTTGACCAAGTAGGTTGGGAATGGATGACTATATAAAGAAATTAAATTTTAAATTTTAAATTAATAATGGTCTAAAGAAAAGAATATCATTTGAATTAATAAGAATTAATCGGAAAAGGAATTCCAAAAGTTAAGCACGACGGATATTGGAAGTTTGAGTTTAAGTAAAAATTAATCATTTTGAGCTAAAGTAAGCTTTTAGCCACTTTGAGGCAAAATGGCCTTTTAGCCATTTAATGGTCAAATAAGAGAATTATCCCTCATTTCCCCATAAGAGTGAGAAAAGCTCTCATTTCTCTCCTCTCTCCATAAAATGGCCGAACCATGCTCCTCTACTTCCATCTTCATGATTCTTTCACCATTTCTCATGATTCTTGATGTCAATCATCATATAACTTCAAGATAAGCAAGGTAAGGCTTCTATTTTATGGATTCTATAGTTGTGTTTGATGAATTTAAGTTAGGAAAGGTTTGGGTTCATGAACTCAAATTGGGGATTTTGTGTTGTTCATGTCCATAGGTGTTCTTAAACTTGATTCAAGGTTTATGATGGTGTTTCTTGGATGCTAGGACCTTCGGCATATGAGTTTCACTTGAGGTAAGAGATTTTTGAAATTGAATAAGTTATAATAGCTGAATTTGAATGAGAATTAAAGCCATGTATTCGGCATCTACATAGAAGATATGATGATTGATAGATGTTTGATAAAATGCCTAAGTGAAGTCATAGAATTGTGTTGTGTTGCTTAAGATTTTGAATGGAAAAATGGCAAAGGGGTTTCGGCCATGAGTTAAGTTCATAAGGAGAGGATCAAATGATAATTATAGGCTTGAATTTCAGATCATAAGAGCTGAATTGTAGTTAAACAATAAGTGTTAATGTTTCATGAAAAACCTTGATGATAGTTCGGCCTAGGCATGGATTATATATCTAAATGTTTTGATTATGATTAAAGCAAGGATTGTATTGTTTAAGGGTGAGTAAAGGGTGTGGACTATGTTGCTATAAGGATGTGATATCAATAAGGTCCTAGGTCCCGAAATGTTAAAAGTAACGAGATACGTGCACACAAACAGGTTAGATGTTTTGCAGAAAACTGTGCTGCAGAACAGCCTGTTGCGAGAGTTATATATCGAGTTATATAACTCCGAATTACATTCCGTTTGTTGGTACAGAAAATTAAGAGTGTTGCCTAAATATGTCCAGGTTTAAATTTGTGCATATTCAGCCTCTAAGAGGCTCGAATAAATCATAATATTACGTCGCACATGACAGTTCTGAATTTTAGGACAGCCCAAGGGATTAACTTTCGGGCTAGATTCTGACACCTTCGGGTGCTAGAATTAGCCCGAGACCTAAACAAAAGTCGAAGATGACATTCTAAACTTTAAGAATGTCGGTTTTTTTTAGAGGTCCGACTATTTTACAGTCAACAATTGTAGATGATTACGGGGTCGATAGTACGACAAGTTATGCACTTGTTTATTCTCGAGTCTATGTGTCTATTAAATTAGAATCTCACTCGAGATTTATATAATTTGTCCTAGTATTGATAAGGCGACCTATTAGCGGACAAGGAGCTCAGGGAGCTTGCGCTATAGGTCGCCTTGTCATGGTTGTTTACTATGTGGTTTTTTACATTTGACGTATTTGAATGCATTTCTTTATACGCAAATCGTTTATAAAAATTGCATAGCATCATTTTATAAATGAATTGCTTTGTTTGAAATGCACGCATCATGATTTGAAACCGGTATAGATCCGATGAAACAAGCTTTCCTATTGAGCGGCAATAGGAACTGTGCGATCACCAGTTAAGCTCAAGAATTCTAGGGTATGTTGTTTGATCAGTAGTTAAAGACGTCTTCCTCGCTCGTATGTCCGATACAGGCTAACTCGGTCGAACTATCTCGGAGCTGTATCAAGGAGTAACTCGGTGGAATTATCTCGGGACTCATATCTTTAATTAATAAGAAGTGTTACGGTAACTCGATAAAGTATCGTGGTACTGTACTACTTGGTATTGAGTTACTCGATGGAATCATCTCGGTACCCTAACATTTGGAATATGTTATGTGTTAGAAGGATGTCAGAAATGGTATGAGTAACTCGATGAACTATCTCGGGACTGTACCACATGGTAATGGTAACTCGGTTGAATTATCTCGGCCCTTATCATAAGGAATAAGTACTCAATTCGCTCGCAAAATCAGAATGGTTTGGTATTATTAGAAGGGTATGATATAAGGTTAAGGTTTCACTCAGATATTAATACATGGATGCACATAAATGATTGATTTGAAATGCAATGTTTTGAATGTTTTTAATTGATACTCATCTGCAAACTAGCAAACTCACTCAGTCTCTAATGACCCCCCAACAGTGTATGTTGCAGGTGTGTGGTCCATGATAAGACAGGCTTCTACCTTTGTATCTAGAAGTCCGTACGAACAGAAAGAAGAAGTCAATCAATAGTGTTGTAGTAGGGTCGAGTTGTAGCATATGTATGAGATTGATCAAATGGTTTTAAAAAGATTTCTTTGACTCTGATACAAGTATAATGTTTGAAACTGCACTTTAAAACCGTTTATATGATATGGAACAGGCTGTGCTAGGATGTTAGACATCGCATGGTAAGACCCAGGTTCATATGTAACATTTTTAGGTTTTGAACAGACGTTAGTATACTTCTAGCCTTGGAAGGATTTTTACGAAAACGTTTTATATATGAAAGAGAATTTATATGTTTGAATGTTTGCAAAAACGTTTTACTCGATTTTAAGGCTTGCTACGGGTTTTGGAACTACCATTCACATTTCCTAGCGCCGGTCGCGGCTCGAAATTTTGGGTCGTGACAATCATTCATCATATTGTTCATCAATCTTAGGCAATGTATTTTTGTTCTTATGATTTATGGTTTCATTATTATGTAATTTTGCCTACAAATGCATAAACTAGGATTTTTACTAAACAAATTCATTTGAATGTTCATTGAGATTTATATTATGAGTTTTTATGTTTAAAATGATTATTTTATTATGTATAATTTGATAGTACATGGTTTGAATACATTTGGGCATGATTTATCAATGTTAAGGTTTTATTAGCAATTTGGGTATTCTAATCGATTTGGTGGTTTGAATCTATGAAATTGTGATGCAATGCTTTTGTTACTGATATATATGACATAATGGATGAATTTATGGTTTATGATCTAATATTTTTGGTTGTATCAACATTTTGGCATGCTCTCAATTGGTTTAGCCGAAATTGCGTAGAATGGTGAATTTGGGTTATTTGAGAGTCGTAATCGAATAAATGTATTGAGATGATGTACCTGATGTACTAAGATGATATATATGATGTTTATATAATATAGGATCAGTTACTTTATGATTTGGGTTGTCTAATGCATGATTTGGCTTGTTTAGCATGTTTAGGCAATTTCTAGCGAAATTGCGTTATCGATTGTTTAAGGAATGTTGGCATGAGTTTAGATCTGAGTTAGTTTGGTGTTTTGAAATTATGTATGATATAATACTGATCTAAATGAGTTTGGGATATTGAATCATGTTTGTTTTGATACGTGTTGCCTTATTTATAGAACTAGCTAGTTTTTACGATAAATGTATAATTTCCTAGTTATTCGAGTAATGACATTACTAGCTAAACTAGATGATGTATGTAATACGTCTGACATCGATAGCAAAGCTAATTGATGTGTCATATTCGCCTAACATCGATAGTAAAGCCAACCGATGTATCATGTAAATCTGAAATCGATATCGAAGGTAACCGATGTGTATAAAGACAACCGATATATTCTAGTCACCTGACATCGTTAGCAAAGTCAACCGATGTAATTTTTACATATTATACTAATCGCTCTCACATTCTTATTATAATAATAAGTATTTGACTTCACCGGTAAGGTGAGTCTTAACTTAAACTATGCTCTAATTCGAACATTCAATAATAACCTATAGCAGGCATAAATTTAATCATACTAATATAATATGATTAACCATGAGGTAATATATTATTATTGTGTCTCGTCCTGAAAACACATATTGCATTAACCCCATGTCTTTAATTATTGAGAATTCTTTTCATATGTTATGTGTGTTCATAATTGTTTATTATTTATTAGGGTAAATTCCATAAAAAATCACGACCTTTACACGGAATTTCATTTTAATCACGACCTTTAAAAGTTGGCATATAAAACCATGACCTTTAATTTTTTTTTTCAGATCTATCATTTTAGTGTATTATTTTGGGTTAATTCCATAAAAAAATCATGACCTTTACACGAAATTTTATTTAAATCACGACTTTCAAAAATTGCCATATAAAACCATGACCTTTCATATTTTTTTTTAAATCTATCACGTCCATGTTTTCCAGTGTAATTTTTACCTTTCATTGTTTTCAAATCGGTCGGATTCTGGTGGCTAAGTCAGCAAATATACAACGAAAAATAATTCGGTGATAGATTTGAAAAAAAAATGATAAGTCATGGTTTTATATGGCAACTTTTAAAAGTCGTGATTAAATGAAATTTCGTGTAAAGATCGTGATTTTTTATGGAATTAACCCTATTTTTTTACTACTTCATTAAACCATTAATGAAAGGTCCAAATTATAAATCGACACCAATATAATTATCTTTCGACTAGAGTATGTAGGATTAGTAATGAAAGGTCGTGCATTTAAATGCCAACTTTTAAAAATTGTGATTAAAAAATGAAACGTCGGTTGTGATTTCCTTATGGAATTAACCCTATTTATTATTGTTGTGTATCTTATGTTTTCATTTCTTTTACCATATATATAATATTTTTATTTTATTTTAGATATTAACAAACACAACATATTTATAAATAAATAACAAACACATATATACGTATATTTTCAAAATGCAACACGTATAACGTTGCAAATCGCATGGCCAATAGTATATAAAAACTTGGCTTTACGAATATCAAAAGGTAATAAAGTGTACTCACAACTTGCTTATCCAATACTTTGCTCCTTTAACTTCTTGCGTTTGAAGTCTCAGACTAGTTGTATCCAAACATTTAATAAATGTTATTATCGGAGTACGACTAACTTTAAAATTCTAATTTCTCAATTTCCATGTTTAATAAAATCGTATAACTTTATTAAGTTCTACTTGTCACGACCCGATTTCCACCCAAAACTCGAGCCGAGACCGGCGCTAGGGAATGAGAGTGGTTTGCTCAGAAACCCGTAGGAAGTCTAAAATCCTCTACAAATTTTTTACGTTTAAAACATAAATCGTTGCAGAATCGCTTTAAAACCTTTACTAAAAACGCGATCGTAAACTGTGATTGTATCTCTAGACATCGGGGCATAATTGTCATTTTACATAACATATTAGCCCTGTCTGAATACAAGGCAAATAGTAAGAAACCAGAGCACAAACATCAATCTCATATGACGTACCTGCTCTATTTCCAATGCAATTCTAAAATGCTAAAAACATGAAACCAGTGTATCTCTCAAAACACTGGTCAAAATATTTTAGAAAACACGCAGTTTTGAAAACATATATCCTATATAGTAGTTCAAATTAGAGTTTATCAAAATAGGTTGAACTACTGTAAACAGAAAGACTGACTTTCCGGTACCCAACTACTTGCAGCTCTAGAGGTATGGTTGACATTGACTTCCGAAATTATTATGGAATTCTGACCTCGTACTTGATAACCTGAAAGTTGAATATTTGGGGGTCAGAAATATAAATATTTCTAAGTGAGTTTATAATTTTACAATTGAATATTCAAATCACATATATAAGAAATCATTTCTATATAAAAGTATTACCAATTAATCGATTCAGATGAAACCCTAGTCCGCAATTTCATATGACTTACAACCACAATACATACTCCATAATTTCAAATAGAATACGTCGTAACAATGTTACCATCACCACGATTTTGTATTGGGTATCTAGGCTGGGAACTCTGCCACTGTCGCCAATTGACTTAACATAATCATTTCTTACTTCTAGACCAATCACAAGGTCAGTCTAATCTTAGTACTGGTGATCACAGAGTCTTATTGACAACTAATAGGAAGTTTGTTCCAATTGATCTTTCATGGTTTAGTTATACTAGTACGATTTGTTATTTAAAACAATTTCAACATAAACATTTAAAAGTAAAAACCACAAAGGAATCTCACAAAATCGATGTCCCCCAAAAGCGTATGCTCCTCATAGTCCACTAGTCAAACATCCTAGTGTTTAGACTTGGCAAATCCACTCTCATCGCATCTATTTAAAATTCAAGCGTCAAAATATAAGTAGACCTTAAATTCCTAATTTTAATCCTATCGTATAAACGATAGGCTTAAACAACGGTCATATATGAACGACTCGTTTATAGTATCTAATTCTATTAGATATAAACTTATAATTCCTTTTCCATTTATCAATTTAATCGATCGATAAATTAATTAAAACGTTGTAATGTTTTAATGAACCGATTATTTTTTATTTTATTTATCCTTTTCTTTTAATAGGTTCAAATAACTAATAGTTTAATTAAAACGTCGTAACGTTTTAAGACTCCTAATATCTCTATTTTTATATTCGTTATAATTTTTCAAACGTCTAAACTCACGTTTTAATAGTCCATATAAATCATTCTCGAATCGATTAGAACAAACCGGATCAAATCGAACCAACTGAATTGAACTGGATCGAACCGAATCCATTTAATCAAGCTGGATTGAATCGAACCAGTTTTGGTAAAAATTTCAAATCAGACCCCTCGGATAACCCAGTGTGCGTCCGCACAGTAGGATTGTGCGTCCGCACAGTAGACATACAGTGCGTTCGCACATTATGATTACTGTGCGTTCGCATAGTGTACATATTTTGCGTGCGCACAATAATTTTTATGCACGCACAGCCCAGGAACATCGGTGGGACTCTCGACCTACTTCCAAAGTTAAATTTCAATTCGAACATCAACTCAATCCAATTCAAATTCACGATTAAAACGTTAAACCAGTTGGATTCGATCAATTCGATATTATTAACGTTATATATTCGATTATAAACCGTTTAATATATAAACGGATCAAAAATAACAATTATTACCCCGTAGATTATCAGATTCTCGAAGAAATTTGAGTTAGAATCGAGAAATCGGTTGAGAAATAGAAATCCTAGGCCCGTTTCAAGTTTGTAGCAAACCTAAAGAAAATGGGGAGGAAGATTAAGTTTTTTGCTTTAAAATGAATTCATTGTCCTAACATATATTGCAATACCTCAAAAATTTACGAAGGTAAATTTTAAAGATCGGACGGTGAAGTTAGTCCCGTTGACTTATGAGTCGGGATTAGAAAAGCCAATTTGTCGATTTTAGGTTTTAATTGAGTCAAATTGCTTGAATTATGTGATTATGTGATAGAAATAGATTTCGTGCTATCTGAAAATCTATTGTTATAAGCAGTGGCATTTTTGTAAATAAAAGAAAAATATTTAAAATGGATTTTAAAATATTTGAAAATGGGGTTAAATACGGAATTCGACTTTTTAAAATTACAATAAATGTTTAAGAATTGATAACTCCGCTTTTAACACAAGTCTTTACACGAGTACCTTTACAAGAAATAGAATAAGCTCAAAGGGTTTTAGGCTCGGTTTGCCTGAAACCACTTCGATGCTTAAGTCAGATATTGATTAATATATAGAAAGTTAAGTATATTGTGTTGAGAAAGATTAACCCCTAAGTGTACATTTCATTGTATTTATAGGCATAGAATAAAATAGTTTACTCCACTAAGCGCATCTCCTAAAAATTAGGAGATGTGCTCCCACATTCTAGAAATATAGATTAGTGGGTCTTGTTATCTTTATTGCATATGACTAATTATTGGCGGTTTAACTATAATGGCGAGTTATACAAAATTACAGATTAAATAACTCGCTCGGGGTTGACTGTATTTTAGGTCGGTATCAGATGTCCCCAAATCAGATCCGAGTTTTTAGACTCTGTAAAATTTTGATTTTGGTCTTTGTTGCTTTTAGATTATGAAAGTCTTTGTCTCTTTTTGACTTCCGAGTTCTATTACTCGTTCTTTTCATTTTGAGTTCAATACTCGGCGAATTGCTTTCACCTTATGAAAGTCTTTTTCTCTTTTGGTGTCCGAGTTGTATTACTCGGTTAATTGCTTTTCACTTTGTGAAAGTCTTTTTATTTTGAGTTTAATACTCGGCGAATTGCTTTCATCTTATGAAAGTCTTTTTTCTTTTGGTGTCCGAGTTCTATTACTCGATGAATTGCTTTTACTTTATGAAAATCTTTTTCTCTTTTGGCGTCCGAGTTCTATTACTCGGTGAATTGCTTTCACCTTATGAAAGTCTTTTTTTTCTTTTGGCTTTCGAGTTCTATTACTCGGTGAATTGCTTTCACTTTGCGAAAGTCTTTTTTTTTTCATTTCGGCTTCCGAGTTCTATTATTCGGTGAATTGCTTTCACTTTGCGAAAGTCTTTTTCTCTTTTGGCTTCCGAGTTCTCGGTGAATTGCTTTCACCTTATGAAAGTCTTTCTCTTTTTTTGAGTTTAATACTCGGTGAATTGTTTTCACATTGTGAATGTCTCTCTTTCTTTTGGCTTCCGAGTTCTATTACTCGGTTAATTGCTTTCACTTTGCGTAAGTCTTTCTTTTCATTTTGAGTTTAATATCAGATTCATATAACATGAATATATAATTATAATTTTGAAAACATTATAGAGTAATGAGATATTACCTTTCTAGACATTTGTCCATCATCTTCTATGATGCTCACTTGATTGATAATGTACGTATGAATATTCCATCCCCATTTTTTCGAGTTAAAAACTCGGAATGTCAATTTATCTGTTTGGAACTTTGGACCAAGGATGCATGGCTGTTTGGAACTTTGGACCAAGGATGCATGGGTAGCCATTAGCTAGTTGATGTTGAAATTTTCAATTGCTAGTCATGCCATAGGTGTACTTCATTGAAACAGATTCCGCAACTTGATGATTCAAATAGCATTTAGAATGTCTTCTCGCCTGTGGTAATACATAAAAATAATCTCCTACAATTAAGAGTAAAGGAGTCATCTAATCATTTAAAATTCTGATATTTACCAATTGCATATTAATTTTTGATATTTGTCATTTGGGATCTACCAATAGAATAGTAATGGCAGCTTTCCAGATGTTTGTTTTATATATTATGAAAACTACAAATAAATACTAATTGATATTTATTTCAGTGAATGTCTAAAATGCTCATGAAACAAATAGATCAAGTAAATGTGCACATAATAAGACTCTGATAATGGCCTCTCTTATACTTCATTTATATCTTAGGCTAGTCATGATAATGCTTTTAGCATCACCAATAAATTTAATTGGGTGTACCGCCTATGACAAATCATGTGCTTAATTTTATTTGTATATATTGAATTTTCCACCTTTTAATTAACTTGTAACTAAATTATATATTTATATGATTATAATCAAATCATAATTACAACCTAATTTATTATTAAACAATAATTGGCTAGTATTTTGAAACAAAATCTGTAATATACATGCTGACTCCATTATTTATATGACAAACATACACAAGTTCAAATTCTGCATATGACATTTCGTTCTTTATCAAAATCAGAAATAATGAATTTCAAAGAATTTCCATAAACATATGGTCATATAATTTCGAATAAATAATGTAATGCCAATATCAATGTTATTTTAAAAACAATAATTAAAAACTAATGCACATAATTAACTGTATTTGCATTTTATACATAATTTTTACTATTATATTAAAAAATAACAGTGTTCGGATATTAAATTAAAATACTAATTGTTGACAGATGTGACGAATGAAGAGCATATATATTGTACAAAAAATGTAGAGTAGAACGCATAACCTGTACTAAGCAATTTATATATCGCTAAAGATTGTTGGCTAGAATCTATCCGGATAGATTCTTTAATTGTGTCATTAATGATTATACAAATGACTTTTATATCCTTTTTTATTCATTAGTAGTTTATCCTATTTTGATCATTGACTTTGTATTACAAAAGTCTGGTGACATTTATTACTTTAATAACATTTAATATTTAAATATTTTTTTTAATTTGCGTTTTTTTGTTTGTCTTAGCAAATCAAAGGTCCAATAATAATAGATGATTTTTTGCCTCTCTTTTTTTTTCTCTACTTCCATTTCACTCCCTTTCTTTTTTCATATATTTTACTTATCCTTTGGTTGTCTATACTTCTATTTTTTTCTTCATATATTAAAAAACATTTCCTCAATTTTACAATATTATACTACAACATCTTTCCATTAAACTTTTTTTATTAATTAACCATTAATTAAAAATAATAATATATTATATACACTTTGAGGTTATATTTTATTAATTGACTTTTTTTTGTTTTGTCATATTACACAATTTATCACGATATATATTTCATATTTGACAAAATTAAAAAATATAAAAAAAAAACATAAAAAATCTTTTTTTTCATTCATTTACAGTGTTAACTATACATAGTAATGAATATGCATCGATGATATTGCTATATTTATAAATTTTCATAAAAACATAATAAATTAGCAAAATAATAATAATATGATATCATTATTAATACATACTAATAATTTTTTATCGTAGCAAGTTTAGAGAATTTCATATGTTAAAAATATAAAAAGTGCTAGAAGATGTAATATGTCAAATTATAAGGAATATAGTATATTATTGTTATTGAATAACAATTGACTAACAATAATTTTCATAAAAATCGTCAAAACCCAAATTATTGAGTCGCGACTGGCGCTAGGGAATGGAAGTGGTAGCTCCGAAACCCGTAGCAAACCCAAAACAAATTTTTCGCAAACGTTTTTAGAAAACTCTTTTAATTAATACATTAATAGATATTAAAATATTATATTAAAGATTACAATATAAAATACCGTTTGTATCTGGACCGGGAACAAAGCCATCGGCGCCACAGATCAACGAGGTTATAGCAGCATCTGGACCGGGAACAAAGCCACCGTCGCCATAGATCTGCGAGGTTATAGCAGCATCTAGACTGGAAACAAAGCCACCGTCGCCACAGATCTGCGAGGTTATAGCTTATACGAAACTCTAGGACACATGATTATCTAACCTCAGTACTGGTGATTACACAGTCCTATTGACGTCCAATAGGTAGCACGTTTCCTCGGATCGTTAGAACAAATTCATTACATCAAAGCATTACAAATCAGATTATAAAACATGCAGCGTTAAGGATAACGGAACAGACTGAGCATATAATGTAACAGCGATAAAGCATTCAGCTCATATATACAATACACAAAAGTAAACTCGAGGCTTCATTGGCTAATTTATAATTTGGCCCTTGAACTTTTCAAAAGTTGCAATTTTATCCAAAACGCATCCGCGTCCAAATTTTAAAGAGTCTCCGATTGACTTGAAACTTCTACCACATATATTACAAAATATTATTAACTCGGGATTTATAATTTATTTTATACTAATTTCTTAAGTTATTTTCTTAAATCCCGCTAAATTATTTAATATAAATTACTCTAAATTCTTGATTTTATTAAATTAAATCCATCTTAATTTAATTTGTCGGAACTTACGTCACGTGACACGATATAATTTATTTTAAATATTCGGGATATTATAAAAATAGTGTTTCAGTATAATAACACAAAACTGAAGGATGTTTAAATGCAACTTTTAAATGTCATGGTATTATTAGTGCACTATATAAAACTTCAGGGGTAGAAAGTAATTATTTTTATCTTATTATTATTATTAAAATTAGATGCTCACATTTTTGAAAGAAAAATAACTGACAAAGTATATATTTAACTAGTAGAATCACTTCGTTTTGATTGTAAACCCTATATTTTTATTTTATTTAAAGTACAACTTTGCATATTTATTAATTTTTTTTGGATAAAAAATAGATACTTATCCTAGAGAATTAGTGAAAAGTGTTCTTCAAGAGTTGTTTTCAAAAATAGTACGTGTATTACACATATTATTAATCAAATAAACTTTCATTTTTTTTACCTATAAGTACTAGTACTTCTACTTTATTCAAACACGCTTTAAATGGACTGCAGGTGCTTATGACAAAAACATGCACTGATAATCCCCTAGCTCATCTCCCTCGCTCTGGGACGTCCTTCCGGGACATCCCCGAATAATTTAAAAAAAAAATGTTTTTTTTTTCGAAAAAATCGGAAAAATTTATTTCTGAACGTCGATAATTATTATCCGACGAATTTTAATCGTTGTCCGTCATTTTAATCAATTTTTTACGTATTTGTTCGGATGAGTTGAGAGCATTTTTTTGTTTTGGTTTTGCTAGAAGGACGAAAATGTCTTTTGTAGGGGCGATATTAAGTAAAAAGGGGCGGCGAATAGTAAAACCCTAATAATATTTTCTCCACATTTAAAAGCCTTCGGGCCTAATGTTTGGAAAGACCTAATTATCAATCATGTATTATTTTATTATATAAAATGGACTAATTAAATTTTTTTGCCGGAGGACTAATTAAATAATTTATGAAAAAAATTAAATTTTTAGATGCATATGTTAGAGATATTGAAATAAATAAGTAGTTGATTTAAAATACAATTTAACGATTTAAATACAAATAGATTTAAATTACAATTGACTAATTTAGATATTTCAAATTAAAATTGACCAATCAATTTGTTTTAATCAAATTAAAAATGTAAAGTTATAAATTGTAATATTAAATTGTAAAATCAGTTTGTTTGAATAAAATAATTTATTTTAATCAAAATAAAAGTGTAAGGTGACAAATTGTAAAAGTTCATGGTCTTAAATTAATATTAAATACTAATAGAAGAGACCATATATAGACTTTACCATATTCCAACTAGGCCATTTGTGTAGGTGCAGAGCATTAAAGAAACACGGAAAACAGAAAAAAAGATGTTTAAATTATCATATTATGAGGGAGTTATTTTCAAGACATATAAGGCTACAATAGTAAAATCTCAACACTCATTAATAAAGAGTGATTATTTCTACCCAATTAAAATTATTCTATCCGGATAGATTCTATCCATTTATTACTACTCTATATATATAAGGGTGGAATATGTAACATGGATCATTCCACAATATAGATCGTGCTCCTTATTATCACCCGCATAAGCCATTAACACAAAGTGGAGTGTTGGGTTTATTTGATTCTTCTATAGCCCATGCACACGTAAAGTGCCAAATTTTTCTTAATTTAGTTGGACTTAACAGCCAAACTCTACACTTTTTCTTAACTATATGAATTGTTCAAGCACCGTATAATTCATAAAAGAAAATTATGAATGTAGTAAGACACTTATCTGTATATATTTATAATTAAAAACAATGTGTTGTTGTTAAGTTGTCCTCTCATCAAGAAGCTAATCATCTTTACCGAACTAGAATGGTTGTCCAGCCAGACTTCTACATTTTCCACCGAATTTGTATGGGGGGTTGGATTTCGATTAAGGTGTGTTCCACGTTCACCGCACCAAATGATAACTCCGCTTTTTTCACAAGTCTTTACACGAGTACCTGTACAAGAAACAAAATAAGCTCAAAGGCTTTTAGACTCGGTTTTCCTGAAACCGCTTCGATGCTTAAGTCAGATATCGATTAATATATAGAAAGTTAAGTATATTGTGTTGAGAAAGATTAACCCCTTATAAGTGTACCTTTCATTTTATTTATAGGCATAGAATAAAGTAGTTTACTCCACTAAGCACATCTCCTAAAAACTAGTAGATGTGCTCCCACATTCTAGAAATATAGATTAGTGGGTCTTGTTATCTTTATTGCATATGACTAATTATTGGCGAGTTATACAAAATTTCAGATTAAATAACTCGCTCGGGGATGACTGTTATTTAGGTCGGTGTCAAGAATATATCGAATTAGTTTCGAGAAAAATATGATATTCATATTAAAAACCGTCAAAATAGTTGTTAATAAGTAAAATTAAATGAAAATGAAAACAATTTGTATACAGACAAAATAAAACAAAAAGGAATTTTAGGAAGTAGACAAATGTAAGGACATGTGTTACTATTGTGCAAAAACTTGGAGGTTAAGTCTATAGGTGTCATTGTTTTGTTTTATATCAAAAATAGTAGGGTTAATTGCAAATGCATACACGAAGTTTACCTTAATTTACAATTACAACATAAACTTTGAAACTTGGCAATGTCAGTAACCAACTTTCATTTTTTGGCAAATTGGTACACCGACCAATCACGCAACGACACATGGCGGTATATTACAATGTCCACGTTAGTGTTTTTCGTGTTTGGTGTATCGATTTGTCAAAAGTGTAAAGTAGGTTACTAACATTGCTAAGTTTCAAAGTTTATGTTGTAATTGCAAATTAGGATAAAGTTCGTGTATAAATTTGCAATTAACCCAAAATAGTAAAACATTTCTTTATCTTTAAAACAGTGACTTTTCGTCCTCCCCATTTTCCATATAAACCATATCCACCGACACCACCACATCCAACTCTATTTTTCTTTACTTTTGAAGTAAGCAAAGGTAAAACACTTGTTTACAATGTTTATTAATTATGAATAAAGCTTTTATATGGTGTTTTGATGCTAATTTCGAATTTGTGTGGGTAACAGTTTTAATGTTTAAAAACTCAAATTTTTCAATGGATTATGGTTTTAAAAGATAATCAAGTTAATGGGTTTTGGTTATTTTTAAGCTTTAATTCGTATTTATATGAGAATGGATTTAAAAGCTTAAAAGCTTAAAACTTAAACTTTTCTTTGGATTATACCTTTAATGGATGATTAAACTATTGGGTAGTTAATATTTTTGAGTTTTGGTGCTTAAATCAAAGTGTTGAGATTTTGTGTGTTCTTGAAATAAAGATTTGATTTATGAGTTTTTAAAATCCAAAAATTTCATAATTTTATGGTGTATTAAGACTATGATTCATGGATATTGTTTATTTTTAAGCTTTAAATGTTAGAAGAGGATTTTTAATGAAAACCCAAAACTTCAAAATTCATGGTGTTCTTGAGTTAAAGCATAAAGTGATGATTTTATGTAATCCGAAAATTATATAATAATTGAGTTATGGATTTTTGGTAATTTTGGATTATGTTATAAGAAAATATTTGAGTAAATAAAAATGACATGCAACTGGATTTTAGTATGAAATAGGCTAATTAAATTGAATAATGGGTGTTGGTTGTTTTTGGAAATTTTGAAGTATTTTTCAAAGTTATGCTTTTTTTGAGAAATGATTTATTTGGGTGTTTTTGACGTATACTAAAAACTGAAAATTCATGAATTATAGGTGCAATTGTTAATGTTAAAGTTTGATCATGATTTTAAAAGAAAAATTATCAAAGGGTTTAAATTTCAAGTTTTGGCCAAATGTTTAAAGGATTATAATTTTTCCACTTAGGCCGGATATTTAGTGAAAAATGTTAAGTGGAATTTTGATATATTTTTTACAAAAAAATATTTTATGGATTATGTGTATATTTTATGTGTTGTTTGATTTTGGTTAAAAATGCTATGTTTAAAGTGTTGGTATTATTATTTGATTATTTGATCAAATTAATATTTGGTATGTGTTGGTGATAATTTCTTTTGATGTTGATCATTAGAAATTAAGATCTGGTATTTGATTGAATTGTTGGTAAAATTAGGTGGTATAAAGTGAGGTTTGACCAAAGTCGAAAGGGGCCGAAGCCGAAAAACCGGAAGGATAATTCCTGATATGGATATTGAACGGATTTTGATTTTTTGCTTTAATGATAAAAGATAGAATTTATTAAATGATCTAAAATTGGTAGTAAAATGAAAATAAAGAGGCTAAATAAATAATAAAAGTTTTAAAGTCTACTTAGTCGGAATTGATTATTATCGACTAAAGTTAAAGCGAAATATGAACATAGGATGTCGGAAATATAAAATATCAATTAATATTTATATTTGATGGATTTAGTTATATAAAGATTTTCTTTAAATGGGCTTAATTTTTATAGCCTTGTTTAAAGTCAAGAGTTGACTTTATTTAAGAAATGGACTTAGACTTCTATAAGCCCAAAGCCTAAAAAAATAAGATTAAATGAGTTAAAGTGGTGAAGGTCTAATTAAATTAGATTAACAATTAATTAAAGAATAAGATAATCAATTTAATTATTTAATTAAATTGAGATAGAAATAGAAAGGAATAATGAGACCCGAGATTGAACGTAGATCTGAATTTTTAGTAATTAAAATATTATTAATTAGTTTGGTAGTTAATGTTATAAGGGTAAAGCGATAAAAGGGCAATATGATAATTTGATTAGTTTAATAAAACTAAATAAAGAGATAAAGGATAAATAATTATTTGTGAATAATTATTAAAGGACATAGATGTGGAACGAACCTTGAATTTATTTCAAGTGTTTTCCTGAATCGGAACCGAAAGAGAGTAGGTTCATAATTCTCGAAGAGTCGAGAATGAGAAGGAATTATGAATCGGTTAAGTTGAGAAAACGGCCGATAAAAAAATGTTTTGTGAAGTGTCTTTGATGTGATATTTGTTGTATACGATATGAAATCGTATTTATGTGTACGTTTAGAGGTTAAATCTATACTTACTATTCTATCCTTTGAAATCGATATAACACGATTCCTGAATATAGATGTGACGGAAGTCATCTATTGGTGGAACGTGTCAAAGGAGTACCAGGTAACATAGACCGGAGAGCTAACGAAAGAAATAACGTGAAGTAAATAAGTGGACTACAGTCTGTGAATGTGCTTACAACTTATACTGATGAATATTAGTATTATAAATATTTGTAAACGGCATTATATGATTTATAAATTCCATATATATATTTTAAATATTAAATTGTATTAAAGATTTGAAACTGATTTAGATTCATTGAAACATGCTTACTATTGGGCGGCCATAGTGCTGTGTGATCACCGGTATTGTATTTTAGAATGTGTTTGCATGGAAAATGTTGTGTGAATCCAGGCGACGGTCTGGAAGTCTAAGGCGACGGCCTAGACATAAGAGTCGAACAGATCTTAAGAGGCAACGGAAAACATACGACCAAAGGTTAGTCAAGAGTACTGCCGAGGTCTGAGTGGTTAAACCTAAAAATAAAAGTGGAAATGAGATATTAATAAATTTACAGCCTAAAATGTTAACCTGAATAACGTGGATAAAGTGGAATACTTATGTTCTTATTTTGAAAGCATATAGGAACATGAATCATGATTTAGGATTTCATATGAATCGGTAATCTGGATGCATTGCTTTCATATTAATGTTTATTAATGTATTTTGTACACATTCACCAGTTTATTTGACCCACATTGTGGAACTATTTTTCAGGATCGTTAGTTGTCTCTTTTGGACGAGACTTCACTTTATTTGCTTCTCGAAGTCTCCTCATTTGAATTGTGGTATTTTGTCTATTTTATTCAGTAACGATGCAGTAGATAGATTAGATAGACATTTAGCATGTCAATATAGCGATAATGCCACACTACAACTATGTTTCATTTTCATCGCATGTTTATATTATTTTTTTTGACTGCATGCTTAAAAGTGTTGGAAATAGTTGCAACCCGGGTATGTGGTAGTATGAGAAATTTTGAAATACAATGTAAAGGAAACTGTATGCAACTGTGTTATATGTATAATGTGGGGCCAACATGGCTATATCCATGAATGCATGTTATCGGTTTTGTAAAAGCGGTATTCGAGGAATACGCGCTAAAACGATAACCAGTGATGGGAAATAAACAGTTTTGATTCAACGAATGTGTATGCATAATAAAATGCAGTTTAAACCATAATGAGATGGTTATGAAACTAAAATGCAGTAATTAAGAGAAAATTATTTGCAAAGTTTCATTAAGATTTTTATCGGAACATTTTAAATGGAGTTTTTAAAATGTTCGAAAAGTGTTTTGATTTCGTGAAAAAATTTAAAGTGTTTTTAAGGCTTGCTACGGGTTTTGGAGCAACCACTCCCATTCCTAGCGCCAGACTCGATGCCGAGAGTCGGGTCGTGCCATATATACATAATGGCTAAGTGTCATTTAGTACTAGTTCAATCATGCACTCTAATCCAACTTCTTAACTAGTCGTTCGTAGCTCAAAATCCAATAAAATATAAAAACTACGTCCAAATTTTATGAAAATTTGACGATAGCATCTTAAATTTATATCGCGAATATTGACACCAAAATTATTCGCTCGGAACTTATAAATTATTTTATATTAATTTATAAGCTTTTCTTTAGTTCCGATAAATCTTATTTATTAAAATTTAAATTTGCAAATTTAAATTTTAAACACCTATAATTCCAACAAAAGAACACTTGTAAAAATAACTTACGCTTAAATGTAATTTACGTACTCCCAGTTTATTAAATCACTTCCCGTGATTTAATTTAATAACTTTAAATAGTCAAATTTGAATATTATTATTTGACAATTAAAATAATTTTTTACGAATATTTTTCTTAATATTCGAAGTTCAAAATATTCTATTTAATATTTTGATTGTCCAATTTGACCTCGTGGACTATTTTAATTACTTAAAATTACAGGGTGTTACAATACTTATCGTTCTTTAATCGGTTTATACAATTCATAATTTAATTAAACTGTCTTATCGTTTTAATAATTTGAATACTTTTCTTTTTATTATTCATTTAACTCTTTTAAATGTCCAAAAGTACGTTTTTATAGTCCGTTTGAATCGAATTTAAGTCTTTGCACGTATTTGGGCGAAAATGTTATTATTCCATTTGAAAATAGCTATGCGGTCGTACAGCATAATCATGTTGTGCATTTCGTCTGTGCGTTATGCACATCCTCAGGGTCTGCTCCTCGGGCTATTCCAACCTAATTCCGATGTCCGAAACCGTCTAAAAACACCAAACCAATTCGATTCAAAATCTAAACATTAAAGCAATACGAACTCGATCGGTTTGATATGTTTAATGTAATTTCTTTGATTAAATAATTTTTTTATATATAACCGAATTCAAATTCGTGATGATTACCTCGTCTACATGCGGATTATCGAAGAAATCGGAGTCGAAAACGAGAATCGAAGCCAAAAACTGTTGAGAAACGAAGTTAGGTCATTTATTTCTCTGTTGCTGCGGAAAAAGGAAGAAGAAATATGCTTATGCATATTTCTAATGAATATGGTAACTTGAAATAGTAATTGGTCAAAAAGCCACTAGCTTTTAGTTCAATTTCGCACTTTAATCCAAATTTTTAATTATGGTCCGCACTAATTATGAAAATAATATTATAATTTTATGAAATTTCACTCATAAATACCATAAAATATAAAACGAATAAAGATATAATTTTTATTTGCATAGGACTTATCTTTTATTTTATATAAATCTTTAAAGAGTTATTGGGTCTAGATCAGTACCACTTGATAAAATAAACTATGTCCAAATTTCATAAAATTTTGAAGATAACTTCTTAAAATTATTCGCGAATATTGATATTAAAAATATTAACTCGGGACTTATAAATTATTTTATTTTAATTTTCCAAGCTTTATAAGTCCCGTCCAAATCTGATTATTAAAAGTTAAATTCTCAAATTCAAATTTTAAACATCTATAATTACAATACATTTTTAGGAAAATTTATAAATTTAATTTATGCTTAAATTTAATATATGTACTCCAGGTTCATTACCGGCTAATTTTCAAATGCTAAACCCATTTTGGGGTCCTCAAACTATGCTATTTTCATTTGTTAGGTCTCTCAACTTCTATTTGGTTTTCTCAGGTTCCTAAACTTTCATTTTTTTGGTTCATCAAGTCCCTCAACTTTTATTTCGCTTCTTCAAATCCCTAAAATTTTATTATTCGGTTCATTTTCGGCCAACATTTTTGTCGTCTCGTATCCGCCAAAATAGCGACGGATCCATCACTAAAAAAATTCGGCAATCTTTGGCAGGAAGTTTCCCGCAAAAATAGCGATGGATCCATCGCTAAAATCTACAAATTATTTGTTTATCCAGTTACCATTAATTTATATGATTACATCCTATAACATAGTAATGTATGAAAAATATTGATTGGCCATAATGGATGCTTTCTCTATATGTTGGGATATAATGAAAACTTTCACTAAATGTTTGGTCTTTATGAGTCATGATCGACATCTCTAACTTTATATTTTTCATCCATAGCTAATAGACAGAAGTCCATGTTAATGACATATAAACGTCAGCACACTCATTTTTCATTTGTGACATTTTCAAAACGATATAATAGGATATTGGTTATTATCGAGACGATAAAGGTTTGAACAAGACAATAATTTTTGCAAAATGTTTGACCTTTTTGGGTTATTAGACCTATAAGATTTTCACTCTTTAAGACAGTTGCATATTAATTTTAAATTTAATAAAAACCAACCGTTTAATTTTTGTTTTTTGAAAGACAATTTAAATAATTTGAATGTAAGATAATATTAGAAATCAATGTTCTTTTGTTGAGGTTACCGCATTTAGAGATGACCATGCGGGTTGAACCGTAAATCGAGGGCGTCAACAAGAAGCACCGTGTGTGCGGCCTGGGATTGGCCAGCAGCAAGTATGCAGCCCCGAGTTGCAGGACGCAACAAAGCAGCTCTTTTAGGTCGTCACAGCAGGCGGACGAGGAGGTCGAGCACCATGTGTAGGCCGGCATCCAAGAGAGCCTACGGCAGGTTGAGCAGCAGCTGGCAGAGCAAGAGCATCAGTAGCTGGCGGAGTAACAGTGTCAGTGTATGTCACGACCCAAAATCTCGAGCCGCGACCGGCGCTTGGGAATGGGAGTGGTAGCTCCGAAACCCGTAGCAATCCTAAAACCACATTAAACTTTTTGCGCTCTAATCAAATAAGCAATCATGCAAAACATTTTCAGAAAATATTTTAAAACGATTCGATTACAAACATCTATTAGCATTCTGAAAACTTTACATAGAAACTAGGGTCTTACAATGCGATGCCACATCAAGCATTGCCCTGTTTCGCACATCAATAGCAAACAGTTTAAGCGCAGCTAAACTACTCAAGTTTACAATATATCAGAGTATAAACGATACATAAAACCGTTTGACAAAACCATATGAACATCTAGGACTAGACCACTGCAGCGCTATCGATATAAACCTTCTTTGTACATACTTCTAAACAGAGACTTCCGAAGCAAGGATAGAAGTCCGTGACGTCAAAAGACTATTTACCTAAAAATTGTTAAAACAACGGGGTCAGTTAAAACTGAGTGAGTTCATAGTTTACAAGTGAGTATTCTATAAAACAAAACAATGCTATAAATCATTCATTCATATGCATCCAAATATAACTTCCGACTGAAACCCTAATCCTTGATTTGTTAAATCTTCTTTACAGTCAAAACGATTAACTTAATCTTGATGGTAGGTTCCGGATAATTCAACCAAGTCAACCAATACCTTCAGTTACAGTCCCGTGATAGTTCAACCAAGGTGACTAGTACCATTACTTAAATCCAACGATCGATGAGTCCCGGGATAGTTCAACCTAGGCGACTCATTAAATACAGGTCGCGGGATAGTTTCACCAAGCTAACCTTGTATCGTCTTCATAACATACACAGAACATATAGCTTAAACTTAACTAGTGATCACGTAGTTCCTATTGCCGCCCTAATCATATCTATACTGGTTTCAAGATAATGATGCGTGTATTTCATACAAAGCGTTTTTTTATAATAAGTCATGTTATGCAAATTATATAAATCATTTTGCATTTAGAAAGCAATGCATTCTCAATACATCAAATGTAAACACATATAAACTCACTGCTTGCTATTCCAAAAACTTTAATCACACGACACCCGTCAAACTCCTTGTCCGGTAGCTGGTTGCCTCGCCGGATCTAGGAAACATACAAATATAAATCGAGTAAGAGTCTAACTCTATAGACATTCTAGACTCGAGATATAAACATATATGTAACTCATCGAGTTCTAATCGCGTCTAATCTCACTTCGTATCCATCTTTACTTATCGATCTTCGATACTAACTTTATACGGCTTTAGGTTTACGACTTAAACCTTAAACCTAAACGTCTAACTTCGTATATCAAAACCCTAATCATATTTAAAGTCCAAGTTCCATTAAATTGAAGTCTGTTAACTTCAAACAACTCAAAATACCAAGCATCGAACTTTAGAACATTAAAACGGGTCACAAATGACCGATAAATGGCTCAGAATCGGTCCTGGCACGACGTGAGAACCTTCCTCACGTCGTGAGGGCTGCCTCAAGTCGTGAGGACTCTGCACACGTCGTGAGGAACCATCCTCACGTCATGAGGATGCCCCTCACATTTTGAAGGCACACTCTCACGTTGTGAGAGATGGTCTCACTTCGTGAGAAGCACGAAAACCGCCCCGACTTCAATTCTGATGTGATAACAATGCTTCCGCACCTACCCATGATCAAAAAGACACTCCAAACCATCACAAACATAGAAAAAAAATGCTTAAAACGAATCAAATACGTAACTTCGATACGGTTTCGCTGTAACCCTAAAATTCTAACCAAAAACCCATCAAAAACAATTGAATAAATGGCAAAATGACATGCTCACCTTGATAGCCCTTCGAGTTATGATCGTTTTGCAACAAAAACCGTCAAATTTGGTTAAGAAACGAGAAACCTAGGTTAGGTCAAAGTTTGATCGTGAATTGTTGATGTTTTGGGTTTTTAACTTCATTCATGAAATGAAGAAGATGATACTTAACATATTCGTTTGGATAAAGTACAACTAGCTTAAGAAGCTCAATCTCGTACTTTAACTCAATTTCTTAATTAACGTCCGCGTCCAAATTTAAAACACTCTCG
This sequence comes from Mercurialis annua, assembly GCF_937616625.2. Taxonomy (NCBI): domain Eukaryota; kingdom Viridiplantae; phylum Streptophyta; class Magnoliopsida; order Malpighiales; family Euphorbiaceae; genus Mercurialis; species Mercurialis annua. The sequence goes on from NC_065572.1 coordinate 55,325,888, forward strand.
GAATTACACGAAACTTGACCAATAAATTCTTAAAAATATTTTATGGACGAAGGCATATAAATTATTAGCTCGGTACCTACATTTTATTTTATATTAATTTTCTTAGCTTTTTCTTAATCCCGCTAATACCCACTCTAACGAATAATAATTACCACTAAAAATTATTATTCAGCGATCAACCTTATAAACTTATTCCGACTATAATTCTCAACTCAATTTCCATTTGCGACCTACTTGACCTAAATTTGGTAATTTAAGACACGTGGCACGATCTAATACCTTAAAATTTTATGCGTTATTACAGTGTAATACCCTGAAATTTGGATATTTTAAAATGAAGCGGTGTATCTCATTTTAAGTGGTTAAAATGAGATAAATACGAAATGAGCGAAATAATTAAGTAAAAGGAACCCGAGTAGGTCGATATTGAAATTTTAATAAAAAAAATTTAATAATCCGTAAGAAAAATGGAATTGGGTTAAAGAAATAAATTTGAGAAAGTGGCTAAAGCCCACTTTAGCTCAAAATTGGAAAACAAGCAATTAATTCCCGGAAAAATAGAAACTAAATAGATAATTGACGGGAATTATTATTTTAACAAATAATATCGATAAAATGATTATCGATAATTATTAAAATGAAATTTGGACAAAAACGTTGGAAAAAGTGCAATTTAGCTCAAATTGGAAATTGAGTGTTTTTGGCCAAAATTGTCAAACTAAATCATCGGAAAGGTAAATTTGGAGATATAAGAATAATATAATTTATTTAAAAATAATTAATACGAAATTGATCGGACTTAAAAGATTTAGCGTTCGACGGACTACATTGGACGAAAGAAAAGTTCCGAATTGCAAAGTAAGGAGATGGAAAGTCTATGGACCAAAGAGGAAATTTACCCTAAATATATAAGGCTTTTCATTTGATATTAAAATAAGAATATCATTTTTATCTCAGCTCCAAAAATCTGAAACCCATCTTCCTCCATAAGCTTCATATTCAAAGATCTTGAATTCACCATATCTTCTTCAATTCTTAACCGAATTGAACGATTCTTGCGGCCACCGAACGAGGAGAACGAGAGTTACACATCTAACCTAACCTCTTTGGGTAAGGAAATCACTCTATCAGTTAGGGTTTGAAGTGATTGATTCGGTTCTCATTGATTAAATTAGGGATTTTATTAGTTGTTTGATGTAAGGTGTGATGGAGATTGAATGGAAGTCTTTGATGGTGAACTTGATGGTTAGGGTCTTCGACTTTGATCATCAAGGTGAGCTCTTGATTTTATGAAATTGTTCATATATAGAATGATAAAGTTAAGTGATGAATGGATAGGTGTTTAGGCAATTGCATGCTGTTTAGTGATGATTTATGGTATTAGCTTCTAAGAATGATGTTATGTTTGATTAAATTTTGGTATGAATTGATGACGATGATAGGTTCGTCCATAATTAAGGCTAAGAGTATAAGGTTCAATTGATGATTGTAAGCTTGCAATGGAGTTATTAGAGCTGAATATTAGTGATTTTTATGTTGAACATTGTTTGACAATATTGCAGAATATGTGCTGCAGATTAACCATATTGTGAGGGCAATATCTCAAGCTATATAGTTCTGAATTAAGTTCTGTTTATTGGAATAGAAACTTAAGGATGTTATCTATAAATGTCTAAGCATAGGTTTCTGCTAGTTCGGGCTTTAAGTGGCTCAAATAAATCAGAACATTATGTCGCGCATAACAGTTCTGAAATTTGGGACATCCCCAAGTTATTAACTTCCGGGCCAAATTCCAACAGTCTAAGACCTAAACAAAAATTGTAGGCGACATTCTGAACTTTAAGGTTGTCAATTTTGTTTAGGGTTCGGACTGTTTTAAGTAAATAGTTTCGATAGCCGAAGTTGGCTAGAAACCTAGTTTTGGATTAATTAACTATAGTTAGATTGTTATTGGTTCGAGCTATTATCAAATTTGCGTAGGCCCGGCGACGCAACTACCAACAGAACCCGGAACGTATAGAACGCGACATCGCTTAGCTATTATCAAAGTTATGGAATAGCAAGTTGTGAGTATATTTTACTTACTCGCATTATCGTATTAACTTTATGTCAATATACTATGAATAGTATTTAAATGTATCGCATAGGTGTATTGTATGTATTGTTTTGGATTGAATTGTTTGGTTTGGATTAATTGTATTGGCTTGAATGGTTTGGCTTGTATTGTATTATTTGTATTGCTTTGTATATGCAAATTGGGAATGTGTATATGGTTCAAATTAGAGATGTGATCACAGAGTCGAGTCAAGTTTAGACGACAAAAATAGAACAAACCCAACTAACTTACCATGGAACCTCTCGTATGTGTGAAGTTGTCTCGGTGGAATTATTTCGGAACATTTGTTTTGAGACACAAGGTTGATCTCGGTTGAACTATTTTGGGACATGTGTCTATGGATGTGAGCTCGGTTGAATTATCTCGGGCATTCCCTTTTTGTTTGGATTCGAGCGTGATACGAGTAACTCGGTTGAACTATCTCGGGACTGCATCACTTGGCATAGGTTGAACTCGATTGAATTATCTCGGGACAGACCTTACCAAAATGGATTAAAAAGGCAATACCCTCGCTAAGACTAGGCAAATACCTAGAGCGATATAAGTCTAAGATTAAGACTCGCTTGAATTGCCTATTTGTCTATTTGAATTGGTTGAAATTATATGTATACGAGATGATTGTGTTTGCATAAAATGTTTTCAAAATGCGATGCTATTTTGATAATAGGGTGAGTAACGTATAACTCACTCAGTTTAAAGCTGACCTCCCACAATGTTTGCTTTCAGGTACCTAAACTCTAGACTTGGCTAGAAGTCTGCCTTTTGACCAGAAGTCTATTTGCAATGAACAATCCTGATTTCCGTAGCTGCTGCAGTACCATAATGTCTGTCCAGTATCGTGGCCTAGTACGGCAACATGTTTTATGATGTTTGTAGTTGCTGTCTTTATATATATGTTGTTTGGCTACGATGTATGTATCCTGTCTACGAAAGTAAATTCCCGTAGTATGATCCTAAGCACTAGTAGTTTGTATGCCGGGTTAGTACGTACGAGATACGGAAGTGAGAACCTGAAGTAAATTGTATTATGCCTACTAGTGTATGTATGTTTGTTAAATGCTTCCGCGTATAGGGTCAGTATGTGATTGTTACTTGAACAATTTGCGATAACGTTTTAGTGATTTTAGGTTTGCTACGGGTTTCGGAACTACCATTTCCATTCCCTAGCGCTTGTCTCGACTCGAGATTTCGGGTCGTAACAGTCAACAGCAGGCGAGCATGGCCTTGCTTATTCGTGAGGAGATCATAAGGATGATGCCTAATCTTCTTGCAGAGTATCTGCCCCAGTTCCCCCCTCCCCCACTAGACGGTGACGATACTACAGATTTGTAGTGTCGTGTTTGATTAGTTCACGAACAAATTATGTCTTTTTTTCTTCTTTTCGACGACGTTATATATATACTTTAATATTATATATATATATATATATATATATATATATATATATATATATATCTTCAGTGTTCAGTTTCAATTAATTGTGATCTGTAAATATATTTAGCAGGTTTGAAACGACAGGAAAAACCAAAAAAATAGCGGAAAATGGCAAAATTCTGCCGAAAAAAGCCCACAATTGCGACGGATTTGACACATCTAGTGACGAAAATTTCCGTCGCTAAATGTGCCTTTCCTGAGACAAAAAAGGCGCAATTATGGAAAGATTTAATCCGTCGCTAAATAATACATTTAGCAACCGAATTTTCCGTCGCGAAATGTGCCTTTTTGTCTCAGGAAAGACACATTTAGCGACGGAAATTTCTGTCGCTAAATGTGCCAAATCTGTTGCTGAAACGTCTCCATTAACTACAACAAACTGATAGATTAAGGACGAATTTTTTGGAGACCATAAAATATTGGTCCTTAAATGATAATAATAAGCTACTAATTTAATTAATTCGTCATTATTTATAATTTAGAAATTAAAAAAATTAAAATAGTCGTTCATTATTAGAAATTCTCATAATAAAATTATCTATACTCTTTTATCTATCGAAACTCTCTCTACTCTCTTATCTTTTCAAACTATCCTTCCTGAAATAGGGTTTCAAAAGCTGTCTCTACAAAAAAATAACAAAAAGTTAGGTTAGATCGGGGTTAAATACCGTCAGCTTTAACGGTGGCGAAGACCTCCTCTTTGAGTCGGACTTCTGAATGTCTTTGAACATAGGGGTGATAGAGAAGGAAGAGATTTTGAGCGAGATTTGATGCGGTTGCTGAGTTCTCTATAGACCTTCCGTTGACGAATTATGGAGCTTTAGAGCGAGGATGAGATGCGGTAGGTGAGTTATATTTTAAAACAAACAAAGCTTTAGCTCGTGTTTGCTTGAGCAAGAATAAATGCATCAAGGTCGATTTTGTTGGTGTTACGCTGCTTGAAATTAATTTTTTTAGTATTACTTCTATTTTTTCTAGATCTACTTGTATATTTTTTTCTAGATCTACTTCTATTTTATTTTCTCCGGCTCTGTTCTTTTAATTTCTTGTTTTTTTATTTGCGGATGTCATTTACAGTATACACAGTGTTAGACCTAAATCAATTATTTCAATTATTTTGTTTTGTTGCTAATTTACAGTTTTCTTCTGTAGGATTTCTGTTTTATTGCTAATTTACAGTGAAGAAAGCGACGACGATGAAGGTATTACGGCTTCCATCTCCAAGGGTAGTAATGCTAGTGAAAATTATGATTCTCAGAAGTTAAGTTTTTATCTTCTCTAATATTTTCATGCCTATTGTGCAGTATGAAAATGTTGTATTTATTGGATGCCACTAGTCTGAAAGAGGAGGAGAAAAAAAAGGAAATGGAAAAAGATGCTTAATGAAGCTGCTTATTTGCGTCCAAAGCTGTTTAGGATTAACCTCAAGGTATTTTTGCTGTTTTTATTTTTTTGGAAACCTATGATTCTAAATTTATTTTATGTAACCTCTTAAGATAAATGCAGCCAATTCAATTGAATTAAAGTTGAGTTTATAATTATGGATTCTTGAAAATTTATTTTTAATTGATTTAGGGAGGCATGATATTGTACTTGAATTCCTTTTCTAATTGATATTTGTTTTGCAGTATCCTAGTTAATTAATAATTTATATTTTGTAGCATAATTTACTTAAAGTATTCTGATAACAATGTTAATTTTTGTCCTTAGTTTTTGCATATTGTTACAAATTATTTATCTTACAATACATATTGATTCAATTTCAGGGAAAGATCTATGTTGATGACATTAAACAAATAGCAAAGGATCTGAGTGAGAACTTCAATGACATAGAGACGAAAGAGATGGTTGAGGAAGCCGATCAAGATTGTAAGTTATTTATATTCTGGCTGCAGTTTGTAGAACTTTGATTGCTTGTTGTTAATTATTTTATTTTTTCTTCTCTTATTGCTTTTATTTAAGATTAGTTGTTTATGTTGGGCCTTGTTAGTTTGAGGCATATGTTATGTTAAATGGTTAATTCCTCTTGGTTCATGACCGAAGTTGAAATTTTAAGCAACATTGAGATAATTTATGGTACTGTCATTTTGTTATTCGTTCTTCAAACCATTTTGATAGTGCTTTTAATTTGTGTTGCTTAATAGGGAATTCCAGTTTGCACGTTTAAATTGTGTCAGCTTATATGTATTATGTAACTTGTGTTTTTGATTAGTAATTTAGTACATGCTTTTACTAGAGTAGTTACTTTTTTGATGGTATCTATTATTCAATGATGATTCAAGAAATTGAATGATGTGCACTTGTTTTTCTTTGACTACTACTTTATGGGAAACTACTATATGCAGGCAGAAGAATTTAAAATATTTGCTTCACTAACAGATGTATATGAAGCCATATATTCCAAGATTACTCTCAATATTTGAAGAACAGAAGGGAAAGTGGCTTGTCGGTTGTTTGGGGGATCAAGAAAGGTATATCCTGAAATTTCACTCTCTATATCTTGAATAATTGTGGAACTCATTGATAACCGTTGCTAATTTTCACGATAACATATGATTTTCTTGTTGGAGTGAAGCTAAGAGGTGACATCAATGTGTTTGTTTTTGGGTGACTCTCACAGGTTAGCTTCACATATTATTCTTCTTGCACGATTAAGTTGGGCTTTGTTCCATTAACTATTGAATTTTAAAGTTTTACCTTAGACAACTTCTTGTCTTATATATTAATAATTCTTTTCTTATTTATAAATCAACATCAGATTGCTTGCTTATGATAATTTTTTAAAGAAACTTCAATTATGAAGGGTACCTCGAAGTGCGTAGCAGCGAAGAAGCAAGTAAGTAATTAATTTATCCTGTAATAGATGTAACTTATATTTATATGCCATTGTGGTGGATTTTAGATACCATGCCTATATCATTGTTCTTCACCTTAGTGCAAGCATGTCTTGCGTTTTTTAGTTTTCTCTTAATCTTACCGGAACCATCTAATCTTTAAAATTAAAATTTATACTAATAGTGTGTAGCAACAAGATGGACTTGTAAAACACAGTTTGCTTATATTCTATACGTCTCTGTATAGGTTCCTCTCTTAGTCTGCTCCTTTAAGCCTATTAATTTGATATACTTGTGACAATTGCAACTACGCAAGTGTCTTTCTCTTGTTTTTGGTTTATTTTTTTGTTGTTGGACTTGAATAAATTGTGACTAAGATTATGTATAGACAAACTTGATTTGTTGTTTCAAGATCCATTAAGAATATATATGCTAGTTTAGAAATTGACATGCACCATGCATCTGTTATCACAATTTTTTTGGGAAACATGTGAATGGTGCACCTGTTTCCCATATAACACATAAATTGGGGACCTTTTTTGTTTTTCCGAAGGTCCCCATACATTTTTTTTAAATTATAAATTATATATATATATATATATATATATATATATATATATATATATATATATATATATATATATACACATACATGTTAAATATTTATATTAAATATTTTAGAAAAACTCAAATCATTAATTTATTTATATTTTTATAAATATAACGTATCAAAATTTTAAATCGAGACCGGCGTTATAAATTTTTTAATAGAGCGGATACAACTCCGACACATTTCTGATACATCTGCGATACATTTTTAATACGTCTCTAATTTTATTTTTAATGAATTGAGTTTAAATTTTTAATTTTTGAGTGTTAGATAGTGCATTTTGAATATGTTATTGCTGCTAATGTTATTTTCTAGTGCTTATTGAATTCTAATCGACTATATTTAATTGTAATTCAAATATATTTTTGATACATCTTTGATACACAATTTATACATGATAGATACATATTTGATATATTAACTAAATTAACTGACTAATTCAATTGATTCGTTTTTATAATTAGAAAAACTTATAAACATATATGTAATTGATACATCGCTGATATATAATTTATATATGATAAATATATTTTTAAATGTATGTAAATAGATACATCTTTAATACATAATTTAAATATTCGATTGATTGTAATTGAATCAACCGACTAATTCGATTGGTCCGGTTTTATGTTTATACACCTCTGATACATATTTTATACATGATAGATACATTTTTGATACATTTATTATCAATGTAAATTTTATGCTATTAATAAATGATTAAGAAATTATCAATCATACAATAAAAAATATGAAAAAATATATTTAATATACCGTTGTTAAATCTTATATAACAAATACATATTTTATACACGATGGATACATCTCCGATATATATTTGATACATCGATGTATATATATTATACATCTCCGATACATGTTTTATACACGGTGGATACATTTCCGATATATATTTGATACATCGATATATATATATTATACATCTCCGATACATGTTTTATACACGATGGATACATCTCCGACACATTGTAGATAAATAATAGATACATTTTCGATATATATTCTTGATACATCTTTAATACATGTTTGATACATTTATCTATTTGTTTTTGTTAAAATTTATCTATTTGTTTTGTTAAAATTTAATATATTTAGATTTTTAAAATTAAAATTAATATTAATATTTTGAAATTTAAATAATAAATAAAAATATTATAAAGAAAATTGATGGGCAAGATGCATGGTTCTAATATAATGGCGTCAATGTTGGAATTACATAAAAATAGAACAATATGCAAGAAATAGACAACGAATCAGAAATTGTGCAAAAGATTTCTTATAAAAACACGTGTGTTCTAAAATAATTAAAACTTAAGATTTGATTAGGTGACAATTGAGGGGTGAGCGGGAATTCGCTGTGACGCGCGTCAATCAACCAACAAGGCTGACGCGCGCGCTGATGCATGCGTCAGATGGTATTAATGAAAAGAAAATTGGTTTATTGGTGTTGGTGTAAGATTATTTAGTTAAATGATATTTAGTGTAAAACTAAGTATTTTTTGTGGTAATTTTGTTAATTACTCTAATTATTTACCGTGTTAATCTTTGAAAAATTAATTACTCCCTTTTTTCGATTGTCCCTGTCATAGCTATATGAATTATAGGTTTTTTTTTGTATTATAATGATCCAAATAATGTCAAAAACAGATAGATTTAAGTTCAATATTTATTTTTTGGAATATGAGTAAGTTTATTTAGATGCTCGAATAGAATTGAATTTTACTCATATTTTAGTTGGTGTTAGCTCAGTTTTCCTTAAATTTTAAAGGTTTTTTTTTGTAATCTTTAGATTTTGTATTCTTGAATTTGCAGCAGCAAAGTGAGACCAGTGATGGAAGTAAAAGATGTGGATGAAGACACTGGTTCATTGTCCAAGCAAGTTAAAGAAATAGCCGATACCCTAAAAACTGAGGAATTTCCAAGTTTAAATGCTAGTATTAATTTTACTGCAAAGTTGATTTTAATTGTTGTAAAGTTTTATTTTAATTTTAATTTTTTTCCTATAATTTCATTTCTGGCGACGAAATATTGTGCGGTCTCTGTTAGCAATATAATTGGCGACGAAAGAGATTGTCAGCAAATGTCCTGTAAATAGCGACAGATTGCAACTTCAGACGAAATTTTCATAGTAGTCGCGGTATGTGATTGTAATACCCCAAAATATTTAATTAGCTAATTGGACCACGTGTCCAGTTTTGATTCGCCAGAGTGGTGATATCAGAAGAATTTTTGAAAAGATAAAGTAAATAAGTTTCAAGTAGGTCGGTTTTGAGAAGTTAACTATGAGAAAATTAAGATTATATTTCAATTCTAAAGTTAGAATTGGAATTAAAAGGAAAAGTGTCAAGAAAAGTCTAAAATGAAGTGCAGGGACCAAAGTGGTAATTTAGCCACTTTGTGTCGAAAATAGAAATATTGGATTTTGTCGGGAAAGTGTTAGTATCGGGCCGTGTATTATTTATAGGATATAAATAATACGTATAAGTCGTAATAAAAGAGTTTAACGATTTAGCTATGGACTAAATCGTACGATTAAAAAGTTCAAAGGTTAACTTGTAACAAATAAAGAAGACAAGGATTAAAGTGTCCCTTTACCCATGATATATAAGGATTCCCATATGAATGAAGAAATCAGAAGAAGGCTCCAGAAAGAGGGAAAAATTGCCGATCGATTTCGTTTCGCCGCCGTTTCTCCGTTCGACGTCCGATTCAAGCGATTCAAGCGGCAATCTCTTCAGAATCTTGTCCTCTACAGATATTAAGCTTCGTTTCGAGGTAAAGTTCTTGAAATTTGGTGCTAAATTCGAAATAAAGGGCTGTTTTGGGTTAGGATTGAGTTTAGGTTGTAATTTGACGTTTTCGAGGTTAATATGGCGTTTTTGAAGAAACCGTGATATGGGTATTGAGTGCGGGTGTCTGAAGCATGTCGGAATGGAGGAAAAACCACGGAAAACGCATTTTCCGGGGCTGTGCACGTGGTACACGACCGTGTACCACGGGTGCACGAACGTGTACTGATGTACACGAACGTGCACCTAGCGAGGTACACGATCGTGTACTGAAGTACACGAACGTGTACTTCTCATGGTACACGAACGTGTACAATTAGTACACGAACGTGTACCCCTGAGGTGCACGAACGTGTACTCAGTTGCACGATCGTGCACCCACCAAAACGCACGCTCGTGCACCCCAACTCGCCCCCACGCGTATGCAAACTATAATTGACCTAAGTGTTTGACGTTTAGAGTATTTGGACGTGAAAAGACGGGTTTCGGACCTTGAGAATCATTAATCTCGAGATTAGCTCGATGTTTTAGATAAGAATAATAATGGAAAACGTTAAGGACGTTAAGCGATTTTCATTATAAGAAATAGTATTCGCTAAGTCGTCTATACGACTAGAGATATTGAATACGTAAATAAGTGTAAAACAAAACTAAATCATAAAACTAAAAAGTATTATACGTATAAGAATATGAGAATCACGTCTAACTATTAACGATTTATCAGACGTGTCAGCGAGTAGTGAAGTCAGTAGAGGCGGACTAGCAAGAGCGTACTATCAGATCGATCATATCATTTCTTGGATTGCGGTCACTGTGAGTTGCATTTTACTTTCGTGTATTATCAATTGATACTATTTTGGTATTACTATCTATATGCTGTTGATATGCATCGCATTATATATATTTGAATTACTGATATGTTATACGTTTTGAATAAGTTTTTACGTACAAGAACCTAGTATACGATCCAACGAAACTAGCTACCTATTGGGTGTCAATAGGCTGTGTGATCACCAGTAATGTGTCAGTCTAGCGTGTCTGACTAAGAGGTACGATTTGATATGCATGGATGATATGATTATGGAAGTTAAAATATGAATTTGATACGAGAGTGAACTCGGTTAAAATAACCTGAGCCCCACGAGAGTGAACTCGGTTAGAGTAACCTGAGCCCCGTATCTAGTGCCACTTTGGGATTAAGAGATATGTCCTGACTGACGTGGTTGAACGTGAACGCTCCCGGGTCAGACTATTGGAATCAATATGATTTGAATAATAGTGAGTTACGTTATGTTTCAGGATTTTAGTTTCGAAAGGATCGAGTACTTGTTCATATGTATTTTTGTATTAATGTTGATTTAAAATGCGATGCTATATTTCTATAATAATACCGTTAGTAAATGCAAACTCACTCAGTATTTCCCCAAATACTGACCCCTCACCTTTGATGTCTTTCAGGTGCTTAGCTTGTGGACTTAGCTAGAGACCAATTTTGAAGTCCAGAAGTCAGCTGTATATGTTAGTTTTTGACTTCTGTGAGCGCTGCAGTAGTGGTCCTGTGTCGATAGTATAGTAGCCTAGATAGCAGTTCATTTTTGATTGTATATATAAACTGCTGTCTTTGTTTATATGCTTTTTGATAGGCTACGTACGTTGTATATTATCCACGGCCCCAGATGCCGGTGAGATGTTTGAGATACTAACTGATGTATATAGTACCGCGAGGCCAGTTCGTACAGGGTACGGTAACTAGAGCCCGCGAGGTTTTGAAACAGTTAGTGTATATATTTGGTTATATGTTATGTATGTATATTTGCTTCCGTTGTTTGTTGTTATTTGTTTATTATTTGCGAAAAATTAATTGTGGTTTGAGGCTTGCTACGGGTTCCGGAGCTACCACTCCCGTTCCCTAGCGCCGGTTGCGGCTCAATAATTTTGGGTCGTGTCAATGTTGGTATCAGAGCAGTTTGGTCCAGTTACCACTGCTAGAGTTGTCTGATGCTTGTTTGACCGGGAGTATTTGTCAGTAAGTATACCTAGGAACTACTGCAGCAAGAGTCAGACCGTGGTTGTCTGTAATTGTGTTATGTGTGCATTAGTAAGTGAATAGTATCTGTTTATACGGACGACTAAGGCAATTAAGTATGTGTTGCTTGTGCTAATATATAGAAGGTGGTTACATGTTTGCAAATTACGAATGATTGAGGTGGTAAAGTATTTATTACTTGCGCTGAGGTTATTAAAACAAATATTTGCTTGCGAATTACGTGCGACTGGATTAAATGCTAATTGTTTACAGCATTTATAAGCTGATTTTGGAACTGCGTGTGAAATGGGCTCAGATGGTCGCTTACGTTCGAAATTGTTTCTTTTCAGCATGTCTGGGCAAAACGGAGCTCAGTCGCATGCTGATGAAGAACGGGAGGAAGCGCCTCCTATATTTCAAAACGGGTTTCATAATGAAGTGGGCGAACCATCTGGGGTCCATCAGAATGGATTCCACGCAGAAACTAGAGCATCACCGGAGATATATCAAAATGGTTTTATGTCTGTGTCTGAAATAGGTAGTTCTTCTAGAAACAGAGTTAGAGAACATTCGCTGGAGATTGAATACAGCGAAGAAGAGGAAGAGGCACCGGAGGAAGATCCGGAAGAGGATCTTGAAGAAGATCCTGAGGAAGACCTTGAGGAGGATCCTGAGGAGGATCCAGAAGAAGAATTAGAAGAAGAAGCAGAAGAGGAAAATCCTCAGGAAGAAGAGTTTGAAGAAGAAGAAGAGTTAGATGAATTAGATGTCGAGGAATACAGAGGTGACTATTTCTGGTCAAGTGTGCGGAGATACCGCAATTTGAGGGAAGATGCGGACATAGCTAACGGTCAGGCGCAGATAGCCCTAAATCAGGTTAGAAGGCAGATGCGTTCTTTTTCTAGAGGGATGTTAACTGTAGGAGCGTATTCTACTGACTTTCTGCGGATGGCAGAGGGAGTTCCTAATCTGAACGAAGACAATAGGACCATTAATCGTAGATATGTCAGGGGTTTAGGACCTCAGTTTGATGAGCTGTATGAGCATGTGGACGAACATTTCAGTACGCTTACTACAATGGCCCGTAGGATTGAAACAGAGCATGAATGGTCGGGTGATCCGATACGACCTTATTACTTTAGACGTGAGTACCACCCAGATTATGTCAGTACGTCCTCCAGAACTATAACCAACCCTTATTTTGTGCAAAGAGGTGGACGAAACTCGGGTAGAACAGTTAGGGGCCGACATACAGGCATAGTTATTAGGGAACCTAACGTTCCGCGTCAGGCACCCCCAGGTATTAGCAACTTATATGCTTTGAATAATTGTGTTTATGTGTTTGTATTATTGCGTTATATAATTGCTGCATTGCATAGTAGAATGTCAGTAATAGGTTTTGCCTTTAGGATAATACCCCGGAAAGCGAGAACCTATAGGAAGCGTTGTAGTTAAACACGCGCCTAATAAAAGAACATATAAGCATAACACACAAAAACAATAATACAATAAACATCGCAAACGTAATTCCTATATTACGTTTTAGTATTTGAAGAAAGAAATGGATTGCTTACAAGAAGTCGATGTGGAACATCGGCACTTGCGTTTGTATCTGACATAGAAGAGAATGTTGCAGAAATGGATATGATGATTACAGCAATATAGAATTTTGAACTTAATTGAGTTATCGGAGATATGGAGAAAGAAGTGATGTGACAGACGAACAGTCTGTAAATGACAGAAAATGACAGCAATACAAAAATATGACAGCAGTACAAAAATTTAAAATATACTCAATAAGTATAAAGAAAGCCGGTAATAGTCGCAGAGTGTATGATCCAGAGTAAGACTTACGATTTTATGAAGATTTTAAAAGTCTTCATGATTTTTCAAGGTACAATTGTGCTCAGGCATCGCATGTAACATTGCATAACCACGATAGAAATGCATAAAAGAATGAATTTCAAAATTTTAGATCATGCATCATATCTTCGTAATAGAAAAAGAAAATGCGATTTTGAGCAACTCCTTGGTGATGAGAGATGTCATCACTCTGAGCAACAATTGTACTAACGATTTTTAAATGATTTATGAAAAGTGATTTAGAAAGAGCTGCGCAGCCAAAAGAAGTTTTAAAATCGTGTCGTTCAGTAAGTAAACTCGGATGTAAAGCCCTGCGACAAATAATAAAAGATTCTTATTAAATAAGAATAAAATTGTGAAAGAAACTTCAATAAAAGAATAGAGCCATGCTAATAACCATTTCCGTAAGACTAATAGAGCTAAAGAAGAATGTGAATAAGGAATTACCGCCGGAAATGCGCAGATAAGCTGCAATGCACTGGCAATACTTAAAGATACAATATTTATCCTTATGATTGAGATAAACGAAGTAGCGATTGAAAGTTGTAATTGAAGAGGAGAAATTAAAAGTATGAAGGGCAAAAGAGATGGTAATACGAGTGATGAATATCAAGTGATATTCAAAGAAGATATAACGTTATCAATATCAGTGTTTAAGGATACAAAAGTAGAAAGAGAAAGGATACGAAATGACGAAGCATACGATTTTGCAAGATACAAAAGTTTAAGTTAGATAAATCAAGAGAGATGATGATGTTATATGAGTGATATTAAGTAAAGTTACTAACATCAGCCTTAAGAATTGTAAGTTACATTAACAGAAAGGAGGAAGACACAGGTATAGACATACATATCAGTAAATGTATGAATGGTGGACGATGTGAAGAAGGGTGTAAAGGAAAAATTCAAACACCTTCAGAACCTAATAAGGTAATTAGAGAAGTGAAAATTTCAGAAATGATTATAATTAGTAGTAAGATGATACTTAAAGATTCAGAATAAGTTATGAAGCTATTCAAAAGAAGACGAGAGATAGAATAAGAAAGGAGTTAAATGAAGGTGAGTTAACGAGAAGGATTCTCGAAATAGTTAGACTTAAAAGAAACATAAGAAATTCTTATGGGGTTATCAGAAATAAGGAATTGTAACATAAAGGAGAGACATTTTTGACTAACAAGTCAATTAATGACTCGAGAAGATTTTTAAGGATTAACTACAGAAAGTCAAGGGAGATAAGAATACGAATAATATCGGTCAAAGAGAACGGCTGTACAAGTTACACAATTAAAGGTATCGTGAAGTGAAACGTTTAGGGTAACGGAAAAAGGAATGAAAGATCATAGTCAACAAATGACATGAAATTCACGGTAGATCAGAAAAACAAAGGAAAGAGAAATGGTAGATAGTAAGGAGTGTATCAGGCTTAGCTATGTTAAGAGACAGTAAATGTGTTAGACGTGAAGTAAGTTGAAGAAGATTGATTGATAAAGGACAAAGTGTCAGACCATGATGGAAAGAAGTGAATAATGATAAGAACCAGTTAAGAAAGGAAGGTGATAACTGCAGACGATAGGAAAGATCATAATTGCAGGTTATAATTACAAGAGATAATGTTCATAGGAATCTGTATAAAGTAAGTACGTTATTAAAGATGGAATTGGCACGTCGTGACCATTCACGTATAAAGGAGACGAGTAATAACCCTATGGCTACTAAAGATGAAAGTGATGAAACAAGGAGACATTATATTAAAATTAACGACAACTAAGTGGCAATGATGTAAGGACTATGACATCAAAAATACGTTCAAGAACCATTCTATCCCGGAAAAGATAACAGATGAGACGAAGGTACCAGTAAGAGGATTCTCAACGATGTAACAACAAGCAACTATTAAGAGTGGGATAGACAATCGATTGGCAACAAGTATGAAGTTATAACTGTGCATGGAAAACTAAAAGTTAAGTAAAAAAGGAAAAGCTGTGATCAAAACGTATTAATGGACGTCAAGGAAACTGTAAGGATAAGTTAAGATTCTAACAAGATTTATGAAAATTCGAGGACGAATTTTTATAAGGGGGGAAGAATGTAATACCCCAAAATATTTAATTAGCTAATTGGACCACGTGTCCAGTTTTGATTCGCCAGAGTGGTGATATCAGAAGAATTTTTGAAAAGATAAAGTAAATAAGTTTCAAGTAGGTCGGTTTTGAGAAGTTAACTATGAGAAAATTAAGATTATATTTCAATTCTAAAGTTAGAATTGGAATTAAAAGGAAAAGTGTCAAGAAAAGTCTAAAATGAAGTGCAGGGACCAAAGTGGTAATTTAGCCACTTTGTGTCGAAAATAGAAATATTGGATTTTGTCGGGAAAGTGTTAGTATCGGGCCGTGTATTATTTATAGGATATAAATAATACGTATAAGTCGTAATAAAAGAGTTTAACGATTTAGCTATGGACTAAATCGTACGATTAAAAAGTTCAAAGGTTAACTTGTAACAAATAAAGAAGACAAGGATTAAAGTGTCCCTTTACCCATGATATATAAGGATTCCCATATGAATGAAGAAATCAGAAGAAGGCTCCAGAAAGAGGGAAAAATTGCCGATCGATTTCGTTTCGCCGCCGTTTCTCCGTTCGACGTCCGATTCAAGCGATTCAAGCGGCAATCTCTTCAGAATCTTGTCCTCTACAGATATTAAGCTTCGTTTCGAGGTAAAGTTCTTGAAATTTGGTGCTAAATTCGAAATAAAGGGCTGTTTTGGGTTAGGATTGAGTTTAGGTTGTAATTTGACGTTTTCGAGGTTAATATGGCGTTTTTGAAGAAACCGTGATATGGGTATTGAGTGCGGGTGTGTGAAGCATGTCGGAATGGAGGAAAAACCACGGAAAACGCATTTTCCGGGGCTGTGCACGTGGTACACGACCGTGTACCACGGGTGCACGAACGTGTACTGATGTACACGAACGTGCACCTAGCGAGGTACACGATCGTGTACTGAAGTACACGAACGTGTACTTCTCATGGTACACGAACGTGTACAATTAGTACACGAACGTGTACCCCTGAGGTGCACGAACGTGTACTCAGTTGCACGATCGTGCACCCACCAAAACGCACGCTCGTGCACCCCAACTCGCCCCCACGCGTATGCAAACTATAATTGACCTAAGTGTTTGACGTTTAGAGTATTTGGACGTGAAAAGACGGGTTTCGGACCTTGAGAATCATTAATCTCGAGATTAGCTCGATGTTTTAGATAAGAATAATAATGGAAAACGTTAAGGACGTTAAGCGATTTTCATTATAAGAAATAGTATTCGCTAAGTCGTCTATACGACTAGAGATATTGAATACGTAAATAAGTGTAAAACAAAACTAAATCATAAAACTAAAAAGTATTATACGTATAAGAATATGAGAATCACGTCTAACTATTAACGATTTATCAGACGTGTCAGCGAGTAGTGAAGTCAGTAGAGGCGGACTAGCAAGAGCGTACTATCAGATCGATCATATCATTTCTTGGATTGCGGTCACTGTGAGTTGCATTTTACTTTCGTGTATTATCAATTGATACTATTTTGGTATTACTATCTATATGCTGTTGATATGCATCGCATTATATATATTTGAATTACTGATATGTTATACGTTTTGAATAAGTTTTTACGTACAAGAACCTAGTATACGATCCAACGAAACTAGCTACCTATTGGGTGTCAATAGGCTGTGTGATCACCAGTAATGTGTCAGTCTAGCGTGTCTGACTAAGAGGTACGATTTGATATGCATGGATGATATGATTATGGAAGTTAAAATATGAATTTGATACGAGAGTGAACTCGGTTAAAATAACCTGAGCCCCACGAGAGTGAACTCGGTTAGAGTAACCTGAGCCCCGTATCTAGTGCCACTTTGGGATTAAGAGATATGTCCTGACTGACGTGGTTGAACGTGAACGCTCCCGGGTCAGACTATTGGAATCAATATGATTTGAATAATAGTGAGTTACGTTATGTTTCAGGATTTTAGTTTCGAAAGGATCGAGTACTTGTTCATATGTATTTTTGTATTAATGTTGATTTAAAATGCGATGCTATATTTCTATAATAATACCGTTAGTAAATGCAAACTCACTCAGTATTTCCCCAAATACTGACCCCTCACCTTTGATGTCTTTCAGGTGCTTAGCTTGTGGACTTAGCTAGAGACCAATTTTGAAGTCCAGAAGTCAGCTGTATATGTTAGTTTTTGACTTCTGTGAGCGCTGCAGTAGTGGTCCTGTGTCGATAGTATAGTAGCCTAGATAGCAGTTCATTTTTGATTGTATATATAAACTGCTGTCTTTGTTTATATGCTTTTTGATAGGCTACGTACGTTGTATATTATCCACGGCCCCAGATGCCGGTGAGATGTTTGAGATACTAACTGATGTATATAGTACCGCGAGGCCAGTTCGTACAGGGTACGGTAACTAGAGCCCGCGAGGTTTTGAAACAGTTAGTGTATATATTTGGTTATATGTTATGTATGTATATTTGCTTCCGTTGTTTGTTGTTATTTGTTTATTATTTGCGAAAAATTAATTGTGGTTTGAGGCTTGCTACGGGTTCCGGAGCTACCACTCCCGTTCCCTAGCGCCGGTTGCGGCTCAATAATTTTGGGTCGTGTCAGTGATAGGCGACTCCTTTTAGGCGACGCTAGGGGCGACGAATTCAGTTCGTCACTAAAACATTTAGTGACGAATTTTCCAGTTTCTATGACAAAAAATTTCGTCGCAAAAAATGAATTATGTTATAGTGATTTTTGTCTCAAAAGAAGACGTTTTGGCGACGGATTTGGCAAATTTAGCGACGAAAATTTACGTCGCTAAATATGCCACGGAACAAAAAACGCGTCGCAACGCGTTTTGCGACTAACAATCTTGCGACAAACGTCGCTACCTGTTGTTAGCGACGAAATATAGGGCTTTGGCGACAGAAAAATCCGTCGCTAAAGCTCTATTTTCTAGTAATGTGGAACCAGTCAAACCCAATATGAAACCGGTCAAACCCAGTCTGGAACCGGTCAAACCTTGAATCGTGTGCAAACCGGCTGAAACCGTGAGAAGTCTGGGTTTGGGCTAGTTCAACATTTCTTGGAACTAAAACCGTTGGTTATGATTTCAAACTGGCGGTTCCGATTCCAACTCGTATATTTTTAAAATATATATACTTTTAAATTATTTATTATATATGTATACATATGATTGATTATTAGGATACTATACTATATTTATTTTTAATATATACTACTATAATTATATAAATATTATTTGTTAATTATTAATATAACATAATTTGTTATTCTTTTTAAATACTAACCATTAATTCTTTTTTATTTTTATAGAAATATATGATTATATCAACCGTATATACATAATTAATTATCAAAATTATAATAAATTAAATATATTTTTAAATTATAAGTATAACTAACCGTTTATATTAAGTTACATATCAACTTTAACTTAATTTAAAATATTTAAATATAATGTGTATAAAATATATTATTTTAATTTTTTGAACCGTCAAAACCAAAACCGTAAACCAGAACCGACCGATTTTAAACCGGCATGAAACCACTCTAGTCTCTAGAGGTGGTTTGGGGCCGGTTCAAGAATTTTTAGAACCGTAATCTGGCGGTTTCAAACCGGAACCGCGGTTCATGAATAGTGGAAACCTCTAACCACATTTGATTAGTTACCTTTTGTTTTCAAATATTTGAAAATTTTCTCTTATTATTAATATATAAATTACAAAAACTGCCGGCTAACTTGTTTTTGTTTAATTTAAATTTTAATTTAAGTTTACAGTCAGACCTTTTTTTTAACGGATACAGTCAGACCTTTATTTGGCGCGGCTAGTACAACTTCAATATAAACCGTTAGATTTCCATATTTTGATTACGTAACATGAGTCTATCCGACGGCTATAAAATTGCAAAGGTGAACCTTCTTGTAGATCCACCTATAGAGAATCAGTTATTACGCACGGGACGGTAATATATGAACATAGATTTTCTTAACGGGTGATATGCTAATGCTACTCTCCGCTCCTGGCTGGATCCCACCCTATGGTCCTACCAAATTTGCCCTGCTTAACCACAACACTCTCAAAACAAGAAGAAACTGTACCCAATATTGGTAAAGCTTGCACTTTTTTTTTATTAATTTCGAAAAATTTAATAATATTTTTTAGAGTGAAAATACATTTTATTTATTGGAGATATTTTATTTATTAGTTCATCCTCAGTAATAAAATTTATATTTCTTTGATAAAAGTAAAATAAAATTTATGTTAACAAATATTATATCAAAACTTCTTAATTTATTTATGTCTATTCTGATATGGGAATAGAGTTGAAAAAATATTACGAAAACATCAACTACACACACAAATATATATGTTGAAAATGTATTGCATATATTAAATAATTATATAAAATAAATTGATCTAATGATTCCATAAACTTATCATAGCATTTATCTAGTTAAAAATTACATATGTTCATCAAAATGAATACATTAAAATATTTTATTTATCTGATATTTATTTTTAATTATAAAAAATTACTCAAAATGATTCTATGATTACTAATTCTCATATAATTGAAAATTCATCTAAAATTTTAAAAAGGCAATCCATCATTTTTTATTTTATTTATTTTTACTAATATATTGTTCATTTTATTTTATAGATTAAAATTCTCTCATGTTTTAACGAATACAAAATGTTTTAATCACTCAATCTATAAAATACAACTAAATTTTTAAATTTGGTTGGTTTAATTACTTATAGACAATATTATTGTTTTAAAATTTTAACTAATTTGATCCAATAAACGTTGGGGCCTCTGAATACAACAGAATACGTGTGTGCTCGACTGTTAAACGTTTGGAAAAAGCTACAAATAACTTTTGAAAAAACACATCGAGTCGAAAAACCGAAAATCAACATGCTAAAGAGAGAATATGAGCTACTTCAAATGCAACCTGATAAATTCATGAAAGAGTTAAGCTCTCGGTTTTCTGATATAGTCAATAAGATGAAGAAGTACGGAGAAAACATTAAAAATAAAATATGATTCTAGACTGTTGATAAATCAACCAAGAAAAATAAATATTTCGTTTTACATATTTTATTTTTTAAATAATTTACTATCTATTTTTTGAAAACTATATAGTTTTGAACCAAACGATTCTTCAACCGATCAAGTCAAATTTTTCAAATTGGATCATGTATTCATGTTCAAATTGTCTAACGCTATATTTAGTCTATTTCTAGAAAATTAATCAACAACTAAAAAAAACATAATCCCCCTCTTCACCTCCTAATAACAGGAGCGTGTTCTACAAACCAAATATAAAACGAGTGGGAAAATTGCTAATTTGAAACGTACAACTCAAAATACCTCTGTCTCTCTCTCTCTAATTTTTTTTGAGTGAAAAAACATATCATTACCCCTCTCTTTTTATATCCCTTTTTTTGTCATTTCCTCGCTCCCTTTTCATTTTTTTCAAAATCGCCGGCGACCGGCGGAGATTAAAAATAAGCGTCGCAGATTCTACACATAACCGGCGATAGATAGATACAGTAAAATTGACGAGATAAAACAATGTCGGAGGAGGAAAAGTTACTGAAAGAGGCGAAAAAGTTACCGTGGGAAGATCGGTTATTACATAAGAATTGGAAAGTTAGAAATGAGGCTAATATTGATTTGGCTTCATTTTGCGATTCTATAACCGATCCTAAAGATCCTCGCCTGCGTGAATTCGGTGAGTTTTTGTTTTTTTATTGATTAATTAGGGTTTTTTTTGAAAATTTAGTTTCGGTTTTGTTTTAGTTCAGATCTGATTGTTGTAGTTATGTGATTGATCTGTTCGTGAATTGCTTTATTTGATTTTTTGAAATGTGGAACGTGTGTTAGGTCCGTTGTTTAGAAAAACAGTTGCGGATTCAAATGCGCCTGTTCAAGACAAGGCGCTTGATGCTTTGATTGCTTTTCAAAAAGCTGCTGATGCTGATGCTGGAAGGCGAGATAAAAGTTTTTTTGTTTTGTTCGTTTTGAATTTTTGAAATTAATTAGAAATTGAAGGCGAGGTTTTTTTTTTTTTGTTTATAGGTATGCTAAGGAGGTCTGTGACGCAATTGTGGCGAAATGCCTCACTGGTCGACCTAAGACAGTGGAGAAAGCACAGGCAGCATTCATGCTTTGGGTGGAGCTTGAGGCTGTTGATGTTTTTCTGGTAGGTATTCTGCAATTTGACTAAGCACAATGCTGCTTTTGATTGAAAAGTTTTGCTGTGTTTTGGCATTACAACAGATTAGCAACCTCTTCAGCTGTTGATAACTGTATGGAACATGCATGCATGTATTACTGTAAATTTACAATCATCTGATTACTTTAAATTTACATGGATTAAGTGCAAGTTGCTTAGCATGTGGTTTAATGAGTGCACTTCTTGTTCTCCATTAGTTCGACAGATAGAATTGTAATTTATTAGCTAGATCATTCACAGATGATCTTTCTGTCGCCCCTTCTCTAAGTTTAGCTAGCCAGTGACACATTTTGAACACTTGTAAAAACAGTACGTACCAATCCTCAACCTCATGTTCTCGCTTCTTATGTAATGAATTACTCTCTGTGGCCTAAGTGTTGGTTTGTTAACAAGAGCTCTAAGATATGTACAACAAAGATGTGATTGTGCCTATTAGCAGACTAGACTTTTATTGTGTTTAACTGCTATTTAGTTGGAGTCTTTGTGTTGCTTTGACATTTAAATTTATCATTTCAGCCAAATGTGGCGAGGGCTGCCTTATCTTATAGTATATTCATGTCTTGAAATAAAATGAAGCTAGATGCTCTCTTTTTCCTACTTCAAGAAGTTGCTCAATGCATATGTGATAAGTTCAGAGGGTGGATTTTTATACCATTATGCTCGATAAAACATACAAAATAAGATTTGCTCGATAAAACATACCAAAAAAGAATAGTACCTTAGGAACTTGTGGCGGTTGATTATCTGAGGGGAAATGCATAGCCTACGTATGCGTTAATTAGACCAGGCACTTCATTGCGGTAAAAAATGGCAGTGGTTGGCTTACTTGAGTATCGCATGTGTGTTATGGTTCTGGTATTTGGGAGCTGGATGTTGGAGGCTAGTGATAAGCTACTAAAATTTCCTTACAATATCCATTTTGGGTAAAGAAAGAGGTAGGGACTTTCAAGGGAGATAAGAGATTATATGTACTTAACCCGCTCTACTCTTAACTTTCAAGGTTGATAGAGTAGTAGTATGTACTACTCGTATGGTGGTTGTCCTTATGTAGGAAGTCATTGATTTTAAAAATACCTTCTCTTGATGAATATTTTACCCGGAAAAGAGTTGTAATCATCTTGGCTCCTCTTAATTTTACCCTCTTTAAGTTATCCAAAAGAAGGAAGAAGAGGAACACATATGGCAGTAGTTGGCTATCTTGATCATCTCATGTGTGTAATGGCTATGGTATTTGGGAGCTGGATGTTGGAGGCTAGTGACAATCGAATAAAATATTCCTTACAATTTACATTTTTGGGTGAAGAAAGAGGTAGGGGCTTTCAAGGGAGATAAGAGATTACATATACTTAACATGCTCTACTATTAACTTTCAAGGTTGATAGAGTAGTATTATGTACTACTCTTATGCAGGACGAATTTGATTTTAAAAATTCTTTTTCGGGTTATGTTTTTTTTACCGGAAAAGAGTCGAAATCATTCTTGGCTCTTCTTGATTTTCCATCTATTTGTTATCCAACAGAAGGAAATAGAGGAACAGTTTTCGTTAATATAACTTGTGCTGAATTGTGTAAAGATGTCAACAAGTGGCATAGGATTGGATTTTTATGAAAAGTTAATATAAATACTTTGAGTTCATTGGTTAAACAATTAACCCTTTGGAACTGTCAGGTGTCATTGGTTATAATCTTATGGTGGAAACTGATGGTTTGTCATGGAATACAAGGAACACTAGACTAGACGAGAATTTGTGACGTGTTTGAAAACCATGGCATGGTAGATATAGCAAAATATCTACCTTTATTGCCGTATGCAAAATTTGCTTTAACATTTAATCTCAGCTCTTACTTTAGTCATTTGGTTATTATGTGTCCCAAGGATAACAAAGTTGAACGAGTTAGTAAGAATGATTAGTATGAATTTATAAATGTGGCTGGAAGGTTAATGCACATGTGATGCCATTCACGAAAATATTAGGCATTTAATATTGCTTTCACATTTAGTTTCAGTTGGTAATATTATCGAGGCATTCGTTTTCATCTGCTATAATATTAACATAGATGAATGAGGTAGGGAAACATGTTTACTATAAGTTCGTAAATGTCTCTGGAAGGATGATGCCCATGAGATGAACTATTTTGTGTATCATAACTGGGTTGAGTCATTTTTAAGAAGTCGAGAACGGCTTCTTATTGCTTGGTCTAATTCTGCTGTATTTGCAGCTGTTTGAATTGTTATTTTTATTTTAGATATTTTTGATGATCACTGCAACTGTGAGATAATTGTAGGATACAATGGAGAAAGCAATTAAGAACAAAGTTGCCAAAGCTGTGGTGCCTGCCATTGATGTCATGTTTCAAGCTCTGAGGTTTGCTAGCTACTATTTCAGTTTGATGAAGTATTACCTTTTTTTTTAGTCTAAGTGCCATTATGATTGTGTTTGATATTAGTGAATTTGGAGCAAAAATTGTTCCCCCGAAGAGGATTTTAAAGATGCTTCCAGAATTATTTGACCATCAGGATCAAAATGTTCGCGCATCCTCCAAAGGGCTAACTCTGGAGCTCTGCCGATGGATAGGGAAAGACCCAGTAAAATCTATTCTATTTGAGAAGATGAGGGATACGATGGTATGGAAAATCATTTGCCTTGTGTACATCTGATCTACCTTTTTTTGTTGCCTCTGAATTGTAATTAATCAACTGGTTTATCTGTTTGAAGAAAAAAGAATTGGAGGCTGAGCTTGTTACTGTTACGGGGACAGCAAGGCCATCTCGCAAAATTAGGTGAATGTTGCAAAGAAATATTGTGTACCTATAAAATCTTTTATCATCCTTTGTAACTATTGGATTGTTTGATTATGGAGTTCTGATTGATGTTTGTTGTCATTTCTGTTGCATTAGGATCATTTATATTTATTTCACGTTTTGTTTTTATTTCTGATTATTGCCTTTGATTACTTCGACTACCTCAGTAGAACTAGGATGAGCCTTTACTCTTTTCATGCATCTGTAAGCTTTTTCTGGCTTTCTTTCTTTGTTTTGGCATGGAACTTTATACTGTATGTTATAGGTTTCTTCAAATATGAGTACCCTCTGTGCTCTTTCCCATATACATAGTATATTTCTATTTTGCTTTGTGGCTGATCTGTTTGGTTCTCGGTTGGATCTGTGGTATTGCCTCATTGATATGTAGCTGATTTGCATAGCTATTTGAAAATTTTGAAACTATTAGCTACTGTTTGTAGGTTACTTTTTTTTTTCCTTGCTAAAAGGTTCATAAGGTTTGGTTGTTACTTAGGTTTTGTCCTTGTATTGTTCTGGTGCTTGCATTGTTTTTTCAGTTTCAAGTAAGCTTTCGAGCTTGGGATGTTGCATATGTCTGATGTCATCTGGTTTTATAATGGACTGCAGGTTAAAATGTTTCTTAGAAATTAGGTTATCATCTTTTCTTATCATTGTTGCTTGATGCATGTATACTGATTAGATCTGAGCAAGACAAGGAGCCAGAGCCAGAAGCTGTATCAGAAGCTGCTGGCCCGTGCGAGTCGGATGAAATTGCAGGTGATGGTATGTGCACGACTTTCTGCAATGCTTTAATGCTGTTAATTTCTCTTTCTTTCATGCTTCTGACCAAGATACCAATGGTTTTATTTGCACCAATTGTCAGCTCCTCAAGAAATAGATGAGTATGAGCTTGTTGATCCTGTAGACATCTTGACTCCTTTGGAGAAGTCTGGGTTTTGGGATGGAGTGGTTAGTGCTCTGACTTACGTTTGGATGGGATTCGTACTTAATTTCAATAAGCTTGCTACTTTAGTTGCCCTTCATTCTTTATAATTGTGCCATGCTTTTCAGAAAGCGACCAAGTGGTCAGAAAGAAAGGAGGCCGTTGCAGAGCTTACCAAGCTTGCTTCGACAAAAAGGATAGCACCTGGGGATTTCTCAGAAGTTTGTCGGACACTAAAGAAGGTGTTTGGTTTTTTAATTATTTCAGCTTAGACAACTATAAGATTTTCATTTTTCTTAGTTAAAAATAGTGCTTGTTGTTGTCCATTGGGTAGTTAGGTTTTTATTTTTTTCAATAAGGGGGAAACTGGATGGTGAGGTTGGTTTACGATTAAACTGATGCTTGTTGGTTTGCCTGTATGGAATGAGGAAGTGATGGCACATATCATTAATTTCTGCTACTAAAATAATCGGACTTAGATGCAAAGTGTGGCTCTTTGACATCATCCCATTTTATAAAATATGCATTCCTTAATTAGGGTAATGTGGCTCTCTGACATCGTCCCATTTTATAAAATATGCATTCCTTAATTAGGGCTTAGAGAGATTAATATCACGTGGGAGTTGGAAAGGATTTATTTCTATAATTATAAAACACGTCTTCAGTTTCATCTTTTGTTTTTAAAAGAAAAATGAGTGATTTCAGAGTTGATGTAGATGACATCAAAGCATAGATAAAAGTGAATGATTTTAGAGTTGATTTAGACGATATTTACTAGTTTTTGTGTAGATGGACTATGATATTTGAGGGACAGGGATGTATTTCATGAGAAAGGCTTTTTTAAAAAATAAAAATATAATGCATGTCTGCAGTTTCGTCTTTTGTTTTTCAAAAGAAAGATGAGTGATTTTAGAGTTGATTTAGATGACATCAAAGCTTTCATGTAGCTAAAAGTGAATGATTTTAGAGTTGATTTAGATGATATTCACTAGTTCTCGTGTAGATGGATGGACTATGTATGATATTTGAGTGATGTATGACGTGAAGCTTCCATGTTAATAGCATTCACTTTTATCTACATAATATATTCTACATAATGTGACTATAGCTCAAGAGATAGTTCAAGAGATTTTTTTCCACCTATTTTTGGATTACATTACATCCTTTTGCTCTGAGTCCTATTTCTAATAATTTTTTGTGCTTTTAGAATTTAAATCTTTTGTTTTGTTTATATTTAGACTATTTCTGAAGCAGTTAATTCATAATATGCTGAAAAGTTATAGTCTTTATCCTGCAGCTCATTACAGATGTGAACATTGCTGTTGCAGTTGAAGCCATCCAAGCTATAGGCAATCTTGCACGAGGTTTAAGAACTCATTTTTCCGCGAGTTCTCGTTTCTTATTGCCCATTTTGCTTGTAAGTAGATCAAGATACTCAAGTACTTTTGCAAACATAAAACCACAGAGACAGTTGAACATGCATGCATTTTTGTCCGCCGCTCAAGTTTAGTTCACTGATTATCTAATACGGATTTTACTTTTTTATTTTTTTGCCTTATAAGGAAAAATTGAAAGAGAAAAAACCAACTCTTACTGAGTCACTTGGACAAACTCTTCAAGCACTGCATAAGTCTGGGTGCTTAAATCTTGTTGACATTGTTGAAGGTAAACTCCATTTTCTTTTTATATATTATGCTTTTCTTGTTTTATCTATTATGCACAATTGGAATCTATTATTCTGTCTTCTGTTTTATGTGCTGATGCCTTCTATTCTCCTACCTCTTGGGATTGCTCCCATTTTGCTGGTGTATCTTTGGCATGCTGACTTCCCTATAGGCACTTTCGTTATTCCTTATGGCAATGAATTCTAGTTTTGATTTTTTTTTTCAAGAGATAGAATGCAAGAAGAATTCTAGTTTTGATTTATTTCTTATTAGATTGCTTTTTCCACCTCTGCCAGTTATGGGAAATTCATGCTTTGAATAGATATGGATATATGGTATAAAGTAAATATAACTTTGGAGTATGTTGGATAAGTATAATCTTGAACATTGTTTATTGCAGATGTGAAGACGGCTGCCAAAAATAAAGTTCCTCTTGTTCGCTCGTTGAGCTTGAACTGGATAACATTTTGTATTGAAACAAGTAACAAAGCTGTTATTCTAAAAGTGCACAAAGATTATGTCCCTATCTGTATGGAGGTAGTAAATTCTTCTTGAAAGGTGTTGTTTTATATTCCAAATTTATGAACTGTTGCTCACATCACCCTCAGTTTGTAAACTGCTTCGAAATTTGGATTTAGATAGATTTTAGCATACCTCTTACTTCTCCTTTATTACTTGTCTAGGAGTCTTTTCCATTTAAGCGCACAATTTATATTCAGTTGATTCTACCGCTACTAGCAACTTATTTCACCCCCTTCCATCTTTTGATTTTTATCATCTGCAATATTGTCATGCAAATTGTTATTTTTGATTTTCTACTGCAACTATTGCAGCATTGTCATTATTTCATGTAAACGTTTAATGTTTGCAATTGGATCCTGTAGAGCCTTAATGATGGGACTCCTGATGTGAGGGATTCGGCATTTGCTGTTCTGGCAGCAATTGCTAAGGTAGCACACCTTCTTTCGTCTGAGATGGATATACTGCTTGAAATTTTGCTGCCGTCGGTAATTTTTATTTTCTGTGATAGTCTGTTGGCATGAGACCTTTGGAGAGATCAATAGAGAAACTTGATGATGTCAGAAGAAAGAAGCTGTCTGAAATGATTGGAGGTTCAGGAGGAAGTGTGACTGGTGGAACAAGCTCAGGTTTGTTAATAATACCAATGTTCTTCTTGTCTACTTCAGTGGTAAATCTGTATTTCTCGATGTATTTATCTTTTCCCCTGATGTTATCATGCACCAGCTACAGTTCAAGCTGTTAGTGGGAGCGTGTCTTCAACAGAGGTTAGTTTATGCTTCTTAATTTACCAATTGCTTTCTGATTTTGACATTTGTATTATCTTTGTTATCCTTTAAAAGCTAAAAATTACATTAGACAAGCAAAACCTTATTTGAACATCTTTGCCTTAAGAAAGTGCTCTGTTTTGGCCTCTTCTGGTAACATGTCTAGCAGTATGTTGCCAATAATAACCTGTCTGAGTTGGTCTGATCATATGAGCAGGATACTTCTATCTAGTTGTCATTCTTTCTGTCTTCTTAGAAGATTACATTGACATCACCTGGAAGAACAATGATAAATTGAAGTTCAGTAGCAAGTTAATGAGAATGAAACTGTTGGTGCATCTCATTTAGTATTTTGTTGCACTATTCCTTGCTTTAAATGCATTTTTAAAGCCTGTTGTTCCCCATGGATCACTATGAAATTTTCTTTTTGGAATGTAAATTTTGCAGACATCAGAAGCCTCATTCATTAGAAGGTCAGCAGCAAGCATGCTTTCTGGGAAGAAGCCTGTTCCAGCTGCTGTGAGTATTTATTTATTTCTTCTTGATTTGTTTTTTGTTCTACCATTTGACATTGTTAGCATGGTATTCCTTTTCATTATATGTCTTGTTTTCTCTATCAGCCTGCTAATAAAAAGGTAGGGTCTACTAAATCGGGGGCTAGCAAGAAAGGAGATGGGACTGGGAGGACTGAAACCTCAAAAGCTATTGAACCACCTGAAGATGTTGAGGTAATGAAACGACATCTATGTAGTTCATCTGTATTGTCAGTTATTCCAGGTATCTCCTGATACCTGACATTTTTATTCGTTCTTTGTTTGGCTATTTGCAGCCAGCAGAAATGAGTCTCGAAGAGATTGAAAGTAGACTAGGATCTCTTATACAAGCAGAAACTGTTTCTCAATTAAAGAGTACTGTTTGGAAAGAAAGGCTTGAAGGTAGGTCATCATCTTTGCTATAACTTTTAGGTAATTATTTATGAAATCATTTAATGGTTTACTCTTAATTGTGTATGTCACAAACATGTCCCTTGAACTACTCTGAACCCTGATGCCCTATTTCCTCTTATATTTCCTCTTAAATTCAAAGCTCAAGATTATAAGTTTTTGATGATATTCTGTAAATCGTGTAGATATCACATGCTTGTCCCTTGAACTACTTTGAACTCCTGATGCTCTAATTTCCTCTCAAATTTAAAGCTCAAAATTGTTTGTTTTGTTGCTTCTCATGATATCTTTGCTATTTTCAATGTAAAAGGTATAACTGCAAGGATGTAAATCCATTGTAATAGTTCTTAATTAAGTGTATATTGTATCAGTGTCACTTGTAGTATGCGGACCAATGTTTTAATGTGTTGAATATGCTCCCTATAACCTGTAAGTAATAATTGAGCTCTTATTTGATCAGTAGTATGAATTTGACCGTAGTTACATTGCAGAAAGGCAGGTTTCCTTAAAAAGGTTTATAGATAATTTTCACTGGTAGTTCACCTCTTACAATTGATCTCCTTGTGCAAATCTCATTTTGTGGTGCTATCTGTTTTTTGGTAACCTGTCTGAATAAATCTAGCATTCTGCATCTAATTTATCCTGAGTTACATAAAAGAATACAAGTGGTTGCTATTTTCATATTGAAATTGCTTTTGTTAGATGTTGAATTTGTTCTCCATAAATTTTCTTCGAAATTTTTAAAAAACACTCCCTCCATCCCATAATTATAGAAAATATTTCTATTTTGGGTTGTTCCAAAACATAGAAATTTTTCCATTTATAGTTTACTTTAAATACTCTTATTTAGGTGTTTGACAAAAATATCCCTTTTTACTTTTATGGGTATTGGGCCTATTGGCTATTATGCTTTAATATTGGCAGTTCCAATAAATACCTTAGTTCTAGCCAATTAGAATATACTAACTAGAATAAATTTAAGGGTTATTGTAGGAATATTATAGAAAAAGTATGTAGCATTATTGATATTTCTTGATCCATGTGCAAGTCAAAAAGTGGCAAAGCATTTCTATAATTATGTGACATAGGGTTATTAACGATAGGCATACTCATTTCATTGTGGGATATTTCTAAATTTCTATTGCTGAATGTGCATGCAAGAATTACTGATGTAAATATTTATATGTTTTCCAGAGTTAGAATCTTGCAACTGCCATGGTTAACCTGTTTCCTGCCTTTTTTTTTATAATTGGAATATTTACTTGTTATGAGAATAATTTTTTAATTTCTTTATTATGTCCATTTGCAAGTGAATGCCTAAGTCTGGGTTTGATATTTTTTCCATATTGCCATGGCCCATAGGTGTAGTTTTTTGCTTGATCGGTAGTCTAATTATGACTGAGATTTTTTGAAAGTAGAACAGCAGTTGTACAATTTTTGTACATGCTATTATGATGTCTAGTCTGCATTCATTTACGTATATATGACCATCGGGTGCTTTTCCAGCCATATCCTCATTGAAACAGCAGGTTGAAGGGCTACAGGGCATTGATCAGTCTGTGGAGATTTTAATTCGTTTACTTTGTGCCATACCTGGTTGGAGTGAGAAAAATGTTCAGGTATTTGAAGTTTTGGTGTTCGTTTATTATCAGATTATCAGTTTTTTCTTCCTTACCTATACATAATATCTGGAAAAACTTAAAAAAATGCAGGTTCAGCAGCAGATGATTGAAGTTATTACATACCTAGCTTCAACTGCAACTAAATTTCCAAAGAAATGTATCGTGCTTTGCCTTTTGGGTGAGTACTAGATTTTGGATGTTTTTCTTTGAATTAACATAGTAGCTAGAATTACAAGTCTCGTATCTCTAACATTCTCTCGCTAGTAAAATTGGATTGGTCCGTACTATAATAGAGGTGATCGTGCACTTGGATTTTGCTTAATTTGATTCCTCATTACTTTTCAACAGGTACTAGTGAACGGGTAGCAGACATCAAAACTCGAGCTCATGCCATGAAGTGTCTTACTGCTTTCTGTGAAGCAGTAGGTCCAGGATTTATCTTTGAGAGAGTAAGCATACTTCCATTTCCTTGTACTTTTGCGCATGCCTCAAATATGTGTTTTTTAAGCATAAGTATGGTGCATTGACTGAAGCTGATTTTGAAAATTCTCGATTGGCATTTTGCTTATTGTCTCTATTAATGTATGTGGTCTTTCTTTTATTGTAGCTTTACAAGATTATGAAAGAGCACAAGAATCCTAAGGTCCTTAGTGAGGGATTGTTGTGGATGGTTTCAGCAGTTGAGGATTTTGGCATTTCACATTTGAAGCTTAAGGTGTTTCTAGTTCTTTCTTAAGTCAAATAGTTGCTTGTCATACCCATTATTCACACAATATGTCGCTATATTTCAGCAAAATTTTTTGTTAATTGAAAATGAATTTTGCATGTTTTACAGGATTTGATTGATTTCTGTAAAGATATTGGATTACAGTCAAGTGTGCCTGCTAGCAGAAATGCCACCATTAAGCTTCTGGGAGTTTTACATAAATATGTTGGTCCAGGTCGGTGGTCTGTTTACCTGGAACATTTTTCTTATTTCGTATTCAGGATATTTCTGATTGTCTTACCTTTCATTTTTTTCTGCAGATATTAAAGGGTTTCTATCTGATGTTAAACCTGCATTACTTAGTGCACTTGATGCTGAATATGAAAAAAATGCTTTTGAGGTAATGCTAGATTAATGGTCATATCTATTTCTCACATCTAGCTGTTTAAGTTGGATATGGATTGTTTATCACCTTTCTATCTGCCCTTCAGGGTGCTTCTGCTGCTCCTAAGAAAACAGTGAGGGCATCAGAATCAGCAACTTTGGTCTCTGCTGGCGGGTTGGACAGCCTGCCACGTGAAGACATTAGTGGAAAAATAACACCAACTCTGCTGAAGAGCATGGAAAGTCCTGATTGGAAGGTATGCCTGCCAATATTGGAACAAGGCCTGAACTATGTGTTGTTTGTCTGATTATTGTTATTTTATGAAACCTTTTTGAACAACCACTTGTATTGTTACTTTCTTCAAATTCCAGGTTCGTTTAGAGTCAATTGAAGCTGTAAATAAAATCATTGAAGAGGCTAGTAAACGCATTCAGCCAACTGGAACTGGTATGGCTTCCGTTAAAAGTTTTACTGGAAAATTACCTTGCAATGGTGCAAGATAATTTGAACACTCAAAAATTAATTCTATTAGTCTATAGTTTTTGATAGCTTAAATTAAAAAGATATAAAATAATTTATTACTCCCTCCGTCCCAATAGAGTTGTCCACTTTGAGAATTTTTTTTCTCCCAAAACTCTTGTCCACTTTCAAAAAGTAACAATTTTTACACTCAACTTTCCTATATTATCCCTATTTGAAACCCACTAATAAGTAAATTGAAATTAAATTGTAAGTGGACC
Organism: Mercurialis annua; assembly: GCF_937616625.2. Lineage (NCBI taxonomy): Eukaryota > Viridiplantae > Streptophyta > Magnoliopsida > Malpighiales > Euphorbiaceae > Mercurialis > Mercurialis annua. The sequence goes on from NC_065572.1 coordinate 55,358,977, forward strand.
CTATATTAAATAAGGGTATGATAAGAAAAGTAAGAAAAAATTTACAAAACCTATAAACAATGATTGTTTTTCTTAAACTGTGTGATAAAGGCAAAGTGGACAACTCTATTTTTACGGAGGGAGTAAAAAAAATAAGTTTATAGTTTACTTATCTTACTCTTTTCATCAATTTATTGTATTGTTTTACTTTCATTCTTACTATTTTTAATAATGTAAATTGCAATTGTAGCAACCAAAAAATTGATCAATTCACGTCGAAACAAATTGCAATCTATGAGGAATTTTGCCACAAATTAAATGGGACATTCAGAACACATTTATTCGTCATATTATTTTGAACTTCAATACGAAGTTTTTTTTTGATGTTGTTTACTGTTAATTACGGTCACAGAGAAAATCAAATTGTGTCTTTATTTCCTTAGATGCACTATATATTGAAGGAACGAATGAAGACTAAGTTAACACGAGTCAACCTCACATAATCTTTCTTTACTGAATTGTCTTTTAAGAAACTGAAACTGCTAACCATCAATAAGGGACCTTCTTTTGAAGGTTACACGTTGTATAGAGTAGTATTTTAAACTTTTTGTCCAAGGTGGTTGGTTATTGTAGATTAGCATACTAAGACAAAAGCTTTCTTTTGGTAACGGCTAACAATAATTTGAACAGGTGAATTGATTGGTGCTCTTAGAGGACGTCTGTATGACAGCAATAAGAATTTAGTCATGGCAACTCTGACCACCATTGGTGGTGTTGCATCGGCTATGGGACCAGCTGTTGAGAAGTCGAGCAAGGTTTGTTATTCTTCCTTGAGCATTTCTAGAACAAATTTTTATATGTTGTGCTGCAGGAGGCTGTAATTTAGCATGGGGTTGTTTTCTTTCAGGGCATTCTATCAGATATTTTGAAGTGTATTGGTGACAATAAGAAACATATGCGAGAGTGTGCTTTGACTACTGTTGATTCTTGGGTTGCTGCTGTTCATCTAGATAAAATGGTGCTTTTATTATCATTTCTTATTTTTGAGTTGACTATCAATTTAATATTAGTTAATAGTTATAATGTCTATTCCTTTGTTCTAGATTCCCTGTTCTTCTAGGTAATGTGGTACTTTTGTCGTCCTTATCTTATTTTTGAGTTGATTCCCAATTTAATGTTAGTTATAATGATGGTTCCCTTGTTCTAGATCCCGTATATTGCAACAGCATTGATGGATGCCAAGCTTGGTGCTGAAGGGCGTAAGGATCTATTTGATTGGTTGTCAAAGCAACTCTCTGGATTAAGTGATTTTTCCGATGCTGTGCATCTGCTGAAACCAGCTGCCTCTGCTATGACGGTAATTTTTTGTTTTAGACATTGAGTTATTGCCTTAGACTTTTATACCCCACCTAATTTGTTAGGATTGAGGTTTAACCAAGTTTTTCTGTTATGGACTTTTGGAGGTTAAACCTTCGGCAGTAGTGCATAAATGAATGCCTCTTGGGAAGTCCTATTATATCCCCAAATTTTATTTTTGAAATCGTGTTTTTAGTACTATTTGATAGCTTATGCACTGCAACAGACTTTCTCCAATATTATCCACTTTTGACATGTGTTGTTCTCTGCAATATTCATTTAGGACAAGTCATCCGATGTTCGAAAAGCAGCAGAAGCATGCATCACTGAGATCGTGAGGGTTTCTGGTCAAGAAACAGTATGTATACTGCATTCAAATAATCATTCTATTGACATAAATTTAAAATCTGAAATTTCAAGTATGTATATTGTCATTTCAGGTTGAGAAGAATCTAAGAGATCTTCAGGGACCAGCCTTAGCTCTGGTTCTTGAGAAAGTGAAACCTCATGGTGCTTTTCAAGGTGTTGTCTTTAGTACCTTGGATTTCTTTTTTATATCTCTTCTCGCTTAACCTTAAGTTCATAATTCTTTGTTTGTGAAAATGTTTTTTTTTTTATCAGAATCATTTGAATCTGCAAAATCAATTTCTATGGGGCCATCAACCAAGACAAGCACAAAGGTTGGAAAATCGGCTGCCAATGGTGTCTCAAAAAATAGAATTATGTCTTCAGTATGTATCTTTTACTTGTTTTACATATTTTTCTAGAACTTAGCGAGTATAGTAATCATATATTTCATGGATTCTTCATCAGAGAGCCATACCAGCGAAAGGTTCAAGACCAGAGCCCATGATGTCTGTTCAAGATAGAGCTGTCCAATCTCAAGCTTTGTTGAATGTCAAAGACTCGAACAAGGTATTATTAATTCAAATTGAAACTTTCACTTGATATGTAATGTTTTTATTAAGAAACTGTTTGTGCACCTGTTATGCTCAGGAAGAGAGGGAGAGAATGGTAGTCCGTAGGTTCAAGTTTGAAGAATTGCGGATTGAACAAATTCAAGATTTAGAGGTTTGTGTTGCAAGTGTACTTGTATTACTTTTTGTTTTGTTTTTTCCTTTTCTTTTTCTCTTTATCCTTGTAATTATATTTTGTCCTGAAAATTTCTACAATATGCCTTGAATGCAGACTGATATGATGAAATATTTTAGAGAGGATTTACACAGGCGGCTCCTTAGTGCAGATTTTAAGAAACAAGTTGATGGGCTTGAGATGCTACAGAAGGTGTTTAGCTGTCGTATTGGATACTCAACTTTTTACTAAAGTGTTGATGACTTGTAATGTTTATATTTCTTTTTCCTTATTAAATTTGGCTACAGGCACTTCCATCCATCGCAAGGGAACTGGTTGAGGTTTTGGATATCCTTCTGAGGTGGTTTGTTTTGCAGTTTTGTAAATCAAACACAACTTGCTTGTTAAAGGTATTGTTATCACGCGTTACTCAATGTGATTTTTGAATTTGACATTTGCTAGATAAGGACGTTTTTGCTTTGGAATGGGCAGGTGCTAGAATTCCTTCCTGAACTTTTTGACATGCTGCGGGATGAGGCGTACTTATTGACTGAATCAGAAGCGGCTATATTTCTTCCATGTTTGATAGAAAAGGTTCTTTGTTAAACCTCGCAGCTTAAGTTTTGGTTCACATGTGTACATTGATATTTTACTTGTTGCCACAAGCTTTTGCTAAATAGTTGAGATTTAGCTTGTGTCTTCATTTTTAAGAAATTTACAAGGGGCACTGAATTGTTTAATTTATTCTTTTTTGTGCTTTACCTATCTTTTTCCACTTGTCAACTTACTAATTTTAACTGTACTGCAGTTGGGACATAATATTGAGAAAGTGCGAGAGAAAATGCGTGAGCTTACTAAACAGATTGTTCATGCATATTCTGCTTCAAAAATATTTCCTTATATTTTGGAGGGCTTGCGCTCAAAAAACAATCGCACACGAATAGAGTGTGCTGATCTTGTTGGATTCTTGATTGAACATCACGTTGCCGAGGTATCGATGACGCATTCCTCCTCTTTAGTTAACCCTAAGTCCCGTCCCGTCCCTCTCTCTCTCGCTCTCTCTCATTTTATCTCTTTATATTGGTGTCTGCTTGTGTTCTTATCTTTGAACACCTTTTTGGCTACAGATTAGTGGGCAACTGAAATCCCTTCAAATTGTTGCGAGCTTGACAGCAGAACGTGATGGTGAAACTAGGAAAGCTGCTTTAAATGCACTTGCAGCTGGCTACAAGATTCTTGGTATGTAATAATGCCGGTAGAGCTGTGGGCTGATATTTGTTTTTGTGCCCCATGTTATCTTTATGTGTTTTACAATTCTTTATACATAATTTTCTTTGAGCTATACAGTTAAGTTTCTTTGAACTTTAGTTATGTATCTGTTATAGTTGTTAGTATTCTGTAAATCATCTCTAATACCCTTTTGGTCGATCATGGTTTGGAGACAAGTCATAAATTAATGTTCTCCAGTCTCAGCAATGTCTTAGCTTGCACTAAATTACCTTTTTTCTTTGTTTCCAGGTGATGACATTTGGCGATACACTGGAAAGCTTACAGATGCTCAAAAAAGTATGCTAGATGATAGATTCAAATGGAAGGTCAGTATAGAGTTTCACCAGGTTAGTGTTTTTTTTTAATGTAAGTTCATCATGACATTTTCTATTTTGACAGGTTCGAGAGATGGAAAAGAGAAAGGAAGGTCGGCCTGGTGACTCCAGAGCTGCCTTAAGACGCTCTGTTAGGGAAAATGGGTGTGTATCTTCCTGCGGCACCTGCTCTAAATTTTTCAGTTGAAGAATATGTATACCTGCCTTTTTGTGTTTCCACTAGATTCTTTGTTACATTACATCATGGCTTACTTTTTTTTATTTTTTATGTTGATGGATGGTTTGGCTATAGGGTTCTTAATACAGTAGTAATGTATTTTTTCTTCAGTTTCCATTATTTTATGTCTATTCACTGCATGAGGAATATGTCCTCTGTGGCTGTGTATTAGTGCAACTGATTAGAAAATGGTTTAATACTATTAGCTAGCGTAATCAGAGGACATAATTCATCAAGTATATCTATATTAGACATTCCTCAGATGACTTGGATTAGGAAATGTTTATACTGGCATGTTGATATATTGCTTTAGCCACTTCAGCCTGCTGTATTATATGATAGCTCATCATTTATTTTGTCTAAATGTCTTTCCTTCGTATAGTATGGATGAAAGACATTCAGTTGTCTTTGCATCAATCTAGGGTGACATTGGACTTAATGGTTTGACTGCCTTTGATACTTGAATGGCTGTACTTTAATCAAACTAACTTGTTCTGGAAGATTGTTGGTTTCAAAGCTAGCAAGGCTTTTGTTGTTTTTTCCTTGTTTTTTTTAATCTATGCTGCTTGTATGAGAGATGAGACTAATCCCTCCGCATTTTGATGTTAGTGTTACATTAAATTCATAACTGATAAATAAAAAATATTAATATTATAAATGTATCTAAGACTATTCATGTGTTCCTGTCAGGTTTGATTTGGCAGAACAAAGTGGGGAAGTTTCTCAATCTGTATCTGGCCCAGCATTTTTGAGGTACCGTTTCTTTTTCAGTCTTTCTGTGAATTAGTAGCATGACTGTTTTTTTCATCATATTATCCAACTAAAGTACGTAATTACTCATTTCCAGGAAAAATGTTGGTCCACATGAACTTCAGATTGAAAGGCAGGTTATGCCTCATGCGGTTACTGGTGTCACTGGGCCCACAGATTGGAATGAAGCAATAGATATTATTTCCTTTGGGTCCCCAGAGCAGGTTTTTATCTTTTCTAATTCTGGTCCATTCCAGTTTTAGTATTATAACTGTGCACTGTCCAGAAGTGAATTTCTTTCCATGTTTAAAGTTATCCAGCCAAAAACCGAAAATAAAAACAAAAAAGTATGTCCCTAGAATGAAGAAGCTATTCCATGTATAAGTTCCAAATTTCTCCCATAAAAGAGATAATTACTGCTAGACCTATAAATTTTTGGTGTCCATATATGTGGAGTGCGTATATACTGCTGCATAGCTTTCTTAAATGTATTGATTTATGGTGCAGGTAAGAATTAGAAGGTGGTTGTCTTTTTGTTATTAATCCTTACCCTTTTCATGTTAGAATTTGGATTGAGACATCAATAAAGATTTGCTCTGCCTCAATCATAAAATGTCTGTTGGATAAGGTTTATTAGTGGATAAACAAAAGTGAACACCAACTTCTTGTGCATTAAGTATTCATATTCTTCGAAAGCCATTTTTAGGTTATACCATGTACTTTGTTTGTTTTCCTTTGAACTTTCTAGCCAAATGATTAAAACTACAATTTCTAGTTTGCATGTTATCCAATATGTTTAGATGTTAAATGTGATAAAAATGTTATTAATCCCACTGGAAGTTATCTGACCTTCGTCTCCTTTCCGGATATCTGTGAAGGTGGATGGGTGAGGGCATGAACATCTTCTCTTTTGTTTGTATTTTCCGTTTATGGATTGAGATCCAACTCACTTTGTATTTTTGCTTGCAGTCAGTTGAAGGTATGAAAGTTGTGTGCCATGAGTTGGCACAGGCCACTGGTGATCCAGAAGGCAGTGCAATGGATGATCTTGTGAAGGACGCTGATCGACTTGTTTCATGCTTGGCAAGCAAGGCAAGTGATCTATAGATACACCTTGAGTTTTTTCACCGACATGTTATTAGCGTATGTTTTGCAATCTCATTTTTCTCCACCGAACAGGTAGCCAAGACTTTTGACTTCAGTTTGACCGGAGCTTCATCAAGGTCATGCAAATATGTTCTTAACACTCTCATGCAGGTGATTACTGCTTTAAATTATTATTTAGCTGTCTTTTTGCTTCCTCCTTCCGCACCATGAGTTATGTTTGTATAAAGAGCGGGAGAAGTTGACAATTGATATTGAAATTGTTTGGGAGAATGAATATTTTCTTCTCATGCTCATTCTTATTTCCCGTTACTGGACTTTTTTTTTGACCTTGCACTGGATTGGATTTGCTGCAGACATTTCAAAATAAGAGACTTGCCCATGCTGTCAAAGAAAGTACACTTGACAGTCTAATAACAGAACTCTTACTTTGGCTATTGGATGAAAGGGTTCCTCATATGGATGATGGCAGCCAACTCCTGAAAGCATTGAATGTCCTGATGCTTAAGATTTTGGTGATGATTTTATCTGACATGCTTCTGTTTTTCTGATGAGTTTAAAATGTGTTCAACACTGTTATTAACAGCTCATTATATGCAGGATAATGCTGATCGGACATCATCCTTTGTTGTCTTGATAAATCTCTTACGTCCTTTGGATCCCTCAAGATGGCCTTCACCTGCGTCAAGTGAGACATTTTCCATTAGAAATCAGAAGTTCTCTGATCTTGTTGTCAAATGCCTAATAAAACTCACTAAGGTAATTTTAGTTGCTTCTCTTTTAAAAATCTAAAGACTTGTCTTATCAATTTAGCCGAGTTCAAAACTATCTGCACATATAGAAAGTCCCTTAACTCAAATGGTCTTAGAAATTTGTTCCATTTAGGTTTGAGTGCTGTGTGATGCTTGATTCGTAAGAGGGATATGAATTAGCATCCCATCACAATTGCTGAGGCAGACTATAGAATAGGAATTCATTGACCATCCTGGACCATGTCATGCAGATTGCTGTGCATGGATGTGTGATTTATTAGGCTAATAATCACCGACGGTCCTCGACCTTTGCTCTAAGCTTCCGTAAACCCCCCAACCTTTCAAAAGCTTCCCTAAACCCCCCAACCTTTATGGCGGCGCTCATTCACGGTCCTTATGGACGAAAATACCCCTAAGCGCCGTCTTTTTTTGGCGGCTACAATTCTAAAAAAAAAAAAACAAAGACGGCGCCACGTGTCATCTGACATGTGGCAAAATATCTAAAAAAAAATTAAAAAACCCAAAACACCCTTACAATTATTAAAATTTAATTAAAACAAAAATAAAAAATCAAAGCAAATCAACCCATTCAAACCACTGAATTATCGAAACCGAACCGCCACAACCGAACCCGCCTCCGGTCATCTTCTCAGGTGAGAAAACGACCAAGCTCGTCGTCTTCTCAGATCTGAGAAGACGAGCATCAGCTCGTCTTCTCAGGGGAAGACGAGCTGCTGCTCGTCTTCTCCGGTTGTGAGAAGACGAGCAGCAGCTCGTCTTCTCCGGTTGGGAAGACGAGCTGCTGCTCGTCTTCTCCGTTTTTGAGAAGACGAGCAGCAGCTCGTCTTCTCCGTTTTTCAGAAGACGAGCAGCAGCTCGTCTTCTCTGAGAAGACGAGCTGCTGCTCGTCTTCTGCACATCTGTTCTGATCTGTTCTTGGAGAACAGAAGAACAGATCTGAATCTGTTCTCCAAGAACAGATCTGAATCTGTTCTTGGAGAACAGTCTGTTCTTGGAGAACAGATTCAGATCTGCTCTCCAAGAGCAGATTCCGATGGGTCGGCGGCGGGCGGCGGGTGGTGGTCGGCGGCGGGTGCGGTGAGTGGTTCGGGTTGGCGGGCGGATTGACCGTGGGTTGGGTTTGATTAAGTAAATTTGATTTGGTTTAATTTTTTAGGGGGTATTTTGGGTGTTTCAATTTTGTTTTGACATTAAATGACGTGTTAATTAACATGTGGCGCCACTATTTGTTTTTTTCCAAAAAAAAGGACAGCCGCCAAAACCAAAAGGGTAGTTTCGTCTATAAGGGCCGTGAATGGCGCCGCCACAAAGGTTGGGGGGTTTAGGGAAGCTTTTGAAAGGTTGGGGGGTTTACGGAAGGTTAGGGTAAAAGTCGAGGACCGTCGGTGATTATTAGCCGATTTATTATGATAACAATATGGGGCTTCTTAATTAGCAAAATGGATTTCTTATTTGTCGGACAAGTATTAAGTTTCTGTTACCACTGATTTGACTCTTTAAAGATATTTCAGTTTGACTTGATTCTGTCCTCTGTGATAATTTGTAATTTTAAACCCTTACATATAAAAGGAATTTTAATTTGTCACTGCATATGAAAGGCAGATCAAATTGTTAGTCTTTATTTTTTGTTGTTTGGACCATTTACCAATTTTGACGGCACAGGTTCTTCAAAGCACTATATATGATGTTGATCTTGATCGCATCCTCCAAAGCATCCATGTATATCTACAAGAACTGGGGATGGAAGAAATTAGGAGAAGGTATGCATTAATCTAATAGGGTCCTCCTGTCCCAACATGTAAATGCAAGGTTTCTGTTAATTTGTTTAATTCATCTTCCTTTCAGTTGACCTGTTTTTTTTTGGTCTTTTCTTCATCTTCATCTTTTTATTTTTTTATGTTAATTTTTTTTTTATGTTAAGAGCTGGAGCGGATGACAAGCCATTGCGCATGGTGAAAACTGTTCTCCATGAACTTGTTAAACTTCGTGGAGCTGCAATAAAGGGCCACCTTTCTATGGTTCCTATAGACATGAAGCCTCAACCAATTATACTTGCCTACATTGATCTTAATCTTGAGGTAAGGAATCAGCAAATGTAATTTCCTGCATATATTTGATTTTGACTGAGGATTAAAATGCTTTTATGGTTGCAGACTTTAGCTGCTGCAAGAATGTTGACATCAACAGGGCCTGTGGGCCAAACTCATTGGGGTGATTCTACAGCCAACAATCCATCCTCTGCCCCACATTCTGCAGATGCGCAGTTAAAGGTATCCCCTACTACTTTATTTTTATTCTCGAGAATTAGTTGCCATTGATTATATTTAAAAAAAATCTCTACTTTCTCATGTCATTAGTGTTAATTTGTGTTCTAAACTACTTACAGCAAGAGCTTGCTGCAATTTTCAAAAAAATCGGTGACAAGCAAACATGTACAATTGGTCTATATGAACTATATCGCATCACACAGCTATACCCCAAGGTTAGTTGATTATATTTCCTGTTTGGTAGGCATGCTATTGTTTCAGTTAGGTAAAGAATATCGGAGGCTTGCAATGAAAACTGCATTTTTTTCTCTTCGGGGACTTGCATACATTGGACTAATGTTTTAATTTTTCTTTTTGTAATTTTTGAATTATAGGTTGATATATTTTCTCAGCTCCAAAACGCTAGTGAGGCATTCCGCACATATATTAGAGATGGTTTGGCGCAGGTTAGTAATTTTTTTTTTTTTTAATATTGCCAGTGTTTGGAAGAACAAGCAAAGTGAGAAACTGTATTGTACTTCACTTGCAGATGGAGAAAAACGCTGCTGCAGGCAGGACACCTTCTAGTGTGCCCTTGTCAACTCCCCCACCATCTGCTCTAAATATGTCCTCCCCTGAATTTGCTCCTCTTTCTCCAGTTCATACAAATTCATTAAATGATGTAAAATCAATGAATGTGAAATCTGAGTTTACAAACTTTCATCTACCATCGGCTTATGCTGAAGATAACAGAAATGTCAGTGCCCTTACTTCAAGAGATATTTCTTTGGCTGACCAAAGAAATGAGAAATTCTTAAGTGGAGGTAATGCTTATATTACGTTCTTTTTACTTTTATTTTACTTTCTTTCTGACTTGCTTTGTTTGTTAACCTAATAAGCCATTTGTTCGAAACTGCAGTAACTACCGCATCATTAGATGCAATTAGAGAGAGAATGAAGAGCATGCAGTTGGCTGCTGGTGGAAATCTGGATTCTGGAAATAGGCCATTACCAAGTGTGAATGATAACTTGAACAATGGACTCTATAGTCAAGTTTCCCGTGCATCAGAATCTGTCAGTATGGAAAATCCTGCGCAGGGAGGCGTTCTTCCTATGGATGAGAAAGCATTATCTGGCCTTCAAGCTCGGATGGAGAGACTAAAAAGTGGTTCTATTGATCATCTGTAGATTACAATTCGAGTTAGTGGGGATATATTTGGCATCTTTGCTTATGAACACCATCTCCTGCGATGCTGTTTTGTAAATGGAGGGGAGTTCATATCGCGACCAAATCAAGGTTACTCAGTATAGTTATCATTTAACGCCTTCATTCTACACCGGAAATGCTCATTCCTCCCCAAAATATGATACTTCTTTTTAAAATCTTAGAAAATTGCACTCTGGCATTGTGCTGAATGATGTGTACTAGGTTGGTTACAGGCTTTTGTATATTGTAGGCTGTTTCTGAGCAAATGTGCAATTCCTTTAATTTAATGCAATTTTATACAGTTGTCAGTAAATTTGTTGTATACAAATGGATTAATGCATTAACATATTAATGCCCTCTTTAAATCTTCAAATACAATCCAATTTTGCACGTCTTTGGAAAGGTCAAGTAATTTATCAAGTTAGAAATATGTACTTGAGCTCTCATTATTAATATGAAACGCTTGGAACTTGAATCCTTATAGTAATGTGAATTTCAGCTGTCAGTGTAGTCAAAAGCTATGTAGATGTTATAAGACTTATTTCTAATAATAATAAATGCTGAACCAAGTCTTAAAAAAGCTTTAGAATCATTATTTAAATCATTCACCAGATTATCTATGAATAAAATTAATAAATTTATGTGACTAAAATATTTAAAGTAATTGTATCACATCAATTAAATTATTCAATAGTATTCACTATCTCAATTTAGGTGAAAATAACTTTTCTTAGTTGTCATTTTCTTTTTAAGAATAGTTGTCATTTTAATTGATAACCTCTATTTATATAATTTTTTTTATTACTGGTTTTCTTTTTTCAATTAAGTATTTTTATTTGTAAGTTTTTTTTAGAGAAACACGATACATTTGATATAATTTGAGGCTATAAATATGGTACTCCCTAATGATAGACCGTTTGGACAAATACGATAATTAAGAAAAACATAGTTAAGTTGGTTAAAATTTGTTATTTTATATATATATATATATATATATATATATATATATATATATATATATATATATATATATATATATTCTATTTTTATCCATTTACTATTTTTTAAATATATATAAATAATATATTAATAGGTAATATTTTACTGGTGTATTTTGTGTAGGGATTGAAAATGACATTTATTCTACATTGGAATGTGAATCAATTAATTTATTTTAGGCCTAATTGCCCTAAAAATCACAATTGTTCGTGTGTTTTTTGTATTTAACATAATCTTTTTCTCTTGGCATATTTAACATTTTTATCACTTTTTGGCACATAAGACCACGAGACCGTTTTGAAAGTAAAACAAAATAATTTTAAATGTAAAACGACACTATTTTTCAAAGAAAATGCAATGCAACCAATGTTAAATATGCCAAAAAGTGATAGATAATGTTAAATATGGCAAGAAAAAAAGATTATATTAAATACCAAAAACATGCGAAAGTTGGTGATTTTTTGATGCAATCAAGCCTTTATTTTAAGATGACTATACATATGTACTAGTAGTAAGTAAGACTTTTAGTTTTAAAATTATTTTTCAAATACATGAGATGGCTATAATTTATGACACCAAAAATAATAAGGTGACCTATCTTGATAGGCCACATGGTGTATACGATTTTGGGTTTTCCTTTTGAAAGGACAAACTTCTACTTTGCTTGTGTAAACGTTTTAGGTAAACTACAAAACAATTCAAAATATTAATGAAGTTTACAAAAGTACTAGCTAGAGTAATTTATTAGACTAGCACCTAAATTTTAAAAAACTTTACATTTTGTACCTTTGCAATGAGAGCGCGACACGTCAGCATACGTTAGAAAATGCGTCGGCGCGTCAGACGCGTCAGTCATCCGCATAAGCGCGACAATGCATCATTATCATGTCTCAAATGAGTAAGTGATACATCTCAAATACATACTTGATACATCTTAAAACATACTTATCAGAAATATTAAGTAAAAAGTATATATATCTTTTATGTATAAGGATTTTAACATATTTTAAATATTATTTTTCGCATATATATCAATCAAAAAATATATGATGTGTATCTGAAATGTATATATAACATCTATCAAATTAAAAAAAATATGTATCAAATGTTCTAAAAATATATAAAATTATGTATTGAGGAAGTATATATGTCATGCATTACATATCAAAAGATTGTACACATTATGTATCAATGATGTATCTGTCAAATACATCTTGAACACATCTCACACACATCTCATAAATTAAATTATTTTTGAACGAGAACGTGTCTGAGCTATTTTTGATATGTATAAAAAATGTATCTTATATGTTTAAAATTTGTATTTGGCCTGTATATTTAACGCATTGAACACTATATATATATAATTAATGTGTAGTTGAAATGTATATATAACATATATTAAAATAAAATATGTGTCAAATGCACTGCAAATTATGAAAATTATATATCAATGATACATATTGAGAATATATCTATCATGTATAAATTATATTTTAAAGATGTATCTAACAAAAACATCTAAGAGACATCTCAAACACGTCATATATATGAAAAGAAATTTCATTGAACTGTTTTTATATGTACTAATGATGTATCCGAGATGTACATGATATGTATCTCGAAGGCATTGAGGTACAACCGCTGATGAGATGGCACATATCATGGATATATCTATCATATGTATAAATTATATATCAAATATTTATCTAACAAAAACAACTAATAAACATGTCAAACACGTCTAATAAATTTAATATCTTTAAAAAGGGAATAGGATCATCATACATCTATCGTTAACTATGCCTCCAACGTTTAAAATTTTGAACAAGTTAGCCTCGTAGTTTGACACTGTCCCTGACCCCGTTACTTAAATCCTACGTGGCTATCTTTTACCTTTCTCATTAATGACATGGATTTTTCATTAAAGAAAAAGGGTCATCCATGCCTTTATGGTTTGGGGTCAGGATCAAGTGAGCTCTTAACGTTTGAAAAGGTTAAACTGTGCCCTAACATTTGGAAATTTGAACAAGCACACCCCCCAATTTGACATCATCTTTGACTCCGTTACTTAAATCCTTCGTGGCTATTTATTTCTATTTCCATTAATGACATGACTTTTATAAGAGTCATCTTCTTTTAATTTAAGACAATATTCCCAATTTTCCAACCAAATCTCTAAATTCCAAACTCCACAAACCCTAAAAGGTAAATTGAGTTGTAATTTTGTATGCTCTTATTGTCGTCTTTTTCAACAAGGCATATGCAAAGAAATAAGAATGTTGAATACACCTATAAAGGTTGCATCAGGCGGTTGTGAGCGGAGCGAGATTCAGGGCCGCTCGCGTAAGGCTTATGGCTGACTTCTTGATCTGGAAATGGATTTTGAAAATGGACTCGCCATCTAATTCAACTAGGAAATTCCTTTTAAACCGACTCGGTAACGTTACTCGCTTATGGGTAAGATTACCGTACATCGGACCAAAAGACTGGGTTCGTGGACCTTTCCGAGACTCGTGTGCTTGATTTATCGGTTACCAGTTTTATTTGCATTAATCTCATCTCAACAGTATGTGCAGTTCATAGGATATAAAGCTGGTAAATAAACAGGTATGAAAGCGTGTAAACAGGTTTGACCCGCATATGATCGATCTGGACTAGCATTTGAGGCAAGTAGCAGGTACTCATAAACATACATCTAACCTTAGAGGTTTCTAACACATAGCAAAGTCTGTCTGTTCTTGATATTTTACATGCAAAAAGTCTAAACCAGGAGTCTAAGTTTAATTGATTGATTTTATTAGTGAGTTTTGAAAATCTTATACAACCGAACTACTCATTTCATGGCAATCCTACGATGTCTATATGATGGGCTGGAATTGCATTAGTTGGCAAATTTATGTGATTAGTCCTTTAACCGGTTAATTGATATGCTTTTGGAAAGAAGTAAACATTGCTGGCATGCCCAAGTGCAGTTGGTATACATAAAAGGTTAGAAATACTTTTTACCCTCGTTAACTTTTAGTGCCTGGTACTCGCGCGGGTTTTGACCATCGGTCTGGTCAAAATAGGCTCTCGGTCAGATCACAAGAGTTATGCGTCTCATCAATTTGGTTCTACTGGTTTGAACCGCGATCGATTTCGAATTCCGGTGAACTCGAAATCTGCTCTGGAAGTTGCTGGTCTACTGGGCCTCGGGCTCGTGGGCCTGATTTATACTTTATGTTACATTAATGGACTTTTGGGTCTGTTTTACATCGGGCTTGACACATTTAAGTGAGGATAATTAAAGTACATAAACATTCCTATTTTTGGGTCTAAACTGGGCCTGATTACGAGCCTGAACGAGCCTGGAAACACGTCTGAAAGTTTTGATCGAGTCTGGAAGGATCTGGGAAGAAGGAACAAAAAACTGGGCTCTGGTGTGTGACTGCCGGCGCCGGCAGTTGACAACCGGCGGCGCCTCCGCTTGTGGTTCGCGGCTGCGCCATGGGTAGTGGCGGTTGCAGTTTTGGGCAGCAGTCAGCAGCTCGTTTTTCAGCAGTTTTGCGGTTTGTTTATAGCTCGATTCTCACTCGTTTCATCTCCGTGTTTCGTGCAAAAATAGTAAAAAACGCATAAAATCAAACAATGAATTGAAAAATAACTGTCTGGAAGTGTTTTAAGGTGATTTGAACAAAAAAATATAAAACTACAGCAACTTTATTTAGGTATTTTTCATGGCAAAAATAGTTAAAAACACCTAAAAACATGCATTCTAGAAGTTTTAATTAATTGGGTTTCTGGATTTGAGCATAAAAACAGTTAATTACAGCTAATTAACACACCTATCAATGATTTCATGGCAATTTGATAATTTAATTATTGAACCTAACATGGTAATTTTATGGCTAAAATTGGCAAATAATGCTAACATACACCCTAAATCATGTAATTATAGCAAATATGACGGTTATGGCATACATATTAATGGAAAATCAAAGAGACTACATAGAGGGTCCTCAGAATTACCGGTCTAAGTCCTTGGCTCGTTTGCTAGCGAAGGGGATGCAGAATCCAGTTTCGAATATGATGCTTGTGTTGCGTTCTTGAAGAATTAACACGTGTTTTACTGTTTTAGGACTGGAAATTGATGTGATTTAGTGTGTGTGTGTGTGTTGAAAAATTTGGCCATGCTAGTCTAACGGGGGGATCAAATTTTTTGGTATTTTTTTCTACAGTTTGTGTGCCACCTTCAACCAGGCTGACTTAAGATTGTATTTATAGGGGAAGGTGTGACCTAGGGTTAGTTTAAAGTTGTCTAGAGTTTAAACTGTTTAATTGATAGGCATTTAGGTATTAGGATTGGCTTTAAACTCTTTTTATTAATTAAATTCAGATTTTGATTTGCTAGCTAATTAAAAAGATGCTAAAAGTCTATTTTGGTGCCTAAAAGTGTCAAAAAGGCTACTAAGACCATATAGTTTTGGTTATGGTAAATTTCAGTCTGTAAAACTTCCATATTGGCCCATAAACTTATGAGACATTAAAATTAGTCCAATTTCTAGACTTATACTACAATCTCTTTGAATTTTTATGGGCTATTTACGGCTAATTGCGTTATAATTCTCCAAATTTGCAGCTGTGCACAGATTATGCCTGTTTGGATTCCAGCAAATAAATCAATAGCTCGTCACCTGAACGGATTTCTCTATAAATCATCATTGGACGTTTCAGTCCTTTATCATTTTTTACCTGTCTGAAAAATAGGTGTCTACAGCGGTGTAAATGCTCTGAAAATCGTATTGCACAAAGGTATACATATTGGACCGAAAGAAAGCATGGATAGAGGTTCAATAGCTGCAAAAATTAGGTTTTTCTCTCAATTAATTATTGGTTATGCAATGCCTTGATATGGAAAAATAGCCACACATGATTGAAATAACGGGATTATAGAGGGTGTCAAACTATAGGGCCGGTTTGTTCAAAATTTCAAATGTTAGGGGCACAATTGAACCTTTCCGAACGTTAAGGGCTCACTTGATCCTGACCCCAAACTATAGGGGCATGGATGACCCTTTTCTCTTAATGGAAAAGTCGTGTGATTAATGGCAACGGTAAATAAATTGTCATGTAGGACATGAAGTCATGGAGTCCGGGACGATGTTAAACTAGGGGGCCTGCTTGTTCAAAATTTCCAACTTTAGGGGCACAGTTGAAACTTTTCAGACGTTGAGGGCTCACTCGATCCTAACCCCAAATCATTAGGGCATAAATGACCCTTTTCCCACTTAAAAATGAATGTATTTTAGTTGTTTTTGTATGTATCTATGATGTATCTCAGATATATCATAGATGTATCAGATATGTATCTTAAAGGTATTGAGATACTACCGCTAACGAGATAGCGTGCATACGCGCCTTACACGTCTGACGCGCTGACACATGCGACACATGTCACTTTTTGAGTGAGAAGGTACAAAATGTAAAAATAAATACAATGAATGAAACAATTCTAGAGACTTTGCTTTTTGTTAACATTACCCTTTTTTTAGCATGTTCTTGTAATTTTGTTGTGTTTATTTGTGAAATCACATTATGGGCTTTTAAAGAGTTGAGAAAAAGTAATGGGCTCACGACTCCTCTGTCCCTTTTGAGACTTTTTTTAAAACGGAGGGAAGTAGGGGTGCAAACGAATCGAGTTGCTCGTGAACAGCTCGGTATTCTGCTCGATAAGAGCTCCATTTGTGTTCGTTCGAAATCTAAACGAACCGAGTTCGAACTTGATTTTATGTTCGTTAATTGAAACGAGCCGAACATGAATATAGTCGTGTTCGGTTTGTTTAGGTTCACGAACATCTCAATTAGTGGTTCCTGAATTAGCTCGAATAAGAGTTCATGAACTAATTCGAGTAAGAGTTCATGAAAAAGCTCATATATAAAATCAATTAGGTGTTTGCAAATTGACTTGTATTTAAATTAATCTATATAAATACTTTATATAATTTTAAAATTATATAGGTTTATCAAAACTATATAATATATCAAACTACGTAATTTTGATATAAGAAACTAACGTAGGTTTGTGCTTGCAAATTTTATATGGTTTAGCTGTTAAACGAACGTGCTAGCGAACAAGCTCGTTTCATACTATCGAGCTTGTTCGCGAGTTTGATGGCGAATTTGTTTGTTTAGCAAGTAAACAAACGAATACGAGGTGATCACGAGCCGAATATAAATACTATAAAATGTAACTGAACTGAACATGAGTATTCCGTTTAAAATTCGAACGAACATGAACGAAGTATAAATACTTTGTTCGCTAAACGAGCTCAATATATTACACCTCTAAAGGGAGTATGTGTATTGAATATGTTTATAAATTATGGAATAAATGAGTGTATTTTTTTTCGAATTGTAATCGTTCATAATTGGTTTATCGAGGGTACTGTTGGTCCACATTGATTGAGAATAAAGACAAAAACCATAAATTCATAATTTTAATAAAAGAAGAAGAGGCTCCTCATTTAATGCTTTGCTTCCTTCCATTGCTTACCTACTCTTTATTGCTTTTCTTGGGTCAAATAAAACGCCAAATTAACCCTCTTAAAACGACATCTCATGTTTAATGAAACCGACAATACGTGCCACTTAAGTTTAAGAAACATTAATTGCTATTTCGTCTTGTCTATGTGCCACGTGTATATTGATTTATTTTTTCGATTTATATTTTCGAAAACAAAAAGACTTAATTCATTCAGAGGCCCATATAATTTACATTTTTTTCGGTTGGTACTTATACTTTATTTTTATATTATTTGATCTTTCTATTTACCTATTTTCGATTTTCATGTTCTTTTTGAATTTTTTCCAGTTATTTTACTTACAATTTTTATTTATTTCAGTCTTTATATTTGTAATTGTTTTTCCTCCAGTTATATAAAAGGACAAAAAAAAATTTAAAAATGATCTGAAAAATGAAAAATGAAAATAGGTAAATAAAAAAATTAAATAATATAAAAATGAAGTATAAGAATCTATAAAAATAAAGTGAAAAATACAAGAATTTCTAGATGAATTTAGCCAAACAAAAAACAAAAATAATTAATTTGATGTGAGCTTTAACTATGGAATGACAGTCACGGGATTGTTATAAAAAGTGGGCTTTTATTGCTTTTTGTTGCGTTGCTGATTTCGGCTGCTTGTAGGCTCGTCTTTTTGCTCCAATCTTTTTTCTTCTTTTCTATTCCAGTTTTTACGTGACGACTTTAATGAATGGCCAATTCATTTTCATTACATCATGGACGATGTACCTCTAATTGTATTATTCTATAATTTTTTTTCATAAATATTACTCCATCCGTCAAATAGATCATCTTTCTGTTTTTGACGTTTTAAATTATAATTTAGTAATATATTTAAAGATTCGAATTTTATATACTCTTAATAAATACATATAATTATTTTAAAATAAATTAATGACTTCATATACTAATACAAAATTCACCAATAAAAAAATTAGTCATTAATAATATTATTTATATATCTACAAATTATTAAAAAATAAATTGAAAAAATGAATAAAAAAATAATTTTAACAAAATCAACTATATATTTTTTTAATTTTTGTATTTTTCCAAATGGCCTATTTTTTTAAGACGGAGGGAATACTTCTTTTATAAATATATATGTCATCCGTCCTATAATAATAATAATAATAATAATAATAATAATAATAAAATATTATATTTTATTAAAAATTAAAATATTTATTAAATATTTTTGTAATATCTTTACATTTTTTACAAATAAATCATTACCGCATAAGTCACTTTCAGCAATATTAGTATAGCAACACTTTTAATACTGTTGCAATAGTATATATAAGGAAACATAAAAATTACATTTAACAACTGTTACAAAAAATTTAATCAAATTCAAAAATAAACAACATAATAAGACAGCAGATATGAAAAATTGTTCCATTAACTTAAGAAAGTGCAATAATTTAATTGAATCTATCAACATTTTTAAACTGCTATTTTATTAACTTGTACTAAATTATATTTTAATTATATTATAATGCTCCTAGTGTTTGAAAATTAAAAGTGGTCGTATATTGCAAGAACGGTTTTTAAGTATAGGACGGTTTTTAAAATAAAAATTGCAATTAATCACAATTTTTTTATATATCTTCTTCTCTTCTCTTAAAATCACGATGTCTAATATTTTTTGCTTTTCTGAATTTTAAGAAATTGTCTCTCTATTTCTCATTTTCTTTTTGAAGTAGTTTTTAGGATTTTTGATTCAGAATTTTACTCGACAATCGAAATTCAATCCTAAATCGCTACTCTCTTTCTGGTCCTCAATTTTAATTCAATCCTAAATCGA